>NC_080084.1:9287107-9598563 GCF_949987535.1 Balaenoptera acutorostrata | reverse complement strand
CACTGGTTTTGCCTCCCCGCTGTCACCGGGGCCCGGCAACTGTGGTTCCTGAACCGCCAAGGCTGTGGCCTGCTCTGCAGAAGTGGGGGCGGGTGCTCTGGGCGCTCCCGGCCTGGGGTCGCGCAGGCCCCCTGCTGACCCGCCGGCCTCCCCGCTGGGCGCCCTCTCCCGCTCAGCACGGGCGGGCCACGTGCTCGGGGAAGAAGCCCCTCCTCCCAGAGCTGCCACCGGGGCCACCCCTCTGCCATCTTCAAACTGATCTCCTCTCTCGTCTTCTGAAGCAACTTCGGGGATGGAAGGCAGGGTCAAGTCCAGATGGGCCAGGGCTGGGGGCTTTGCCTCGCAGGCGGACTGAAGGCCGTGCAGGGGGTCAGACAGCAGACCCTCGTGGTCACTGGCTTTGCTCTGGTTCCGCGCCATCCGGGCGTCGTCTCCCTGACTGCCGAGAAGGGGACCGTCTCTCCCCGAGCTGGCCGCATGCGCGGGGCCCCCCGAGCAGCTGCCCTTGGAGGACGGGCGGGGAGGGTGAGCCGCCGGGGCAGCGGGCCGGGGTCCAGCCACAGCCGCGCCCTCCTGGGAGTCGCCCGTGTCCCACGCATTTCCGGGGGCGGCCCCTTGCGGCGTCAGCTCCTGGGGGTCACCTCTGTCCCCGCGGACCAGCACAGGGGCCTTCTCCCCCGCCCCTTCCGTAGAGAGCTGCTCGGAAAACAACACCTGCTCCTGGATATCCTTTCTGCCCTCACAGGCATCCAGACCCATCTCTTCGTGGCTCTGCATCGCAGAGTCAAGTGGAGGCACCGACTCGCCCACGGGAACGGGGGGCACCGCTTCCTTAACTGCAGGACTCATCCCGCCACCCCCATCTGCATCCCCCACGGGAGACCTAGATGGACCCGCAGAGCCTGAGGCTCCCCGCCGCGGGGGCTTCCCGGCAGGGCTGCCCATCCCGCCTCTTCCGAGCGCAGTGGCGGGTGTTCCTTCTCGGGCCTCGACAGACGAAGGGATGGCGCCTTGCTGTTTTCTGGGGGGAGACCCCAGAAGCTCTTCTTCTTCTCGCCCCACCTCAGGCTGCGTCCGGAGAGACTGTCCTGGGTCATCAGCGCCGGTCTTCCCCACTGGAGAGTCTTCCGTCCCTTTCCCCACTGGAACGGGTGTCTGCTTGGAAAGCGAGCCCACAGCACAAGGAACAGTACTTGGAACTTGTGTCAGACTCTCCTGTTCTAGCTCTGGTTCAAGGAGCGAAGGCAGTTCTTTAGGACTGGCCTCACCCACGTCTGCGGAAGGCCAGTGTTCAATGGGAGTGGATGTGGAAATGGGGGCCGCTTCAGGAGAGGGGAAAGAGAAGGAGCCAGGAGGAGATTCAGAGGACTGTGTCTCTGAATCACGCCCCAGTTTAGAAGGGACGGGTGTCTGACCAGAACTGGAAGGGAGAGCAGAGAAAACGAGAGGAGAGCGAGTGGAAGGGGGGAGCCTGGGTGCGGGCTGAGCCTCTGGAGACACTTCCAGTCTGCAAAAAGGACACAATAAAATCTGCAGGTCAGTTGCAGATGCAGCATGAGAGGCAAAAGACATGTAAAAATACAGTCTTTCCAAAGGCGAGAACTCTTTTTTATATTGGGGGCAGTACCTTGAGAAGTTAAAGAAGGAACACCAATACTTAATCCACAAAAGGCACAATTTTATCACCAAGTACATCTGCCACAGAAAGGACTGTTGCAATAGAAACAGAAAGATCCAGGTAGAGCAACAGCCTGCAGTCTCTTTTGGTGATAAAGAAAAAGCACCTAAAAAGTGCAAAGCCATAAAAGGTGCACCACAAAGCAAGAGGCAGATTTTGAAGAGGAGTACTGTGTGTGTGTGTGTGTGTCTGTGAAATCAAAGTAGGCAGAATCTCAAAAAAAAGTCTCTCCCACCCCCAGCCCACAGGAATATCGAGACTGTGTATGTGAGTCATGCTGAGAAGCAGAACACCCGGCTCGTGAGACAACGCGCAGAGGAAACACTCAGAGGACCCTCCCAGGCACACTTGACAGTGGACCAAGGGTCTCTTGTGCCAGCAAACCCACACCAAAGTGCAAGGAGGAGAGATTACACCTGCCTCAAAGGGAACTCACGGGAAGAACCTACTAAACCCCGGTCTGCTGGTACCACCACCGAAACCTGGTATTGCTCCCAGACCACGACATTCGGAATCTGATACAACACCAGGGCATTCCACTGTGCTCTGCTTATCTCACTGAGATGGACAGACCAGTTCTAGGTACTTTCGCCAGAAGCAAAAATGTGTGCAGAGAAAACGCTTGCGGCAAAGATGCCTGCAGGAAAAATGTCGGGCAAGGGGCAGACCACGCCTGCTGGCAGTGGCCCGGGCTGGAGCATATCACTGCGGTCTCTGCAGGCGGGCCAGGCCAGTGGTAGGGACTGGCCAAAAACAATTTCTGCAGGGACCACCACGGACCAACAAGCAAGGTCTGCTCTAATGTAGGCCTGGCTGCTGGGCCCCGGGGAGGGGCCGAGACTCACCGGGGTTTCACGGCTCTGGTCTGGGGACCCCTGGGTGAGGGAACAGGTGGTGCTGGTGCAGCCTTGGGCTCTGGGTCAGCTTCTCGTTCTGGGATCTGCACGTCTTCAAAGGGGTTCGGGGCTCTGCCCCGTCCGGAGACAATGGCCACCGTCTCTTTGTCCGATCTCTTCACAGGGTCGGCGACAGGCCCCGGCTGGTCCTCCCTGGCTTTGACCGCCACGGGTGTGCCTTCCCTCTCCTTCCCAGGGGCGGCCGGCGGGCTTTCACCTTCACTGCCCTTGGCCGTGTCCTTCTTCCCGGTCACCAGGGAGAGCAGAGAGGACTTCTTGTTCTCTTGTTTCTTGCTCTCTTTGGTTTCCTTTGCAGCCTCCAAGGTCACCAAAACCGCGTTCTCCCGAAGGTCCCCCCCGCTGACCCGCGTATGGTAGGATGGCAGGGACATGGACTTGAGAGAGTCCTTTGTGGAAGACTCGGAAGGCACTGCACCTCCTTCCCCAGGCTCCTTCAAAGGTCGAGAGGCCAGGTTTTCTGTAGATGAGAACAAATGCTTCTTCCTGAGGCCCTGGGGGGACGGCGTGGAGGATGGGGAGCTGTCCTTGGTCTCGCTCTTGGCTTCGGGCTGCTCCACATAGACATGGTTCCCGTTGATACAAACATTCGAGCGGGAAAGGATGTCATTCTTAGACCGAAGGCCTCCCAGGAAGGAGAGTCCTTCCTTCTTGGGGGGGTTGAAGTTGATCTGGTTCAGTTGCTTAGGATCCACACTTGCCGTTCCCTTGTGAGACAAGGCTGTGGGAGAAGAACCAAGAACCAAGGGAGTGAGAAGCTACGGGAACGGTTCGGGAACGGTTCGCAACGCAGCAGGGCGGGGGGGCGGGGCTTTTGTCCTCATGCATCTGAGTGCATTTTTGGTTGTCACAGCTGGGTGGGGTGTGCTACCGGCATCCAGCAGGTGGAGGCCAGGATGCTGCTAAAGATCTTACAGAGTACAGGGAGGCTCCCACAACAAACAATTATCCTCCCAATGACACTCCGTGCATGGAAGCAAGGAAAAGGGCAGCGCTCTTGGTAGAGGTGCACAATCTGGCCAATAATAGGGATCTGGTCACTGAGACTGAATTTCAAAATACCCAGTTAATTCAGAGTTAATGGAACTGGATTCCTCGGCTTTCATTAGGAATGTATTCCATGAGAGCTCAGTATAAGTACCCAACGAATTAATGAAATATCAGAATTACTGTAAGGTTCCATGGTTTTATCCTTAATTAAAAAAAGAAACTCTGCATGCATTCATTCCGTGAGCCCCAAAAGCCTGTACTAACGTACGTCAGTTATAGAGCCAGACGTTATGGAAAAGGGATTCGCACGTTCCTAGAAACCAGAGGGCTTAGAAATAGAGAAGGCTTCCTAACCAAGGTTACCTATCATCATCACCACCACTACCGTGACCATCATGAGCAGCTCCAGCGCCAGCGCCACCAGTAAAAGCACCATCACCACCGCCCCCGCCATCCCCTCCACCAGCGTCACCATCACTGTAATAACTGAGGAGCTGAACTGAAATCTTTCTCCGAAGATTTGTTCGTTTCTTCTCTCCCAAAGCAAAGTAGGCTCAGCCGAGGGAGAAGGGCTGAGTAAGAAGGAGGAGAAGGAAACTCACCGTCTGAGACAGAGGAGGACTTGTCCTTGTCATTTTCCTCATCCTCCCACTGGGACTGAAAGTCTCCAGGACGAAGCAGCACCTTGTCTGACTTTGCAGTCGGCAGGACAGACATGGACTGGGAAAGTGGTGTTCTCTGCAGACTGGACCTGGAAAACAAGGTCTTGAGCTTTGACTTCTTCTTCTTGTCTTTCGAAGGAGACTCGTCATCGCTGTCAGCCGAGGGCGTCACGCTGGGGATGATGGCGGACACGGTATCCGATGCGCTGTCCTTATTCTTCCCCTTGATCTTGTCCTTCAGTTTCCCAAATGGATTCCGAGACTTGTCTTTCATGGAAAGGTCAAACATGCTAGCGGTCATGTTGTTTCTCATAAACTGGATGTCAACCTCAATTTCTCCTCGTTCTTTATTCTTCTTCCCCGGTTTGGATTTCAAGGTATACCACCTACGAGGAGAAAGGCTGAGAGGTTACCTTGGAATGGAAGCGCCTAAAACGATGTTCACAGTGCCCGTTACCTGGCCTCTCCTCTCTGCTATCACCAGCCTCGTATACAAACCCTGTGCTCTCTTCTTTGGGGGGAGTGAGGGGTGCAGCGGGGGAGGGCAGAACTTGAAGTTTTATTTCTGAGAAGACACCCTCTAGGCAAAGATAGGATATGATTCTGTACTTAGGGTAAGGTCACCTAAAATCTTGATTCGGTAAAGAGCTATTTCTAAGAATAAAATAAACATTCCATCAAATCACTTCCTGTGACTGTTTTTTTCCTTCAGCGGGGTAAAAATGCAAAGATCATATACAAACAGTTACATAGGTAGAGTGCAAATTTGCAAGAGAAATCTCAGAGAAAAGCAAGGGTTTGTAGAATAGTCCCTGGCAGGGAGTAATGGAAACTGTAAGACAGAGTAAAAGAGATTTGTTAAAGAAGGAAAAACAAAGAGCGAAATAAGCCAGTCACAAAGTGACAAATATTGTATGATTCCACTGACGTGAGGCCGCTAGAGGAGCCAAGTTCAGAGACAGAAAGGAGAATGGTGGCCGCCAGGGGCTGGGTGGGGCGGGGTGACCTGGGAGTGTCAGTTGGGAAAATAAAAGTTTTGGAGTTGGGCAGTGGTGATGGTTGCATAAAAATGTGCAAGTACTTAATGCCACAGAACTGTGCGCTTCAAAATGGTTAAAATGGTCACCTTTGTTATAAGTATTTTACCACAATGAGAAAGAACGAGAAACTGAGAGGAGGCATTCATCCCCAGCTTAATAATCAGAAAAAGGAATATTTCAAGCATGATCCAAGAATTTCACTTGGTCATTTGCAAACTACTTCACGATATGGCAAATGATATTATATCAGCCCGACTCCATTGAAAGACGAACTGCAGAGAAAGGAAACCTCCCCTCGGCATTTTCCATCGGGTGAACCGCAAGAATGTGAGCCCGGAGAGTGGCGCAAGCTCTGCAGAACAAACAACTCCAAATACAGGGCTGACCCACAGCTGCCCCCGGGGTCACCCTCACATGCCGAGAACCACACTCTGATGTTCTTTTCGGTGACCTATTTAAGAGCTGAGGGCTGTGGACTTTAAGGAAATGATGGTTTTGCCCAAATAAACACAATTTCCTCTTTCACCTTCAGCCTGTCCTGCCCCCAGGGCAGATCGCGCCCCCCACTATCTTAGCTCATTCTACACTTAAAGGGGCAAAGGGAAGCAGAAACACACTTAGAAACGTCCTCCTCTAAGTCTCACGAGAATGACATGAAGTGGACAGCATACCCACTTTACAGATAAGGAAATTGAGGCTCACAAGTTAGGTAACTGGTACAAGGCATTGCAACTGCTAAAAGGCACAGTCAGGACTCTGAACCAGCTCTACAATTTCCCCAAAGCTTTCTCTTACACCAAGATTCCGGGTTGGCACTCCCTCTGAACTCATCTTTGCTGGGCCGTCTTTAACAACACATAGAAAAGAGGGCTGAAATTTAAATTCTTTTTGAGGAAGGCTTAAGCTTCCAATTTAAATGTCCTGAGATGAAAGAAGAGAAGGGGGAAAGCCCCCATAGCTGGCATCAGCCATAAATCATAGGGCTGCACATAAAGTTCAGATACAAGGTCATCAAGAAGGACTTACACTGGATTTACAAAATACAGCCAAGATCTGGGAAAATGACATGAGCTACGATTTTGGACCTTTAGGAGAAATCTTTTACGATTTTTAAAACTACAGTCCACAGCTGGAGGAGGAGGGAGACGCAAGGTCTTTACAGACAGCCTCACCCTGCCAGCCAGCCAGGGTGTCTTCCCAGCACATTTTCCACAGCAGGCTGGGAACAGTTTGCATATTTGTCATTTAGATGTTGAGAGGATTATTTGTATCTTTCTCTTCTGACAGTCATATGCTAAATGGTAGCCTTGGTGATGAGGGGTGGTTAGCTTTTGTAAATACCAAGGGTAGGCACCCGAAAAGGGGAAGTTGCTGAGAGCTGAGTGTGGAGGCTCAGATGACCACACCAGCCACAAGCAGAGAGCCTCACCTCTCCACCCAGGGCCTTCTCCCAGCTCTTCCACCTCTCTATTCACCCTCCCTGGGGATGCAAAGGCTCCCGACCTTCAAAGAATACCACTTGCCAGCTCCCTGAACTGGGCCGCCTTCCCCAAAGTATCAGCGCCGGGGCCGCCTTCCCCAAAGTATCAGCGCCGAAGTCTGTTTATTTTGAGCGAAGCTGCAACCAACTCTAGGATCCTCCCTGATAATTCACCTGATGCCCAGGTTCAGGCCCTGGGCAGTAGAGTGGGATTTATTTTGGAAACTTCTAACACCACTAGGAGGTATGAACAGGCACTTCAACTGTTCCTGTCATTTATTTTCACACGCAAACCTAAAACCAAAGACCAGGTAGCCAAGAACAGCCACAGGGCTATTTAAGGATGTGAAAAGCAGACTGAATTGTAGGCAGGTAAGTAACCCCTGTGAGTCTGCTGGATTTATTAAAGCTGGAAAGGAAGACAGGCATTCTTCTAGCAATATTATCCTGATCATTAAATTCACACAGCTTAAGCAAGGGATCTTTTTTGTTTGTTTGTTTTATAAATTTATTTATTTATTTATTTTTGGATGTGCTGGCTCTTCGCTTCTGTGCGAGGGCTTTCTCCAGCCGCGGCGAGCGGGGGCCACTCTTCACCGCGGCGCGCGGGCCTCTCACCGCCGCGGCCCCTCCCATCGCGGAGCACAGGCTCCAGACGCGCAGGCTCAGCAGCTGCGGCCCACGGGCCCAGCCACTCCGCGGCATGTGGGATCCTCCCGGACCGGGGCACGAACCCGTGTCCCCCGCACCGGCAGGCGGACTCCCAACCACTGCGCCACCAGGGAAGCCCCAAGCAAGGGATCTTTGACACAAGTATAATTTGATAGTTCATGAAAGCAACGATCCATAAACGTCTCACCCTAAGAAATTCCAAAGCAGGACATACTTGTGGGTTCCAACATTTAAGCATTGGTTCAATTTATCAGTGTTTCTGTCCGTTTGATTTTCGGTGCACTTAATTCCAGCACCTCACGGAAGTAGTTCGTATATAATCAGGTCCCAGCACGGCCACACAGCATGTGACGGCAGGATGGCTGTGTTCCAGAACCACCATTCATGAAGGCCCAGAAAGCTTGAATTATCTCAGAAATCAGGGCTGGGTTTTCCCAGTACAAAGGGCAGAGTACAGAGAGAAAGCCATAATCCCAGTGTAGAAAGTTTATTTTTAGGCCCATATTCTAAAAAATCCTGCAACCTATCCAAAAAATGAAAAATAAAAGGATCCCTTCTATAAGCAAATAGTCATTTTTACTTATAATTAAAACTTAGTTCTTCCAAAATTAAAAGGATCTCTGAATACACAGAAAGTGACAAGAAATGTATATAAACTGTATTTTAAAGTAATAACATGCATAGGATAACAATTCAAATCATACAAAGTGGTACAGAATGAAAACTTTAATCTCCATGCCCCTCAGTCAAGTGAGGATCTTGGGAATAAACATACAAGCAAAAATGCATATTATCCAAACAGGCTGCCCTACTGTTTGGGAGTTTTTTGGTTTGGGGTTTTCTTGGTCAAACACAAGACAAGGCAACAGCTAAAAATACAGAAAAATTCATTGAAGTATTCTACACTTTCAGAAAGATGCCTTATTAAGAGCAGCAAGGGAAAGAATGAATAAAAGTAAAAAAGCATGAACTGGGTACAGGAAGGAAAATATACAGGATGCAGGACACAGGGGTCTGCTTCCCGAGTCGCCCGGCTGGGGAACTAGTGTCTGGACCCGCATTGTCAAATCTCCTGGGCTTTTTATTTATTTATTTTTAATACATTTATTTATTTTATTTATTTATTTCTGGCTGCGTTGGGTCTTCGTTGCTGTGCACGGGCTTTCTCTAGTTGAGGCGAGCGGGAGCTACTCTTCGTTGCGGTGCGCGGGCTTCTCATTGCGGTGGCTTCTCTTGTTGCGGAGCATGGGCTCTACGCGCGCGCGGGCTTCAGTAGTTGTGACACGTGGGCTCAGTAATTGTGGGCTCAGTAATTCAGGCTCAGTAATTGAGCCCAGTAATTGTGGGCTCAGTAATTAAGCACAGGCTTAATTGCTCCGTGGCATGTGAGATCTTCCCGGACCAGGGCTCAAACCTGTGTCCCCTGCATCAGCAGGCAGATTCTTAACCACTGTGCCACCAGGGAAGTCCTCCTGGGCTTTTTAAACATTCATTTTGAGAACAGCTAAAACCACCCAACCATGCCCAATTCTCAGGGCTGGTTTGCCTCAGGACGTAGTTTCTCAATACAAGGAAAGCTGGTCCCAGGGGGCGCGGGGGCAGTGTGGTTCTTGCTCTTGGGAAATGAAAGGTCTCACAGTGCATCCCTGCAGACGTGCGGGATTACACTCGTAAAGGACTGACTGGTACGCCTCAAAGAGAACCTGTCTGCAGCTGAAGCAAACATGTTTTTCCTTTAAAACATTCCAGAGGGGTAGATACAGACAGAAAAAATGATGGCTTCAAAGATTCAAGACACAGAGAAACGATGGCTTCAAAGATTCGGTTCGGTTCATGTTTTTGCACGGCAGGCACTGGAAACACAAAACGAAGAGGCCAGATTCTTCGCTGAAAAGCTTACCCACCAGTAGAGAGCTGGCTCACCAAACATCACAAAGCGTTTATTACACTGAAACAACTGCTGCCTTTTCTTTCTGACTATGAAGTGTGAGAAAATAATTAGACATGAAAAGAAATTCCCGCTAAATTATACAATTTCATCACAAACAAGGACTCTCACACACAAAGAAGGTTCTCAGCTAATTGAAATCCCAAGGGGTTATAAGAACCACCTACTTAGGGACTCGGCAAAATGAATTAATACTGCACCCTCCCGTTAGACACAGGAGGCTCCAGGAAAGGCAAGGCAAAGGAAGACCACCAGCTCCACAAGTCACTTCATTTTAATGGGTTAGTATTCATTTCAAGGGGTCCTTGTCTATGGGTCTGATGTGGACTCCAGGGTCAATGGTGGACTGCCTACTTCCCTTCCTGCACAAAAACTCAACCGTGAGTTATAGCATGAATCATCCCCCATGGTAACTAAACTTCATGACACAGGGGAGTATGGCCTCAAGTGAGGAAAGAAGCAGGAAGAACAGAATAGCACCTGAGTCTAATGTTTGAGATGGAGGACACACTTGATCTTTCTCAGACGGAGAAATTTTAAAAAGCAGTTTATTCACCGTCTTCCCCAGGGAATAAAAATAAATAATAAAAATCACGTGAGGGTAGCAGAGGAGGACATCTAAAAGGGGTTCTGAAAAAGGACTGATTCCACATGGGTAAAATGTCCAGACTTTTCTCTTGGTAGCCTAGAGGCAATGCACAGCAAACAGGGACAAGAGATGTTTATGACCTATAAAAGGTTTGTGGTGTGTACCCTACAGAAGCTAAGTGGTTTAACAGGTTTTGTCATTGGCCAAGGTAGCTAGTCCTAACTACCTAACTGTGAATACAGAATCACCGACCAGCCAGCCTTGCCTCCCGAGGTGGACCTTCCCCTCTGCCCATCATCAACTTCTTGGTGGTAAATCATGAGGGTTGCAAATGGCTCCTTGTTTACCCTAATCCCTAAAACAGACATTCTGGCAGCACTGAAAAGCTATCTGTAGTCACCAAATTCAATCCTAAAAAGCCAGTAAATGACATGGTAAAGGAGAGATCCCAGAAAAAGCAGGTTGAAAACGCTTTTGATCTTCCTATATTATTTGCTCTACAGAAATTCCCTTAGAAAGTAATTAAAACAGGTTATAGAAAAATTTTTTTCATATTTTTTAAAAATTGACTTTCCCTCGTGCTAATTCAAACATTCCCTTTTGATGTATTTTCTTGAAGTCTTTTTCCTGCATAGTTCAATGATTACTAGCTGAGAGGCTTCAGACAAGTTACTTAACTTGTCTGTGGAATAGGGTTAAAAGCACCTACCTCATAAGGATGTAATGAAGATTAAATGGCTTAATATATGTAAAGAGCTTAGAACAGTGCCTGGCACTTACACTCAGTAAGCGTTCACTATGATTATGACTTGGTAGTAACCAGAGTACACGTGCAATTCTATTTGTAGCGTGTTTTTAAATATAATTGTCTTACAGTCTCCATACCCACCATTTTTAACGGTTGTATGATGTTCTGTGAAGTGCATTTATACCATCGTTCACCCATGGTTCTCAAATGGGAATTTAAGATATCAACAGTTCTGACTGACTGTATTCCTAAGGATCCAATCTTAAGCCATCAAACACAAATAACAATGATTTGCATTTGAAGGGAGTGGGAAAAGACTCAATTATAAAATTAGTTTGTGGTACTTCCCTGGTGGCACAGTGGTTAAGAATCCGCCTGCCAATGCAGGAGACACGGGTTCGAGCCCTGGTCCGGGAAGATCCCACATGCCACGGAGCAACTAAGCCCGTGCGCCACAACTACTGAGCCTGCACTCTAGCGCCCATGAGCCACAACTACTGAGCCCTCACGGCTAGAGCCCGTGCTCTGCAACAAGAGAAGCCACCGCAATGAGAGGCCCGCGCACCACATCGAAGAGTAGCCCCCACTCACCGCAACTAGAGAAAAAGCCCGCACGCAGCAACGAAGACCCAACACAGCCAAAAATAAATAAATAAATAATTTTAAAAAATTGTGGGCTTCCCTGGTGGCGCAGTGGGTGGGAATCTACCTGCCAGTGCAGGGGACACGGGTTCGATCCCTGGCCGGGGAAGATTCCCACATGCCGCAGAGCAACTGGGCCCGTGTGTCACAACTACTGAGCCTGCGCTCTGGAGCCCGTGCTCTGCAGCAAGAGAAGCCACGACAGTGAGAAGCCTGCGCACCACTCGCTGCAACTAGAGAAAGCCCGCGCACAGAACGAGGACCCAACACAGCCAAAAATAAAAACAAATAAATTAATTAATTAAAAAAAAAATTGTATGATACAATTTCCAAAATTAAAAAGTATATACCATTTTTTAAAATACCATGATCAGTGTATAATTTCTATAACTTATCGTGAGATTTAATGATCCTCAGAACTCTGAAGGATTTCTAAGTAGGTGGGAGAGACAAACAGAGGCCCCCAAACTATTTCCGACATATGCCAGGATGGCATAACTGACTGCAGATCAAGACATATTTTCTAAGTTGAAAGCAATACCAAACTCCTTGTAGGTAAAGACGAAAGGAAAAACCAAGCACCAGTATTTTAAGATTCTCTAAGAATTAGAAAAATTAACACATTTATAAACATGTAAGTCTACCACTCCTGCCATCATCTAGTTACCAAGTTTTTACTTGACCATATCTCAAAAAGCCACAAATGTTAATATTCTAACATCAGATCAGGTATCTCGCCTCTTGCCCAAAAGTAAATGCCACTGATGTAGTCTACGTGATCTGCCAAAGAACAGTCTACGTGGGGTCCTTTGTCACTCATGCAAAGAGATGTTAAGGATGGGGAAAGAAAATGTGATGGTTTGGTTCACCACCTCTCGGCCAGGACAAAAGAAAACAACCTCAGCATGACAGACATCAAAGAACATTCAGTCCACTCTATCCCACAGGCAGACTCACACTCCTTTCTGTGGGAGCTCCCGGCAGGGAAGCAGAGCATCTGATTTATCTGGTAATCAGGTAAGTCCCAAGGAGGAGGAGAAAACCCCATACCAAGAGCATTTCAAAATCCTGTTTTCATGACAAATGATCAGTAAAAACGAAAAGTTCCATTAGCGTAAAAGGAAACCCCACAGGACTGGTGCTGTAGGCGGTGACACTCTTGAAGAAATAGTTCGGGGCCCGCCTGCCGCTGGTGCCCCTCACACAGGACAGCTGTTCTTCAGGATCACAAGAGGCCTTCAGACCAGGCTTTCTGGAAGCCTTGGTTGTTCTCCCTCGGTTAGCCATGTCCTTTTTAATAAACAAGAATTTTAAAAGTGAAGTGTGCAGCGGTCACACCTCTAGAAAAGGGTTTTTCTGGGATTTCCTATAAATGCCTTCCCTCTGCTCCACTCAGAGGCCCGCACTCAGGAAAAGACAATTACAGCTGCCTTTTTTCTCCCCACGGGCACATTCCTCAATGTGTCCCTCAGGGACACCCTGGAGACGAAAGCCCTTGATTTTTCTCTAACAGATCATCCCCAGACCAGTCCCAGCAGGAAAGGAATTTCTCGTCTCATTAGTGGCTAAAAGCGGCTCCTTTACCAAAGGCACCGTAAGCCCCAAGCTGCAGGTGACCTGCTTCTCCAGTGTTGAGCAGGGGTGCTGACGAACAAGCCAGACCGCACACTGGGAAACGGAGAGAAGCGGGGCTTTGACCTCATACCGAGGCCACCCCTAGTCTTTAATCCACTGGGCTAAATGTAAGATTAAACACTTCTCCACGTCCACACGGGCAAACGACCGCCTGCCTTGTGTCTACAGGGACCGCACTCAGAGACATCTGCGCACCTAGGCTGGGTCACACAGCAAACAACGAGATGGAAGTGGTCCCTGGCCAAGGGGAAAGCGGGGGAACTGGCCTGGTCTCCTGCTGAGCCAGCTGCGGCATGAGATCTGACCCAGGACCCCTTAAGGGGAGCACAGCCCGCTCACCAAGTTTTTTCCACACGGTGGATGTTGGCTTTCTTCAAAGGCCGATACAAGTGTCTGGGTGTTAATTTTGTTGGAATTCAAAGGCCCTGAGGGGGACTTCCCTGGCGGTCCTGTGGTTAAGAGTGCGTGCTTCCAATGCAGGGGGGTGCGGGTTCGATCCCTGGTCAAGGAACTAAGATCCCGCACACTGTGGCCAAAAATAAAAAAAAAAAAAAAAACCCAAAGGCCCTGAGGCTTAGAGATCCACACCAGGCCCAGAACCAAAGGCCACCCAGGGCATGGCTCTGAGATGGAGAGAAAGTCTTAAATGCCCTTCTATTGTTCCCACGTTTGGGCAAGGGCATCTTAATCCTCTGGAGCTAGGCCAGAGTGAGCGTTCCTCCAAAAGTATACGGTGAGAAGCACAGTTTTCTCGGACGTACGGCAATTAAAATTGGAGCGGCCAAATGGATACCTAAGATTATTGTCCAGGGGGAGGAAGAGTGATGTCAGCAAATGCATGTTGGAGTTGATGACAGTTTAATAAGCACATGTATTGTTCTTAATGTAATCATAACATTTTTTAGTTAATAACTACAATTAAAATGACAGAGATACTATTTATAAAAGCCTTCCTCTGATGGTAGTTGTGGAAATACAACAGAAGTCTTTGTAATCGAATGGAAGTTAAGCAAAACAAGGCTCTTTTGTGCGCTCACCTTCCCTGATGTGAGAAACCTTTAAATGGTTGACTGACTTGCCTCCAGAGGCGTAGTTTTCATTTACAGGTTTATTTTCCCTCGTGTTATTTATTATTTTTCCTTTTCTTAGTCCTGTAGTCATCGCAGCAGTGACTCTACCAGCGTGTTGGGGCAACCAGTGAGGTCACATCGGTTACGTCATTACAAAACAAAGGCTTGGCCTGTGTTGAAACCGTAAACACTTGAAGACACACATATACACACCCTGGTTTCAATGGTGTTTCCTGCTCATTCACTCAGCGCACAGGTATCACTGCCGGTGTTGTCTTTGTAATGGTGACCTCACTCTTGTGTCACGGTGACTGCCAGGGAAAGAAATCAGCCACCATTTCCTGGTTCATTTTCAACAGCAAGTTCTCCTTATTTTGTTTGTTCATTCTTATCACTTCCTCTCACTCACCCCCACCCATACCCAATCCATCACCAGTCAGGCCAACTGAACCTCCGGAATACTTCTGAAATCCACCTACCTCTGTCCGTGACCATGCCTGTCACCTGAGTCCAAGCACCATAACTGGTTGCCTAGATTCCTGCCAGAGCCTCCCACTTCACCTGTCTGATTCCAGGCTAGGCCTGCTCCAAATCTGCTCTCCACCCAACAGCCACAGTGATCTTTCACGAACTGCATCACATCACCCCTCTGCTTTCAACACTCAGTGGCTTCCACTGCTCTTCAATGAATCCCTGCCTTCCTCTTCAGCCTCAATGGATGCAACCTCTCCAGCTTCCCAGGCGTGCCTGCCTCAGGGCCTTTGCACAGGCTGCTCCCCCGTCCTGTACTTCTCCCTGGGAAAATTCCTCTTTATCCTTCAGGTCTCTGCCTCAGAGAGGCTACCTGCAATCTCCTGCTGTTTTCTCTTATGACACCCTGTTCTCTTCCTCCACCGCACTCATCCCAATACAGGATTGTTCATTTATGTGTTCATTTGTTTACTGGCTCTCTCCCCCACAGGGCTCTCAGCTTTCTGAAAGCGGGGATCATGTGTGTTATGTTCATCACTGTTCACACTGTATACCAAGTGCCTCGCACATAGTAGGCATCAAAAAATAATTACTAAAAGTATGGATGAACGTTAAAAACAAGGGGAAAAAAGGCAGTTAGAACTTTCCCCATGCTAACTGTCTTCTAAATGAAATCATCATCAAATCGTATCACGAAAAACAGGAGGGAACATCTTTCACATCGATGGAACTGTGACTTTGAGCCACCCTCCCCCTTCTTAGTCACTCCGTTCCCCTGCTGTGAACAAGTTGGGGTTATTTATCCCAGAACCTGCAGATCCCCGCCCTGGACGCGAGCTATCAGGTTCCTACGCTGGGTGGGAGGGTTTTCAGTAACGTCCCATGTCATCTTTAGGGGGAATCCCAAGAAAAGAAAAACTTAAGCAGTAACAGCATTGCTCGAATTTTCCAGTCTGTTACAAAAAGCCGAAATGTGCTTAGGAAACCCAGAGGTATAAGCGCAAACACTGCCGGCTCAGATTTGTGAATTCGAGACCTCTGTGCTCATCTGTCACTTCTATGCCTCCACCTCTCCCAGAAAAACAACTGTCTAGCCCTCCTTAATCACCTGAATTTCCTTTGACAGCTTGTCACTCTTTCTTACTATACTTACAGTTCTTCAAAATGTCTAACCTGTATCAGTATCCAGATCTTTTCACATGCAACCAAATTTTCTCTTGAATCTTCAAGAAATATGAGAAAATGACCCTCCATCAGTCTTCATAGCTGGAAGGCTATCACAGTATCAAGTTTCATCCTATTTAGTTACACAATGGCCTTCCAGGCACCAGCCTGAATATTTATTTTAATCTGTCTTTAAGAGATTATTTCCCCCATTTTTATTGCTCTTAGTGTCCTAAAAAGATGTTTTGTTTTGTTTTGTTTTCAATCTAGGACCCCAAACTACATGAGACCGGACAGCAGAGAAATCCACATGCTGGTCACCTGATTCTGCCTCCTCTCAGATTCACGTCAGTTTTATGATCACGGGACTTAACTGATTCCCATTTAACCGGGGCCCAGCTGAGACCCCAGATAAGTACACACGAGTCAGCCCTCTGTATCCACAGGTTCCACATGTCGGATTCAACCAACCTCAGATCAAAAATATTCGAAAAAAACATTCCAGAAAGTTCCAAAAAGCAAAACTTGGATTCATGCATTAGCAACTATTTATATAGCATTTACATTGTATTTACAACTATTTACATAGCATTTACATCGTATTAGGTATTATAACTAATCTAGAGATTATTTAAAGTATACAGGAGGATATGCAGAGGTTATATGCAAATATTAAGCCATTTTATATAAGGGACTTCAGCATTTGCAGATTTTGGTATCCCGGGTGGGGTGGAGGTCCTGGAACCAATCACCCTCGGATATGAGGGACAGTCGTATAAGTGCAAAATCAATTCATTTCCATTTTTTCTTAACTAAAGGGGCCACTCTTCCCTGTTAAATGGATCCTATCTATATGTCAGCCTCTGTTTAGTGCTTTAAAGATACGGATCATCACACTAAATTTGAGGTCTGCAAAATCTGAGTCATTACAAAAAGCATATTCTCTTGACTCCAAATATATGATACACGGGGGCTTATTAAGAGAACAAATGAAAATATCAGCACAGTTAGCTCTTAATGCCTTGAGTTTTAGCTTCTGGACCCATGGGGGGGAAAATCATACTCTAGAGGAGCAACTGTTCTCTGTAGAGATGAACACACATGCACACATTAACACACACACACACAACTACAGACCAAGATTTCAGCTTTTGGTTTGGTTTTGGTTTTAATGTCTAAGGTGGAGTCAAACCATTAATAGCTAGTTCAAATGATCTTCCTAGCCCAACCAGTTTCTTTCTGTTGAATTCCCACCTCTCAGCGTATATCTCATGCTCCAAATCACAGCTACCTTGGGCACCCAAGTGATGTACCAGGACATCAGACAGGCTTAGTTTAACTGGGTTTCCCCAGCACCTTGGAAAGTCCCAGGAAGTGACAGGTGGAAAGCTTGCAATTTCACCTACTGCTAGCAGAGCAAAGAAGGCTTCCTTTGCAGTTATTAAAAATCCATCAACTAAGCACCATTTTCCTATAAGCTGATATTCTGACTAAGTGGTCACAAGCTCATATGATAGAGACAGGAGTAATCACCTAAGTTTAGAATTACATCAGAGAGGATGAGAAAAATGGAGATGCGGAGACTGTACCCTTCCTGCAATAGGGAACTTGAGGAGGTTTTCATTCCTCCCAAAGCAGTAACAGAATCTTTTGAATCTATACACGGGGCTCCATTAATCCAGCAAGCTGGAAACATCTTATAAACATCAATTAAGTCTGGCCACAAGCTCCATTTATACATAGGGAAACTTGGATATTTAGAGACCGAGCAGCCTGAAGCCCAGAAATGAGTCAGGGCGAGAGTGGGCACCAGAGCCAGGAATCTGGAATCCCCATCTCTGGCAGGGAGATTCTATCTATCTTTCACGGGAATAAAACATTCACAGAAGAAACAGATGGCAGAGACAAACGATAATATCCACACACCTTGGGATGGGACAAGACAAAGGATGGCCAATGGTGCCTAGTTGAAGCTGGAAAGGAAGCCAACCCAAGGCCCCAAATGTCATTTAATCAAACGGAAAATTAGCATTGCTTCAGCCCCAGCTCAGCAAAGACGCTGCTGCTCACCTTATGGCTTGTAAGTTGATGCCACAAAGATACCCCATCCATCCTCACCTCAAGGCTCTCTCTTTTTATCTGATTTGAGTTCAGAAATGCCTGTTCATCTTTGGCCAGATAAGGGAAGCGGGTATTACATTTGCAAGCACCCTACAGAAAGGGGAGTCTGGTAACTTCAAATCCTCTGGCTCTTCCTGTCTCCTTCACAAGGGGAGGTTGAAATACCATTTATATCTAAAACACACAACATGAATCAGAGTGCTTCGTAAACCACAGGACTTAGGTGATAACATGACTGCTTTGCATATTTAAGGTCCAGCAAAGTAACCAATTAAGCTAAGCGAGGCTACTTGTCGGTACACTAGATGAGCATAATCAAATGTTCCATTCCAAACACCTGCGAAAGATAACAAATAAATCGGTAACACTTTGGAGTGCACAGGGTTTCGCCTTGCTTTCCCTGCACGACTGTGATACCCTAAAAGAGAAGTCTTGGGGGCGGGGGTGGGGCGGTGGCTACAGGTGAGCAGCCATCCCCTCCCCCCTACCCAGTAGGACCAGAGAGAACTTGACAAACTCCAGACAGAAACAATGCTTACTTTTCAGTTCAGCTCGGCCAAGGGCAGGCCCTGGCTCCAGCCATCAATGGGAAATCCTTACTCCTTTGGGGCCCGGGGCAAACACGGTTAGTACTTTTCGGTCTGAAAGCGAAGACCAAACTTTTCTAGCATTCTTGAGGGAGGGGCGGAGAGGAGGGCGGGGCAAACTCTCTAGACCAACCCCTTAGGCGGCTGTGAGGTGGGGTTGGGGGATAGCCCTCCCCAGGCAGCCCGCATTCCCCGTTCCCCAGTCCGCCCCGCGCTGTAACGCCCCAGCTCGGCCCCTGGGCGAGCCTCTAGGGCCCTAGTGTCAGCGGCTTTCACTGCTCCAGTGGGTCCTCCCTGTGCCCTGGCCCAGCCATTCTCAGCTCAGTGTCCAGTACAATGAAATACCCAGGAGGCTTTCCACGGAGGCTAATGCGTACATCAAATATACACGCTACTCAACTAAATAAGAGTAATTCGTCAGCCCACAGGTAGTTTCAATTCATCAAAAATTCATTAAGTGATTACTAAGTTCCAGACGCCGAGCGCCGTCCTGCAGATTCAAAAACGCTCCAGGTACCCGAAGCCACACACTTGGGAGAGCCCAAGAAGGTGAAGCTAGGTGAGAATACTAGTACTGGCCGAGGGGATCCCTCTAGAAAGGCCTCGCTCCGTTCGTCCCCTTGGTGGGGACACACTCAAAAGGCTCTCGGCGCCCAAATCACGCGTCCTCGCCCCCGGCCCGCACTCACTGGGTCTTCCTGTGGCCCTGGTCCCGGTGCAGCTCCCGGAGGTCCACCTCGGCGCGGCCCAGGAACTTGTCGAGGCCGAGCAGCGCGCGGTGCAGCACGGTGAGCTGCAGGGTGGCGGCGGCGGCGGACGCTGCCTCGGCCGACAGCAACGGCGGCAGCTCGAAGGTGGCCTCCTCCCGCCACACGGGCGCGCCCAGGCTGCGCTCCGACACGGAGGTGGCGTACTTCTCCTTGCCCACCTGGATCACCGCGTACGCGTCGCTCGTGCCCCCGGGGCCCTTGGCCCGCAGGCCCCGCGCCTGGAGCACCGTCACCTGCACGTGCGTTGGGGACCACACGGCCCCCGGGCCCCTGCCCGCCGAGGCCGCCAGGGACATGGTGGCTGCGTTGCGGTCCAACCGAAACTGAGAAGTTCGCCGCGACCCGCGGCCCCTACGTCCCGCCCCGTCGCGCCGGCCTCTTTAAGGTTTCCGGCCACGCCCCCTCTGCGCCACGCCCCTCTGCGCCACGCCCCCTCCCGGCCCCGCCCCACCTGCGGGTGCCGGGCCCGCCTCCGCCGCGCAGGCCGGGCGGGGCTCCAGGGCGCAGAGGGCTGGGCGGGCGCGGCGCGGGTGGGGGCGGGGCTTGAAGAAGTCGGGTCTGAGAGGTGGTAGGTGAGGGAGGGCAGGGGTCTCCGACTGCCAAAGGTCTCCCGGCCCAACCGGAAGTGGCCAGAGCAGCTACTGGGGAGCCAGACCTCATTTCCAATCTGGCCTTGCCAACCGGCAGGTGTGTGGCCTTGCACAGATTACTTAATATCTTTGGGTCTCATTTTCTTTATCTGTAAAATGAGATAACAATCACCTCATAGAATTGCTATAAAAAAATAATGTTACCTGGCACAGGGTGAGTTCCCAATAAACGGTAGCTACGAGGGTGATTATGAATGCGTTCCCAAATTCGTTGCTCTTCCTACTTTGGCCGCTGGGGGCGTTGCTATGGAGGAAAGTGGGTTCGGGGAAGGTGCCAGGTGAGGGAAGAACGAGAAGGATCTTTTGAGGGCCCGAAAAGGGGAAGGGAAAGGCAGGGAGCGCCTGAGGCGGCGTGGAAGTGTTCTGTTTTGCCCCGCCCTCACCAAATAAGGTGAGGCCAAGAGGCTAAGTCAGGGAAGGGGACGAAAGGAGGAACTGAAAATGGGATTGCCCAACGGGGCCCTTCCCCGCAGTTCCCCTTTTCTCCCTGGCTGGACCCTCTGCAGTCTCTCCTCGCTCTTTATCTCTGAGCTCCCAGTCAGGCACTTCCTCGTTCCCAGTTTCCATTAGAGTGGCTGATTCTCTTCATTCCCAATATGCTACTTCAAAGACTCAAATATCTATTGATCATCAGATTGCAAAGGTCACTTTGAAGGTTTTTAGGTTTTAGAGTTAAGGAAAGGCCCAGAGAAGCAGAGAAGTGATTCGTTCAAGATCCTGCAACAGAGCCAGGACTAGAACCCAGGTGTCCTGACTCCCATCCAGTGTTTCTGCTGCATCCTTTGCTTCTTCCAGATCCTCAGAACCCCAATCTTGGATGGCTCAAGGCATTCCTATCTGGACCCCACCCTGATTCACTCTCCTCTATCTCCTGAACAAACTGTAGCCCAGATAATCTTCCCACCTCAGGCATGTACTCATTTGGCTGGCCCATGGTGGCCCTGCCCACCTCTCTGCCAACCCACGTTCTATCCACTGCAAGGCTCCACTCAGATTTCTCCAGGGTTTGGCTTCTGATAGCCCTCTACAGGGCAGGACCGGGTGGTGACTTGTCTCCTCCAGAGCCCCCAGAAGAAACCTGGGCACCCAGTGGGTACTCAGGAAGTGCTACGGAACTGAAGAGTTGGCAGGTTATCCCAGCCAACCGTGAGTACATAGTGTTTCCTTTTACCACATAAGAAATTACAAGACAGACATTGTGCCTCAGGTTTGCAACTGAGGATGGCTGCAGTGTGGGAAAGGCCTATTTACTAGGCCTTGAAATGTTTAACGGTGATCGGAAGGGGAAAGGAAAGGAGGTACCAGACCTGTAAGCGGCAGGAAAGCCTAGCAGAACTCTGTTGTTTTGGTGCCATTTCCCTGCTTGATGATCTGTTAACCTCATTCAACCTTCTGGCTCCATTCACTGCTGTAAAGATATATTGAGAACTGACCTGGTGCCCAGCGTGTGCTAAGTGCTACAGACCGAGGGCACAAAACCCTTTGAATGAGACCCAGTCCCAAGGCATGCCCTGACAAATGCTGTAAAGGGAGTCCTGTACCAATAAAATGCTTTGCGTGTTTTGAGGATAGAGCAATTTCTCTAAGCTGGTGGATTTTTTAAAAAATTTTTTAAAAATTGAAGTATAGTTGTTTTACAATGTTAATTTCTGCTGTACAGCAAAGTGGCTCAGTTATACATATATATACATTCTTTTTTTATATTCTTTTCCATTGTGGTTTACCATAGGATATTGAATATAGTTCCCTGTGCTACACAGTAGGACCTTGTTGTTTATCCATTCTCTATAAAATAGCTAACATCTTAAGCAGGTGGATTTTTATGAAGGACATGGCATTGAGCTGGGCCCTAAAGGATATGCCAGATTTGAAAGGCAGAGAAGGGGGCATGGAAGAAGAGCCTTTCAGGAGAGAATAGAACAGCTAAAGCAGAAGTGTGGAGGTCAGAGTACCCCAGTGGGGCTAGACCGTGGGATACTTCAGGAGGGCGTTGGGGGTAGGTGGTGGAGATAAGACAGCCCAGGTAGGCCGGGCCAGATCACGCAAACCATGGACACCAGGCCATGGTGTGTATACAGAGTTCTGGACCAGGTGAGCCCGCCTCCAGAGGACTTTGAGCAGTGGTGTGATCAGGTCGTAAGGCAGGTATGAGCAGAAGCAGCCCAGCAGCCAATAGCACGGTAGGTCACAGCCAGAGACCCGCCTTCATGTTCACCTGGAGACTGTCTGCCTCGGGCCCCATTCCGCCCCACCCCTGACCCATCCTTGGTGACTATTCTAAGTTGATACTACAATAAATAAGGCTGTACCATACTCCCTTCTTGGTTACACTGCTCCACTACCTCCCAGCCGGACAGAGTCAGAGATTTGCCATCCAAACTGATCCTAGGAGTAAAGTTTTTCATCTCCAGCCTCACCTCCTCTCCCCCACACACACGGTTCCCTGGGGGAGACAGAGCCAGGAATGAAACCCAGAAGCACAGCCCCACAGGCTGAGTATGACACAGAGCCTCCCCGCCACTCATGGAAAGGATATGAGGACAGGGAGGGGTGTGGGAGGGGAGGAGAAAATAGGATCACCTGGTGACCTCATGTGTTTGGGTCTCTGTCAGACACAGATAGGCTCCGTGGTTGAAGCGGAAGTGGGAGGTTGGGGGAGGACAGGGCAGGCTCGCCACCTCAGAGGAATCCCGGTCCCCATCCTTCTCTCCAGACACTGGACACGGGCAGGGGTTAACTCAGAGGAGTGGGGCTCACCGGAGGCGGGAATGGGAAACTGGTCGGTGGAGAGATGCCAGGAGGTCCAGCACAGGGCGTGCTTGGGAGCTGGCTGATCGCCCACCACACGCGTCGGGGTGGCTCTCTCCCCTCCCCAGCTGGAGCGCGCTGTCCCTCAAGGCCTACCTACGGACCGCCCAGAGTCCAAGAGGCTGTCTTCTTCCAGCTTTGTAGACAGACCCTCAGGCCATGTGGGGCCGGGTGGGGGGGGGGGATGGGTGGAGCAGGCCCAACGACGCGGGCAAGGCTGGCGCTGGGCCCGCTGACCCCTGGCTGGCTCCCTGAATTCCAGGAGTGTTTGTAAACACCTCTCCTGGCCAGGGTGCGCAGGGATGACGGCTCTCCCCTCTTACCCCGCCCCGCCTCGGGCTCTGACTGGGAGAGGAAGGAGTTTCAGCAGACAAGGCGCCTGGCAGGTTCGACCGGAAGGGTCAGCCACCTGTCCTGCTCCCAAAGCAGCAGGGCGGAGAGCGCCTGGGCTCCGGCCTCTCGCCGGGCGGCGCTGGGCCTCGCAGTGGGGTCTGTAGCACAGATCCGCTCTTAGGCTCGCCTGGGAAGGTTTCCCCTCTAAGACATGGGGCAGAGCCAGGCTAGACAGGAGACAGGGCCTGTGGAGGGGCGGCGTCACTGCCCTGCCAGCGGCCGGCCTCCCTACAGCCCCTCGACATCCCCCAGCTGCAGGCACACGACCTCAGAGGTCATCCTGGCAACTCTGGAGGGGCCCACGTGCTCCCCCGAGGGAGGAAGAGAAAGGGCCTGATAGGGCTGCCTGTCAGCGTGTTCTCCTTCGCCTCAGTCCCTGGGGGGTAGCGACAACCTTCCACACACATGACTCATTCACTGGGGCTCTGCCTAAACAGCCCTCTGGCTGCTCGGGGTCCAGCTGCCTCTGCCTCCTCCTGCCCACTCGGTTGACCGAGATTCCCTCCAAGGAGCAAGGGCTTCCTGCTTCTTCGTGGAGTCAGTGAGCCCAGCACCAGGCTCTTTCCTGTGCCCCAGGGGCCGTGGCAGTGAGGAGGTTGAAACCATGCCCCAGCGGACAGAGGAGAGTCTCAACAAGCAGATGGCCCAGCCATCTCCCTGCAATCTTGGTGACAGTACAACTTTGTTTAATGAAGCTTGCCTCACGGATTACGCAAACGTATTGCCTTTGCAACTTGTCAGGTCCCTTCGGAGAAGGCCCCTGAATCCCACAGCTGAAAAGCTCTAGGGAATGTGCAGCCCTCACCTTCCCACTTTCTGCACGAAGCTTTCCCTCCCGCCGCTCCCATTCAGAACTGCTGCCTTTTCCTAGCTATTTTTTTTCAGGGGAGGGAGACACGGAGGGGGCAGTGACCAGGTCATATGCAGGATCTTAGTTCCTCCACCAGGGATCGAGCCCGTGCCCCCTGTAGTGGAAGCGTGGAGCCTTAACCACTGGACCACCAGGGAATTCCCCCTAGCTTATTTCTTGTACTCGGAGTCAGCACTGGTTTTACTCACTTGCCAGCAGCTCGAAGGCAGGAAAAATGTGGTCCTCACCTTTGCCTTAACCATCTCCCAATTCCTTGCCAATGGAAGGCAGCTCAAGTTAAGTAGAAGAGACATAAAGGACTCTTGAACCTTCAGCATTAGTCCATTTAATCCCTGCTACCGCCACCTCCAGCACTGCCCTGTATAACTGTCTTTTTAAAATATAAGGTTTAGGACTTCCCTGGTGGTGCAGTGGTTAAGAATCCGCCTGCCAATGCAGGAGATACGGGTTCGAGCCCTGGTCCGGGAAGATCCCACATGCCGCAGAGCAACTGAGCCCATGCACCACAACTACTGAGCCTGCTGCACTCTAGAGCCTGCGAGCCACAACTACTGAGCCCATGCGCCGCAACTACTGAAGCCCACGCCCCTAGAGCCCGTGCTCTGCAACAAGAGAAGCCACCGCAATGAGATGCCCGCGCACCGCAACGAAGAGTATCCCCCGCTCGCCACAACTAGAGAAAAGCCTGTGCGCAGCAATGAAGACCCAACGCAGCCAAAAATAAATTAATTAATTAATTAAATAAATTATAAGGTTTACACTTTCTGAGTATAAAAAAATACATGATCATCATAGGAGCCATTTTCCACCTTTCCAGAATCAACTTCAAGGCACATTGGGGCAAAGTAGAAGTTTTGAGTGTTTACTCCTCCTTGAATTCTCGCATTGGAAGCTGCCCGTCAGGATCTTGTTCTCTTCCTGGCATCTCTCCGAGAAGCCATGAGCCTCCACTTTCTCAACTGCCCCGCCCCCCCCCCGGACCACTGGGGACCCCACCACAGCAGAGCCGGCCAAGAGGAGGATGTAAACAACCCCGTCCACCCTTCACTCCTCTTCCCTTTTGATACCACAACACATGGCACAGGGCTGATGGCTACGTGGACTTTTGACACCCTAAGGAATCGTGATGTAGACCTGGAAGCTTCAAGCCAAGCCCAGCGCTTGATGCTTTGCAAGGTCCAAGGGAGAGCACCAGAATAAAGCTCTTCCACTGCAGGGAGAATAGGTTTGATCCCTGGTTGGGGAACTAAGATCCCACATGCCGAGCGTCACAGCCAAAAAAAAAAAAAAAAAAGGAAGAAAAGTGTTCATATAACATAAGAACAGATTTTTTAAAACAAACTTTATTATAGCATTACAGCATGGCTATAATCAAGGAAAGGAAAATGTACTGTAAACATTATATGCAGAAAAGTGCACAAAAGTTTCCAGCCTGGTGAACTTTCACCATCCAGATCAAGAAATAGCACAGGATTGGCACCCGCGGAAATTTCCCCTTGGTTCACCGCCAATCACTAGGCTTCCCTCCTTTCGAAAGGTAGCCACTACCTTGACTTTTATCGCCAAAGATTAGTCTTGCTATTTTTGAACATTATGTAAATGAATCATATATTAGGTATTTATTTGGGGTCTGGCATCTTTACTTTTTTTTTTTTTTTTTTCTCAGCTGTGCTGCGCAGCATGCAGGATCTTAGTTCCCCGATCAGGGATCAAACCCGTGTCCCCTGCAAAGGAAGTGCAGAGTCCTAACCACTGGGCCGCCAGGAAATTCCCCAGGGTCTGGCTTCTTTCACTCAATATGTTATGTTTAGGAAATTCACCAGTGGTGTTCGTGCAGCAGTAATGTATTCATCTTTATTGTTTTGTAGTATTCCACAGTGTGACTATACCACAACCTATTTTTCATTCTACAGTTGAACTCCTGGCCTCCAGAATTGACAACGAGAGAATAAATTCCTGTTGCTTTAAACCACCAAGTACGGCAGCCACTGGAAACTGAGGCCTATTAGGAATAAATTTGCTGTACCTTCTCATATGTCTTTTGGTACATATGCATAAACATACACACACACCTAAGAATGGAATTGCTGGGTCACGGGGTGGATATATGTTTAGCACTGAGAGAGCACCATATCATTTTCCAAAGTAGTGATACCAATTTATCCTTCCATCCACAACGTCTGAGAGATCCTGTTTCTCCACATCTTTGTCAACGTTGGTATTGTCAATCTTTCCTATTTTGTTCTTCTTGTGGCTGTGAAGTGGTTTTAATTTGTATTTCCCTGATGACTAAGGGGTTTGTGTGCTTGTTTATTGGCCATCTGGACATGGTCTTTTGTGATATGCCTGTTCATTTCTTTTGTCCATTTTTCTTTTCAGTTATCTGTCTTATTGATTCATAGCATACATATAATATATATGCGTATATTATACTTTTGTCCAAAAAAATCTCATGCAAATATCCTCTCCCACTCTGTGGCTTGCCTCTTCACTCTCTTAGTGGTGTTTTTGGGTGAAAAGAAATTCTTACATTTAATGAAATCTGAGTTATCAATTTTTTATGGTTAGTGCTTTTGTGTCCTGTTTAAGAAAATTTTCCTTCCTCAAAGTCATAAACATAGTCTCCTTTATAATCCTCTAGCAGCTGTACTGCTTTACTTTCACATTTAGGTTACCAATCCATCTGGGATTAACTTTATTGTGAAAAGATAATTCTCCAAAATAAGATAAAACCATGACTCATACAGATATAAAAATGAACACATGTTAAATTTTTATTTAACTTATTAAGAAGGAAATGTGGCAAGGTGTTTCAGCCTGTTCCAAGGTGAATCCAAAGAATAGACACATGTATAGATCAGGAATATTGAAATAGGGACCTCCCTGGTGGTGCAGTGGAGAAGACTCCCTGCTCCCAGTGCTGGGGGCCCAGGTTCGAGCCCTGGTCAGGGAAATAGATCCCATGTGCATGCCACAACTAAGAGCTTGGATACCACAACTAAGGAGTCCGCCTGCTGCAACTAAGACCCGGTGCAACCAAATAAATAATTTTTTTTAAAAAAGGAATATTGAAATAAATGTGCAAACTGAGGCAAAACTGGCTTTTCCATGGTTGGGGGTGTGTTCCTCTACCAGACAGAATTTATTTTTATGAGCTTGGCACTGCTATCAGTTATCTACAAGTTACAGAGGTTTTTTTGTGTGTGGGGGGGGTGGTGGTTTGGCTCCGCAGCATGGCATGCGGGATTGAACCTGGGCCACAGCAGTGAAAATGCTGAGTCCTAAACACTGGGCCTCCAAGGAACTCCCTACAAGTTGCAGACTTATAAAATAGCTGCCATAAACTCAAAATCAGAGGAGATGCTACAGAAAATGCAGTTTTCCCTGAAGCAGAAAATTTTCCC
Organism: Balaenoptera acutorostrata; assembly: GCF_949987535.1. Taxonomy (NCBI): domain Eukaryota; kingdom Metazoa; phylum Chordata; class Mammalia; order Artiodactyla; family Balaenopteridae; genus Balaenoptera; species Balaenoptera acutorostrata. Next base: position 9,571,256 of record NC_080084.1, on the reverse strand, counting down.
TACCATATAGTATCAGATAGAGGTCAAGATTCTTTTTTTTTTTTGTAAGTATATCCCACAGATCCAGTGCCATTTATTAAAAAAACTCAGCTTTCCCCCACCAGCTCTACAGTGTCCCTGTGATGTGTTTATTTGCTTCTGAACTCTGTTCTGTTCCATTGGTTTATTAATCTATTCTTTTTTTATTTTTTGAATATTTTTATTTATTTATTTTACTTCTTTATTGAATGAAAGATTCTTTAGATTCTACAGTGCTTTACAATTTTCCAAAGTTTCACACACATGATTTCATATAATCTCATAATAACCCTTTTTTAAATCCCTTACCCTTATGTTGCCCCTCCCTGCTTCCCTCTCCCCACTGGTAACTACTACTTTGCCCTCTATATCTGTGAGTCTGCTTCTTTTTTGTTTTATTCACTAGTTTGTTGTATTTTTTAGATTCCACATATAAGTGATATCATACAGTATTTGTTGCTCTCTGTCTGACTTATTTCACTTAGCATAATGCTATTTGCAGCAACATGGATGGACTTAGAGGGCATTATTAGTCTCTTCTTGAATCAATGCCACACCATCTTAATTATCATAGCTTTATAATACATCTAGGTATCTAGTAATGTAAAGCCTTCAGCTTTGTCCTTCCTTTGGTTAGATTTCTTTTCTTTTTTTTTTTTTTTTTTTTTTTGCTAAGAATGACACGTCATTTATTACTTGAATCATTTTAGATAAATGCCTTTATATCTACTAGTGGGAACTTTTGGTAATTTCTTTTTTTTTTTTTTGCATTCTAGCTTGTTATTATTTTAAACAAAAATTTAAATGTGGATAAAATATGTCACAGCAAAAGCTTTAATAAATCATTCAGAAAGCACAATTCATAAAAATTTGCTTACATAAGCATTATATCAGTAATTTAGCTATAGATCTTCTTCTTTTTTTTTTTCACACACACACACACACTGTATTTTATTTTTACAAGAGATAAATAGACTGACACCAAGCATTGTACATGGATGACCACAACAAAAGCAACAATGATTGCAATTACCAAACATGAAACACACTCATACTATGTCATAATATTGACATTCAGTCCAGTAATCCTCCACTGTAACAGCTCCTTTACTTTGCAGTGAAAATTGATTTGTATATTCTTTGCCTCTGAGTCCTTGTTGGATTTTTTTTTTTTTAATTCAGACAGAAAGTCACAAAAATTATACTCATCCTCATCAGTTCACTCAGAAATAAATGAAATAGAAACAAAGAAAACAATAGCAAAGATCAATAAAACTAAAAGCTGGTTCTTTGAGAAGATAAACAAAATGGATAAGCCATTAGCCAGACTCATCAAGAAAAAGAGGGAGATGACTCAAATCAATAAAATCAGAAATGAAAAAGGAGAAGTTACAACAGACACTGCAGAAATACAAAGCATCCTAAGAGACTACTACAAGCAACTTTATGCCAATAAAATGGACAACCTGGAAGAAATGGACAAATTCTTAGAAAGGTATAACCTTCCAAGACTGAACCAGGAAGAAACAGAAAATATGAACAGACCAATCACAAGCAATGAAATTGAAACTGTGATTAAAAATCTTCCAACAAACAAAAGTCCAGGACCAGATGGCTTCACAGGTGAATTCTATCAAACATTTAGAGAAGAGCTAACACCCATCCTTCTCAAACTCTTCCAAAAAATTGCAGAGGAAGGAACACTCCCAAACTCATTCTATGAGGCCACCATCACCCTGATACCAAAACCAGACAAAGACACTACAAAAAAAGAAAAGTACAGACCAATATCACTGATGAATATAGATGCAAAAATCCTCAACAAAATACTAGCAAACAGAATCCAACAACACATTAAAAGGATCATACACCACGATCAAGTGGGATTTATCCCAGGGATGCAAGGATTCTTCAATATACGCAAATCAATCAATGTGATACACCATATTAACAAACTGAAGAAGAAAAACCATATGATCATCTCAATAGATGCAGAAAAAGCTTTTGACAAAATTCAACACCCATTTATGATAAAAACTCTCCAGAAAGTGGGCATAGAGGGAACCTACCTCAACATAATAAAGGCCATATATGACAAACCCACAGCAAACATCATTCTCAATGGTGAAAAACTGAAAGCATTTCCTCTAAGATCAGGAACGAGACAAGGATGTCCACTCTCACCACTATTATTCAACATAGTTCTGGAAGTCTTAGCCACGGCAATCAGAGAAGAAAAAGAAATAAAAGGAATACAAATTGGAAAAGAAGAAGTAAAACTGTCACTGTTTGCGGATGACATGATATTATACATAGAGAATCCTAAAACTGCCACCAGAAAACTGCTAGAGCTAATTAATGAATATGGTAAAGTGGCAGGTTACAAAATTAATGCACAGAAATCTCTTGCATTCCTATACACTAATGATGAAAAATCTGAAAGAGAAATTATGGAAACACTCCCATTTACCATTGCAACAAAAAGAATAAAATACCTAGGAATAAACCTACCTAGGGAGACAAAAGACCTGTATGCAGAAAACTATAAGACACTGATGAAAGAAATTAAAGATGATACCAACAGATGGAGAGATATACCATGTTCTTGGATTGGAAGAATCAACATTGTGAAAATGACTATACTACTCAAAGCAATCTACAGATTCAATGCAATCCCTATCAAACTACCAATGGCATTTTTTACAGAACTAGAACAAAAAAATCTTAAAATTTGTATGGAGACACAAAAGACCCCGAATAGCCAAAGCAGTCTTGAGGGAAAAAAACGGAGCTGGAGGAATCAGACTCCCTGACTTCAGACTATACTACAAAGCTACAGTAATCAAGACAATATGGTACTGGCACAAAAACAGAAACATAGATCAATGGAACAAGATAGAAAACCCAGAGATAAACCCACGCACCTATGGTCAACTAATCTGTGACAAAGGAGGCAATGATATACAATGGAGAAAAGACAGTCTCTTCAATAAGTGGTGCTGGGAAAACTGGACAGCTACATGTAAAAGAATGAAATTAGAATACTCCCTAACACCATACACAAAAATAAACTCAAAATGGATTCGAGACCTAAATGTAAGACTGGACACTATAAAACTCTTAGAGGAAAACATAGGAAGAACACTCTTTGACATAAATCACAGCAAGATCTTTTTTGATCCACCTCCTAGAGTAATGGAAATAAAAACAAAAATTTAAAAATGGGACCTAATGAAACTTCAAAGCTTTTGCACAGCAAAGGAAACCATAAACAAGACGAAAAGACAACCCTCAGAATGGGAGAAAATATTTGCAAACGAATCAACGGACAAAGGATTAATCTCCAAAATATATAAACAGCTCATTCAGCTCAATATTAAAGAAACAAACACCCCAATCCAAAAATGGGCAGAAGACCTAAATAGACATTTCTGCAAAGAAGACATACAGACGGCCACGAAGCACATGAAAAGATGCTCAACATCACTAATTATTAGAGAAATGCAAATCAAAACTACAATGAGGTATCACCTCACACCAGTTAGAATGGGCATCATCAGAAAATCTACAAACAACAAATGCTGGAGAGGGTGTGGAGAAAAGGGAACCCTCTTGCACTGTTGGTGGGAATGTAAATTGATACAGCCACTATGGAGAACAATATGGAGGTTCCTTAAAAAACTAAAAATAGAATTACCATATGACCCAGCAATCCCACTACTGGGCATATACCCAGAGAAAACCGTAATTCAAAAAGACACATGCACCCGAATGTTCATTGCAGCACTATTTACAACAGCCAGGTCATGGAAGCAACCTAAATGCCCATCAACAGACGAATGGATAAAGAAGTTGTGGTACATGTATACAATGGAATATTACTCAGCCATAAAAAGGAACGAAATTGAGTCATTTGTTGAGACGTGGATGGATCTAGAGACTGTCATACAGAGTGAAGTAAGTCAGAAAGAGAAAAACAAATATCGTATATTAACGCATGTATGTGGAACCTAGAAAAATGGTACAGATGAGCCAGTTTGCAGGGCAGAGGTTGAGACACAGATGTAGAGAATGGACATATGGACACCAAGGGGGGAGAACTGCGGTGGGGTGGGTATGGTGTTGTGCTGAATTGGGCGATTGGGATTGACATGTATACACTGATGTATATAAAATTGATGCCTAATAAGAACCTGCAGTATAAAAAAACAAACAAACAAAACAACTAATACTAAACTTTCATTGGGTTATTTGTATGGAAATATGTTAATATAAATGTTTCAGACATTACATGAAATTTCTAAAAATCTTATATGTTCTGGTATAATGTTATAAGTCATAATCCTAGTTATTACCTTAAAATGTATATCTCAGAAATAACTAATTTTCTTGTCAACTGCATTATTATGAACTTTCATCAAATTTTTAACTGTGGTCATTTTTAAGTCTTTTGTCATTTACAGACAGTTCTGTGTGTACTCTGATGCTTTTGCAAATATGTTCCTATAAAAGGGTTTCATCTTCAAGAAATTCATGGAAAAGACTCTGACAAGTACAGGTTTCTGGTAACTGACTGTACTGCTGAACTGAATGAATAAGCATTTTCAGAACTCTAATGAAAAACTGATGAACTCATAAAAGTGCTAACAAAAGATCAAGATGAAAAAAAAATTTAATTACATGGGACTGGTTAGATTTCTTGGTTATTCTTGGCCCTTTGCATTTTCACAACATTTTAGAATCCATGGTTCATTTCTTAAAAAAACAAACAAACTCAAATTTTGATTGAGATTGCATTGAGTTTATAGATTAATTTTGGGGAAATTTGACATCTTTACAATATTGAATCTTCCAAACAATGAACAGGCTGAACTACACTTAAACCATCCTATAGAGCATTTATAAAGTAAGGAGGACCTCAAGGTCTATCATCATGAGATATTTTTATTAAGCATAATTAAACATTCATATTGTACTGGGAATGATCTTTATAAAGGTTAGTCCAAAAACAGAGTAAGATCTTCTTCTGAGAATTTATATCCAAGAGAAAAAAAAAATACAGGTAAACATATTTGATGATACTTTCCAAAAATTCATAAAGAAAGGGAGAAATGGTTACATGTGTCAATGGTCCTTGACTAGAGCTTTGGTCTCATATAGGAAGACAAGCAAAAACTTCTTACAAGTTGTGAAAAACTTTGTGTAGAAAATAATTTACAAACAAATGTAAAAATGAAACCACGATCGGTGCTGTGGAGATATCTCTTGTCAACATTTTTCAAGTGGTTTTGACTATCACTTCTCCATCAAATACAGTCTGTCTCCTCAGCACCTACAGGACCGAATACTCTAAATTTCTCTGACAGTAACATCTGGAGGATGAATAGAAGTTAAGTGGGTGAAGAATGGTCCAAGCAGAGAAAGCAATATGTGCAAAGGCCCTGTGGCAGGAGAGAGCAATTGATGGGAGGCATTGTAAAAAAGGCTAACTTGACTGGATCTAAAGAGCAAGGGCAATCATGGTGTGAGAGGAGGCTGGAAGAGTGCTGAGATACACACCGTGCACAACCTCAGAGGCCATGGCAAGAACACTTTTCTTAGGGTCAGATCTGTGTTTTGAAAAGATCACTGACTAGAGTGGAAGACAGATAGAGGTAGGGCTGAACATGGGTCAAGGGAGGCTAGCTAGAAAGTTATTTCATTCGTGCCAGTGAGAAGTTATGGCAGGTGGACTGAGTAGTAATGGTGGAGAAGGAGGGAAGTGAATGCAGTCTAGAGACTGCAGGCAGTAATTAAATACCTACTCTGTGCCGTGCACTGTTCTAGGGCTTGAAGATACAGCAGAAAACAAGACAGGCCAGGTGCCCGCCCTCAGGGAGATGATAATCTGGCTCTAGGTTCCTGGCTTGCATAACTGTGTGGGCGATGTTGCCGTTAACTGAGCTAGGGAACGCTGGAAGAAGGACAGGTTTCCATTTTGGACATGTTGAGCTCTGGGTACATTTGAGACACCCAAGAGGATGGTAAACAGACTGGTGGATATATGGGTCTGGAGCTCAAGGGAGAGGTCTGGACTGGAAATGTATTTCCTTCATCAGACGTAGAATCAAGCCAAGGGTTCCCTATGGGGCTACTGTGGAAAAAAATGACTTTAAAATTCTTAAAAAGCCCTGCTCTTTCACAAAAAGGATGAAAGTTGGCTTCATCTTTACCCTGAGGCTGCATTTTCATGACAGCACCATATATTTAATTCCCCCTCCCCAGGCCCTTTATAAATCTGAGAACACTTTGCCACCTGTAAACACTGTCGTGAATGCTCTATACTTCCTTGAAATTCTACCTGAAATATATACCAGTTGATATAATGAATACAATGTGATTTTTTTTACTCTGTTAATATGATGGATTATCTTCATGGATTTTCAAATATTGAACAAGCCTTACACCACTGGAATAAACTCCATTTGTTTGTAGTGTATACTTTAAAATATATATATTTCTAGAAAAAAAGATGGAAGTAGTACAAGAATTCATCCCAAATAACATCATCCTTGTCTACTGGATACTTGGAATACAGTGGAAAAAATGGCATGTATGTGAATGGGCAGCTGCTACATATCTACACACATGTATGTACATACCCGCTATATACCTGTATACATGTAATTTGCTTGTATTTACTGATAACTTTCCTTATTTGTGTTACTATTATTTTTTCACACATAGTGATCCTGAACTCCCTTTTAAATTGTAACAATGTTGATCAAAGTCTGCTTTATATTAGAATTATTTAACCATGTCTACCCTTCATGAACTTCTAAAGGGTAGGACCAGCAATTCCCTAGCATCCGGTTAGGATTCGGTGCTTTCACTGCCATGGCCTGGGTTCAATCCCTGGTTGGGGAAGTAAGATTCCACAAGCTGCACGGTGCAGCCGGAAAAAAAAAAAAGATAAATAAAGGGTAGGACCACATCTAAATTTCACTGTTTCCCCTAATTCTGCATTCAATGGATGGATGGACTTACATTTCTCCTCCCTTAAGACACATTCATTCATTCCATCTACTAGCGGTCAGATTTGCTTCCATACATACCTTAAGACACCCATGACCAACAGCTAAAATTGTATACGTAACACAAAGAATCATTCCTCTATTACTTTAATTCCTAATTCTATTATCTTGCATGTATATATATGTATTATGTGTCTGTACGTATATATATATCATCTGCTTCTGTAAAGAAAATTCCAGGTACAGTTACACTTCTGTTTAGAAGTGAAAGAGGTCAATATGGGTGGTGAGGTGAGAAAAGGGGTGGTCTGGGAATCAACAGGCACCAATCTTAGTGCAGACACTTTAGCTCTGGGACCTTCAGCAAGTCATCTAATCACTTCCAACCTCAGTACTCTGCAAGGATGGTTTTAAATGATCTCTATGATCTTACGTCTCTAAAATTCTTTGAAATCCAGTTGGATGGTAAAAATGACTTTTCAACACTGAGATGCCCCTGACCACAGGCCTTTGGGCGAAACACCTCAGAGAAGGCAGGGAACTACATCTAAGTAATTGGTATGGCTACATTCATCTTTTAAGACTGGAGGGAAAAGTGTGGATTAAAACTGAAAGCCAGGGTTGGTGCTGGAGGTTACGAAACATCAGCCGGTTTGAAAGTGATCCTAGGAAGGTAAGGACCACCTGTTGAGGAAGGAGATGGTAGGCCCTGCAGTTTGAGAATTGCTTAGGTTTGTCACTAGTATAAGAAAACAACTGCTGCCCTGATCGGCTTTTGTATGAAAGTTGAGGCCATCGTGCGGTGCATTGCTTTGATAGGAACAGCCCTGAAAGGGGGTCTTTCCAAGTGTCAAGGGAAGCGGATGCTCAGATAGAAAATAGAACCAGGAGAGGGTTGGGGACAAGGAAATTCCCTCTTTCTGTCTAGACCTTGCTCTCTTAGCTTTAGACTCGGAAGAGGTGTGTGCGTATATCCTAAGATGGTAGCACTGTCTTGAGGCAGACTAAAGAGTAGGGAAGAGGGACCCCTCTAATGGAAAATGAAATAAAAATTCGTAGCCGTCACTTGGATGACCTAGTTTCCTGTAATTTTCTGCTTCCATTTTGCTTATCCCATGGTCTTTTCAGAAGTCATTTCAAATGTTCCGACCTTCTGGGTTTAGAGCTTTAGAAGCTCTGCAGGGAGCTCTAAGGGAAAGGTCATGAGTCCACAGCAGCAAAATGGTTAACAGGACCCAGCATCCCCAGGCGCCACCCTACCCTAACGCTAGACGGTAACAGCAGCAGCCCTAGAAAGATGCCAGGGGGAGGCCTCAGGAACGCCAGGGGTCAAAGTCAAGGCTGTGTATTTCTATTGCCTTTTTTCATAAGGAGATCCTCTCTCTGCTGTCAGTCGTAGAAGATTCTGGATGTTATGGTGATTAAGGGATGGAGTCATTTTCTTTTTTTTTTTTTTTTAAGAATCTTTCTTTTTTATTTATTTATGTATTTATTTATTTTTGGCTGCGTTGGGTCTTCGTTGCTGTGCACGGGCTTTCTCTAGTTGCAGCGGGGGCTACTCTTCGTTGTGGTGTGTGGGCTTCTCATTGTCGTGGCTTCTCTTGTTGTGGAGCACGGGCTCTAGGCGTGTGGGCTTCAGTAGTTGTGGCTCGCGGGCTCAGTAGTTGTGGCTCGTGGGCTCTAGAGCTCAGGCTCAGTAGTTGTGGCGCACGGGCTTAGTTGCTCCGCGGCATGTGGGATCTTCCCAGACCAGGGCTCGAACCCATGTCCCCTGCATTGGCAGGCAGATTCTTAACCACTGCGCCACCAGGGAAGCCCTGGAGTCATTTTCTTATATTAGCACAAGGTTCAGCCAATATCAGAACATCTAACCTTTTAGAGCCGTGTTTTTCTATTTATTTGTACCCTGCCCTGTTTCCAAAAGGATTTAAGGCTGCTTACAAAACCACATAATGGAGTTAAAGAACATAAATTAGAATAGCAGGGGAAAGGCGAGGCAGAGGAGAAACAAGGGTGAGGGCATGAAAGTGTGCTAAGAGTGAGCTGCAGCCCACGGAGCCCCAAAGGCACACGGGGCTCTGTCCTGCTGGGCTTTTTAAAACTTGCTGAAGCTGTCAAACCAGTGTTGTTTTCATTCCCCAGAATCCTGTCATTGTTGGGGACAAAGCCCAGTGAAACAATCAAATCCGGATTCCCAGGACAGAAGGAGACCTCTTACCTAATCCAATGCCCTAACCCACGTGGAAAGCACTGCAGTTCACCGACCGGTCCCTGTGCATGCTTTCTGGAACCTGCACTCACTGGACCAAAGCCTGACATTTAAAAATACATTTAAGGAGATGGCTTTCGAGTGTTTGCTCTGTTTTACTGCAGCGTTGCAGAATCCTCAGAGCAGTTGGAACTTCCTAAGAAAAGGGGGGCTCCTCGGTCCAGGGGGAGCAGGCAGAACCATCGAGGCTACCCCTAAGCTGGATAGAGGGTGAGTCAGCCTGGCTGCTGGAGGGGGGTGTGAGAACACCTCTGAATTTCCTTACCCCTCCCAGACAAGCTGCAGGTGGCCACCACCCAGGACTTCACCTGAACCGCATTCCAAAGACATCTGGGATGCCAACACACGTGGGAAGTACACCTGAGAGCAGATCGCAGGCCTCCTCCTCCCTGGGGCCGGCTGAGGAGTTCTTTAGAGGTCAAAGAGGAAGAAGATTCCCATCTCCTCCACCCTCCTCCGTGCTGGCAGATGGAAGGAGAGAGTTACCAGGCCAGAGCTGCCCAACTTCTCAAGTTTGAAATTCAGGGTTCTTCTTCCCTGCTCCCAAGTTTGCTAAACAGCACCACCTACTGTCTCAAAAGTCAGGAAACGGGAGAGAGCCGATATGTGTGAGCCTCGCAGCGTGCTGTTGATAGAGTAGAATGAGTTTCCCTCCCACTGCGCCCCTGAGACCCTCGGGGAAAAGCAGAGGCAGAGAAGGACATCCCACAGGCCAGCTTTACACCCTCTCCTCCCTGCCTACCCCACTCCAACCTCTCCTCCACCAAAACCCACCAATTTCCCATAGCTTTATGCTAATTCCATCCCCAGCACCACATCGACAATCCCTCGGACACCAACATACCATCGATAAGACAGGTCCTAAACACAAATTCTGTCATTGAGCTTCTGCACTTCCTGGTAGGAAGGGGAGGTTAGCGGCTCAGGGTCTGATAGGGTAGACCCCCTAAAAGTTCTCATGGATGATGTGTTGTTGCCCGGTAACTTTTTTTTTTGGTAGTGGTAAAACACATAGTATAAAATTTACATGTTTTAAAGAAATTTTTATTGGAGTATAGTTGATTTACAATGTTGTGTTGGCTTCTGTTGTACAGGAAAGTGAATCAGTTATACATATACATATATCCACTTGTTTTTATTTTCCCCTATACGTCATTACAGAGTATTGAGAAGAGTTCCCTGTGCTATACCGTATAAAGTTTACATGGTTTAAGTTGTACGGTCCAGTAGCGCTAAGGACATTAGCATTCTCATGCAACCAAACGAGCTCTTTTCATCTTGACCCCAGTACCATTTTCAACACCATTCTCCACCCAGTTCTAACCTTCTCTTCTCTGTCTCATAGCTCAAGTTCTTCTTGATTGCCATTCGCATTTTTTTCATTGATACCATAAAACCCTGTGTGAGGGCCCGGGAATCCTGCCCGGCAGAGGTACCTGTCTTTGGCTCTAAGGGAGGATTCAGGGAACGAAGATCACACTTAGCTGCCAACCCTCTACCTTGACAGATTGGGGCTGCTGCAAGTAGCACAGATTTCTGCAGAACTGCCTTGTCCAGGAGGCGTATTCTGGTTCTAATGTTCTATGGAGCAAGGAGGCGATTAGTTAATAAAAATGCTATCACAGGGACTTCCCTGGTGGCGCAGTGGTTTAGAATCCGCCTGCCAATGCAGGGGACACGGGTTCGATCCCTGGTCTGGGAAGATCCCACATGCCACGGAGCCTGTGCACCACAACTACTGAGCCCACGTACCACAACTACTGAAGCCCGTGCGCCTAGAGCCCATGCTTGGCGACAAGAGAAGCCACCGCAATGAGAAGCCCACGCACGGCCACAAAGAGTAGCCCCCGCTCACCTCAACTAGGGAAAGCCCGCAGCAACAAATACCCAATGCAGCCAAAAATAAATAAATAAATTCATTTTTAAAAAAATGCTACCACAAATATTTGTGATATTTTTATGTGCCCACTTGACAAGACAAATATGTTCCTTGCGCTATTTTACATTAAACTGGCAAAGTCAGAGAATAAAGCAAAATAAATACAAAGTGTGGCAAGAAGCATAAAGGAAACAAGAAGGAAAGGAAATAAAATATATTTGTGGGGGGAAGGAAGACCTTACTTTGTAGGATGGTTACATACAAGTCTTTGGCAGGGGGGGCGACATTTAAGCTGAGATCTGCGACACACACGATGAGAAAGAACTGACCTTGCAAAAAGCAGAGACGGCGTTACTGGGCAGGAGAGACTGTGCAAAGGCCCTGAGACTGGAAGACCTGTTTATATTGGAGGAACTGGAAGAAGACCAGTGTGGCTGGAGGGTGGTGAGCAAGCGAGAGAATGGCGCTTAACTCCCAAATCACGGTGTGGAGCGAGGGTCCCTGTTACAAGTCCACTGGAGAGGAGTAGGTGAGCCAAGAATTTGGCTTCCCGGGGAAGGCCCTAGAGCCCCGGCAGGAGTGGAATCGCCAGCGAAGGCGAAGGCCTGCTGGGGGCGCTCAGGAGCAGTTCCGAGTCCATCCTCCACCATGGCGCCTACGCCGCATCCCACAGCGGGTCAGCCCTTCAGGCCTTGCCCAGGGACCGGAACCCCAGCCTTAGACCAGGGACTCAGGCCGACTCCTAGGTAAAGAACGCCTTTCTCCCACCTCTGGGTTCCCCTCTACCCGCTGGCTGGTGCTTGGCCAGGTGACCCCGCCGCTCGCGGTCGGATGCTCGGCCCCGGGTACCGCCCGGCTCTCCTAGGTCCGCTCCGTCCGGGAGGCTGCGCGCTTGCCCCACCGTGGAAACCCATTCGCGACTTTCCTCAGCTCGAGTTGGGCGTCCTCCCAACCCTGGGCCCCCCAACACACACACAGACACACACACACACACACACACACACACACGATTTGGAGCCGAGCCTGGGGCCATCTCTGCCTGCGGAGAACGGGGTTTCCTGGAAGATGCGCCCAGGGCCCAGGCTTTTCCTCGTGCGTCTGCAGCCACTTGCCGACCAGGGAAGATCCGGAACAACCTCGCAAATTTTCTTTTACTACGAGGTCTTGCTGGGACCCACAGCTGATGGAAAAGGGGAAAAGGCAGCCCCAGAAAGCTCAGTGCGCGCACTACAAACTGCTGGGCTCGGCGCCCGCATCTGTGAGTAGAAACACGGGGACGCCTTTCCCCGGGATCCTCTGGAACCCTCTGGAATCCCAGCTTGCCCAGGCTTGGATAACCTTGGAGTCGCGGGCCACCGACAGAGGCGGATTCACTTGAAGACCAAGATCCCCGACAGCAGGTCGGGGGGCGGAGATGACTGCAGTTTGGAAATACTGCCTCCCCGGCGCCCTCCTCCCCAACACGCACACATCAGATACTTGAAGAAGCCTGGGCCAGCCAGGTCCCCGGCGGCGTCAGCGATGCCGGGGAGGAACCTGCCCGGCACCAGGAAAGGCGAGGCGCAGTGTCGGTGCAGAGCCGCCGGACCCGGGGCCTGGGACCTGGCCTCCCCACGGCCTCGCCGGCCGCGACTGCTCTTGAGCGGCTGGTGGCGCCCGCGTCCTCGCGCAGGGCTTTCCGGTCCTAAGAAAGCCTGCGAACCAGTCCCTCCCTCCTACCCGTTCCTTCGTCTCCATGTCCTCACCGGCCCCACGGTGAGCAAGCTTTCCCCTCTGCGCAGAGGACTACCTGCTCGGAGGGGACGAAGTTCTGCAACTCTTGATTCTCCGCAAGGCGCAGGCGGTACAGTTGGCTCCGGGCGCGCGGACCCTGGAGGCTCCTCTGGGCCCCAGCAGCCTCCCTCTGGGCCCCGCTCTGGGTGCTTATTACCTCCTCGGGGTTGGGGGCCAGAGCCCTTGGGGGACGAGAATGAAGGGGTGATGGGAGCAGCCGGCATGGGGGAAGGCAGCACCTGCAGCAGGGGTCAAGGCACCGAGCACATGGACCCCTGCAGCCCTTACCAGCTGTGTGCCCTGGGCTGGGCAGGTTACTGATGCTCACCGAGACTGTAAACGAAGGTGATGATGATAATAAAAAATAAAATAAAATAAAATAAAAATAACCTACCTGTTTGAATTGTTATGAGGATTAAATGACAAGATAGACGGTAAAGTGCTTAGAATAGTAGAGTTCCAGGTAGCATTCCACAACCATTAGCTGTGATAGTAATGGTCATTGTTACAGTCTGGACTCCTTGGAAGCACCAGATGCGTTTACTGACAATGTACTCAATCGAAGCCCCCATGTCTCCAGGGTCCTAGGCAAAGGAAGACAGGCTCCTAGGAACAAAAAATGAAAAAGTATTCCTTCCCGTGTTATTGCCATCCCAGTATGAAGAAATCCAAACGGAAAAATTGCCCACCTCCTACCATTCCTAAAAAATCACTATTTTCAGTCTTTCATATTATCCCTGGCTTACATGCATGGAATTTTGTGTTCTTTTATCACTTATTATATAAGTATTTCCCTGGTTGCATAAGTATATACTACTTGGTATTGGTATTAATAACAATCATTTTAATGGATCATAATATTCCACTAAATTGATATGATTCCCTTACTGTTGGACTCTTAAGATGTTCACAAATTTTCATTAGATAATGCTGCTATGTAATCTTCGTTAATAAAACTTTTAAAATAAAAGTTAACAATGATTTATTTTAATATTTTTCTTTTAAAGTCTATTTCTCCAAAAGCTATGCAAATCCGATCACTGAGAACCACCTAATACATATTCTTTAAATAAAAGTAGTTTTTTATATGAAAGTAATAAAAAGTTAAAATATACAAATAAAAAGTGAATGTTATTTGTAATCCCATCACTCAGAGATGTCTTAGAAGCATATCCTTCCAGACTTTTCTGAATATAAATATATATTAATTTTTAATGTAATTTGCTTAGAAAAATGGAGTCCTATGGTACATACTGTTTTGTAACCTAATTTTCACTTAAGGCATCATAAGTATTATAATAATAGCTAACTCTTTTTTTTTTTTTTTTTTTCCATTGGTGTGTCTTTTTTTTTTTTTTTTTTTTTTTTTTTTGTACATGGATGACCACAACAAAAGCAACAATGATTGCAATTACCAAACATGAAACACACTTATACTATGTCATAATATTGACATTCAGTCCAGTAATCCTCCACTGTAACAGCTCCTTTACTTTGCAGTGAAAATTGATTTGTATATTCTTTTCCTCTGAGTCCTTGTGGGATTTTTTTTTTTTTTAATTCAGACAGAAAGTCACAAAAATTATACTCATCCTCATCAGTTCACTCAGTCCCATGTAATTAATTTCTTTTTTTTCATCTTGATCTTTTGTTAGCACTTTTATGAGTTCATCAGTTTTTCATTAGAGTTCTGAAAATGCTTATTCATTCAGTTCAGCAGTACAGTCAGTTACCAGAAACCTGTACTTGTCAGAGTCTTTTCCATGAATTTCTTGAAGATGAAACTCTTTTATAGGAACATATTTGCAAAATCATCAGAGTACACCCAGAACTGTCTGTAAATGACAAAAGACTTAAAAATGACCATGGTTAAAGATTTGATGAAAGTTCATAATAATGCAGTTGACAAGAAAATTAGTTATTTCTGAGATATACATTTTAAAGTAAATAGCTAACTCTTAATATGGTGCTTACTATGTACCAAGCCCTATTCTAAAGTGTTTTACATATGTTAACTCATTTAATCCTCATAATAGCTCAATGAGGTAACACTTGATTGATATCCCATTTTACAGATGAGGAAGCTCAATCCTAGGAACGTTAAGTGACTTGCCAAAGGCCACACATGTAAGAAGTGGCAGGGTCCACGTACTTAACCCCACCTTATGCTTCTGCCTCACTTTACAGGTCACTAAACTGACATTTATCTTCTCATTCTTAATGAGTGCATAGTATTCAGAAGAATAGATATAATTTATTTAACCAATCCTCTTGTTTAACGCTTAGATATCAATTTTTGATCATACGAAACTTTGATAATAAACATATTTGTACACACATTCTTGGGCACTTCTTTATTCCCTTAGAATAAACTCTGAGAAATGGAATTGCTGGATCACAGAGTAATCTATTTAGGCAGGGTGGCAAGGAAAACCTCCCTTTTTCAGAACATAAAGCAAGACTTCTGCTTAAGAAGTGAGCGAATAGTCCTCCTGTACAGCAATATTCTCATTTCACCTGGCCACCCACTCACATGGTCACACCCAAGTCATTGCATTACCAGAAAATGCACTGCGACTGAGACACTGACTTCATACTTCCTGCCCGCAGACCATCACCTTCTATACTTCTCTGATTTCAAGACCTCTAATTCACTAGCCCCCATGGCTTTTTCATTATCACTCCTTTCATATCTTTTTTAAAAATTGAGGTATAATTGACATAACAATAAACTACACATATTTAAAATGTGCAATTTGAGAAGCTTTGACATCTGTATTCACCTGTGAAATCATCACCACAATCAAGATGGTGAACGTATCTACCACCTGCAAAAGTTTCCTTGTGACCCTTGGTAATCCCTCCCTCTCAGGCAACCACTGATCTTTTTGTCAGTAAAGATTTGTTTGCATTTTCTAGTATATTATACAAATGGAATCATAGAGTATGTACTGTTTTGTCTAGCTTCTTTTACTCAGAATAATTATTTTGAGATTCATTCATGTTGTGTATATCGGTAGTTCTTTTTTTTTTAAATTTTTTGGCCGCACTGAGCAGCATGTGGGATTTTAGTTACCCCACCAAGGATGGAACCCGCGTCCCCTGCAGTGGAAGCACAGAGTCTTAACCACTGGACTGCCGGGGAAGTCCCTATATATCAGTAGTTCTTTCATTTTTATTGTTGAGTAGTGCCCCACGGTACAAATATATCACAATTTGTTAACCCATTCAAATCCATTCACCTGTTTATGAACATCTGGCTATTACAAATAAAACTACTATGAACATTCATGTATAAGATTCTGTATAGACATATATTTCCTTTACTCTTGGGTAAATACTTAGCAATGGAATAGCTGGATGACATGATAATTATATGTTCCCAGCAGCAGTGTATGAGAGTTTCAGTTCCTCTACTTTCTCACCAACACTTTAGTATGGTCAATCTTCTAATTTGTATTTCCATTTTGACTACTGATGTTGAATATCTTTTCATATGCTTTATTTGACATTCATATAGCTTTGGGGTGTGTGTGAAGTATCTGTTCAAATCTTTTGCACATTTAAAAAATTGTATTGTTTGTTTTCTTGTTACTTTTTTAGAGCTATTTGTATATTCTAGATACCAGTCCTCTACCAGCTCTATGATTTGCAAATATTTTTCCCAGTCTGTGGCTTGATTTTCAGTTCTCTTAACAATGACTTTATATAACAGAAATGTTTAATTTTGATGAATTCGAATTCATCTGTTCTTTCCTTTATGGATCATGCTGTGATGTTGTATCTAAGAAAACTTTGCCTAACCCAAGGTCACAGAGATAGTCTCCTTTGCTTCCTTCTAGAAGTTTTATGGTTTTAGGTTATACATGTAGGCCTATGATCCATTTTGAGTTAAATTTTTCACTCAATATATTTTAGTTTACTGAAAACACTTGGAAATAATGACTAATCAATAGCAATGAGAACCTTAAGAGCTCAGATTGTGGTGTATAAATACTTTTATCTGCTAAAAATGATTAGGGCTTCTTTGAGAAAAGACTGATTCCAGGTCTGGGGCAGAAAATGTTCAAATTTTCCTGGAATGTCTTGTCGTGCCAGAAGCTCTCAAAAATCTTAAAGAAGATTTAAGATTAAGGCTTAAAGAAGCTCTCAAACTGCTAGGGTTATGTCAAAGATCTTGGAAACTAATTTGAATTGGCTCTGACAGGTCAAAGATGGGACATTTTTAACATCAATAAGGATGATGGTCACAGTAGACTACAACACAAATCATTTTAAATCCATAAATTCATAAAGATTAAAAACACACCTTATCAACCACCTTTGGGGATTGCTAGTATACCAATTCATTAATTTAATAACTGGTAAAGGAAGGGAAAGAATCAAAACTAATTCTGCCTTTCCTATAGAAAATATACCTCACATGAAACAAATCACAGTGAGGGGAAATTTCTATTCATAAAAATATTCCAGCTAATGAATAAATGATGTTAGAATTTGAATACCTGTATCACCATTCTTCAACACTAATGAGTTGATGGAGCTCGGCAATGATCCTCTGTGACTGCTAACATCACAGTAAAACAACTAGCATCACCTGCTTCCTGATAAAACACAACATACCATCTGTGATGTGGCCTTGCCAAGACAAAAAAAAAAAAAAAAAAAAAAAAGCTGACTCTGATCAAGCCTCTAAATTTAAATTCTTATTTTCAAAAATACAGGGTGAAGAAGAACATGTTAAATAATACCAGAGGGATGAAATTAGCAAAGTTCAGTCTGTGAGAAACCTTACAGGACAAAAAACCCCAGTTCTTCAGTTTTTAAAAAAAGGATGCAAAGGAAAAGAAAAAGATGGAAGAGAAAACTACGGATTAAAAGAGACATAAATGACAAAATAATTGTTCCAGCTATCTTTACTAGCATAACAAATCACTCCAAAATTAGTGTCTTCAAACAATGACAACATTACATTTGCTCATGAATCTGTAGTTTGGGAAGGGCTCAGCAGGACAATTCATCTCTGCTCCACTCACTTAACTGGGATGGCTTGAAAGTTGGGGGCTGGAATCGGTACACGTCTAACGGTTGATTCTGGCTGTCCCCTGGGACCTCCTCTGGGTCTAGAGCCAGACCACCCACCCATGTCTTGCCTGCAGCCCGAATGCTGAGTTCCAAGAGACAGAGCCCTAAGAGGTAGGTAGGTAGGTAGGTAGGTAGGTAGATAGATAGATAGATAGTTAGATAGATAGATAGATGGCCAGTGGAAGCTGTACCACCTTCTATGACAGCCACAGAAGTCACGTAACATCACTTCTGTTGTACTCTATTTGTTAGAAATTCTCCCAAGGCAAGGAGAATTCAATTTTACATTTTGATGGGAAGAGCATCAAGGAATTTTCAGAAAAAAATTTAAAATCCATCACAATAACTAACTGCAAAAAAAAAAACATTTTAGGGGCTTCCCTGGTGGCTCAGTGGTTGAGAATCTGCCTGCCAAGGCAGGGGACACGGGTTCGAGCCCTGGTCTGGGAAGATCCCACATGCCGCAGAGCAACTGGGCCCGTGAGCCACAACTACTGAGCCTGCGCGTCTGGAGCCTGTGCTGCGCAACAAGAGAGGCCGCGATAGTGAGAGGCCCGCGCACCGCGATGAAGAGTGGCCCCCGCTTGCCACAACTAGAGAAAGCCCTGGCACAGAAACGAAGACCCAACACAGCCATAAATAAATAAATAAATTTAAATTAAAAAAAAAACATTTTAAAAAAGAACAATTAGGACGATCAGAGCAATGTAGATAAATGATACTACATATATAGACATATGACATTGAACGTATGATGACATTAAGTAATTGTTGGCTTGGAGGTGTGTGATGATGATATTGTGGTTATTTTAAAAGGGGAGGCCTTGTCTTTTAGAAATATACACTAAAATATTTACAGCTGAAAATATATGGTGATTTGCTTCAAAGTAATTTGGAGGAGTGCATGGAGATATAGAAGTAACAAGATTGGCCGTGCTTTAATCATTGGGTGCAAGGGGATTCGTTATATAATTCTTCCTACTATGTTTGAAAATGTTCGTAATAAAAAGTTTAAATTCATTAATTCTTTAAACAAAGAGCAATCAGCCATCTGAAACTAACTTAAGAGGGATCGCGCCCCTCGTGTGCTGGGCCGGAGATTTGCCGGCTGTGTGGGGTTGGAGGCCCGGGACCGCGGGGACGTCGCCATACCAGAAGTACCGAACAGAAAAGTGCAGGACAAGAAAAAAAGTCATCCATCTGTATAGTAGAAAAGCGGCTCAAATTACGAGAGACCCACAAGCAAGAAAAAATGTAAAAACTGAAGAATGAAAAGGCGTTGCGTCTCAACCTTATTGGTGAAAAACTGCAGTGGTTTCAAAATCATCTTGATCCCCAAAAAGTAGGATATTCAAAGAGAGATGCTTGCGCATTAACTGAAAGGTATTTAACTCGATTCAGCAGTGAACTGGAGCAGATTGAGTTACATAACAGCATGAAGGACAGGCCAGGAAGGCAGCACTGTTCCCGGGAGACGGTCATCAAGCAGACCATGGAGCAAGATCGGCCTCAGTATGAAGGATACGGCCTGAGATTCCAGACATTTTAAATGCAGGTAATCTGAAAACTCTTAGGGAATAGGATTTTGATCTGAAGAAGGTGCCAAACATTGAAATGAGAAAAATCTGTGCTAATGATGCAATGCCTAAGAAGTGCAAGAAGAAAACTGTTACGGCTGTAGATATTTAGGGGAATTGGAACTGAAAGATGAATCAGGTGACACGGACAAGGAAATTACTGCAGTGGCCTAATTGTCTTTACTTGAGTTGAAAATAAATAATTTAAGAACTTCAAGTTACACTTGAATTGATTATGGTAAATAATTGTCTAGATACAAGAATTTGCTCTTTAGCTTATTCTCTTATATGATGAGAATCCCATTTTCAGTTTCAAAAACAGTGTTATGATTTTTACTTAAAAATGAATGTTGCTTTTCATTTACATTAAGTTGTTAGAATAGATAGACATGATCAGCAAAATCCATTTAACCTGAATTTCTGGGGCTGGGAGAGCAATATGAATGAGGACAAAAAATGTTGTAATTTTTTTCCTTGTGTTTACTTAGAATCACCTAATCTCACATTTTGGGGCATGGGCAGCAACTGTTTGCTAGAAGGTTACTGTGGGTACTTCTTGAACAGTGATGATAGCAAAATTGCCTTTTATTAATATGTTTCACTGTTCTTCCTCTTACCCATGAAACCTATTTTCTTTCCTTATAAAATAGGGAACATGCGATACAGAATTTGGATTCTTATGGATTGTACATTGCTGTTATTTATTATCTTTGAACCAGAGTTAGTTAAATGGTTAAAGAAAAAACAGTAACTATTCTTGTTATGTTGATCTCCTGCACTTAACCTGTTATCTTGATAAAGGGGATAAATGATTTCAGGTTAGATCTTTTGGTTTGTGTATTATTTTTTGCTTTCTCATTGTGAAAAGTGATAGGTTTTATTTGTGGAAACAGAACCAAAGATTAGAGAACTAGTTATTTCACTTGTGTTAGTTTTTCTTCTAAGAGAATTCAATTGATATGTAATATAATTCAATATTTCCAGTATCACAAAAAACATGGATGTGGTAGAATGTTCCTCACAGAACTTGTTAAATGCAAGTATCTTCTAGTCTAATTTCTTTTTTTTAAATTTATTTTATTTATTTTTATTTTTGGCTGTGTTGTGTCTTCATTGCTGCGTGCGGGTTTTCTCTAGTTGCAGCGAGCAGGGGCTACTCTTTGTGGTGGTGCGCGGGCTTCTCATTGCGGTGGCTTCTCTTGTTGCAGAGCACAGGCTCTAGGTGCGCGGGCTTCAGTAGTTGTGGTGCGCAGGCTCAGTAATTGTGGCTTGCAGGCTCTAGAGCAGAGGCTCAGTAGTTGTGGCACACGGGCTTAGTTGCTCTGCGGCACGTGGGATCTTCCCGGACCAGGGCTCAAACCTGTGTCCCCTGCATTGGCAGGCAGATTCTTAACCACTGTGCCACCAGGCAAGGCCCTAGACTAATTTCTAAAGAATGCAGTGCAAGTGTATTTTAGTATTTTCAAGAAAGAAAAAAAAGCTGTATGAGGTAACTAGATATCAACTAAAAGTCTTGTTAACAGCTTTTTTACTTTGGAAAATTAAAAATAAAACTTATTTCTATTAAAAAACTAAAAAGAGGTGATCAAGGCAGAAACTAGTTTTAAGGAAGTCTTAAATGAACATCAAAGAGATGTAAAACGGAGACCTGAAGCCAACTAGCAACAAAGAGTGAAAAGATATTCACTTCCCAAATCCTGCTGGGATTCTGGGCTGGGGGTACCAGAAGCCCGCATACCTCATATAAGCTAGTAGGAGAGGTCACGGGCAGTTCCAAGCTTTGCTTGTTCAAAGCTTTCTTATCTACATAAACTGAAAGTCACTAGAATTATTTTATTAGGCTCAGGAGGTTGGAGAGAACCTGGCTGAATAAATTCCATCCTCATGCTTTGAGAATGGTTAAAAATGCTACCCACAGGCACTGAGGGTTCCTCTAGAGATCTTCTGACATTGAGGCTAGAAGCCCTTAGAATCTGGGGACAAGAGAAGCTTCAGAAGACCTGAAATAAGAATCTTCGTCTGTGGGTAAACACAGGAACTCAAGATAAATTCATCTCTAAGCATCAGGAAACCAAAGGAGATGGCCTCATTTGCTCCATGAGCTTGCTTGCAATCCTCCTCAATTATGAGACCCGTAGACAGAACCTCTGCTTCCTCTCATAAGAATTACAATTTATGGAAAAGGTATTATTTATTTTCCAGGAAGGAGCCACCAGCCTTGATAGACAGGTTTGGGTATCTTAAGCCCAACCCCATGAGGCTGCTCACTTGTCTGCACTCCCTGTAAGAACAATCTTCAGGGAATGCAAGGAAGCTGAGAATGGACTTGCCTAAATCCTTGTGCTATATGCAGCTCTGGGACTTCCCTGGTGGTCCAGTGGTTGAGAATCCATCTTGCAATGCAGGGGACATTGGTTCGATCCCTGATGGGGGAACTAAGATCCCACATGTGGCGGGACAAGCAACTAGAGAGCCCGCATGCCACAACTAAGACCCGATGCAGCCGGAAAAAAAAATGCAGCTCTGTACCTAATTTAATGTGTGTTTCAGGAGTCCCCAAGGTTCAATGATTCATTAGAAGGACTCACAGGACCCAGTAAAGCTGTTACATTCATGGTTACAGTTTATTACAGTGAAAGGATACAGCTGAAATCAGCAAAGGAAGAAGGCAGATAGGGTGGAGTGCAGGAGATACCAAGCACAAGCTTCCAGTTTCCTGTCCAGTTGTCCTGTTCCAGTGCTCAATTTTCTCAGCACCAACGTGTGACAACATGTGTGAGGTGTTGCCAACGAGGCACGCCAAGACTTTGATATCCAAAGTTTTTATTGGGGGTTAATCACATGGGCATGCAGTGCCTGCATAACTCACTTTAACTACTCAGTCTCCAGCCCCTAGACTTCAAACTGACACAGCATGACCCAAGGGCTCCATCATACAAACCACTCTTGTCAGGCAGGAAACTCCAAGGGCTCAGACTTCATTTCCCAGTAACTGGTCAAGAGCCAGTCCTGAAGCCCCTTGGAATGTATAGAGTTTGGGCAACTAAGTCCTGCTGTGTTAACCTTTTCCTGAAACTTACTTAGCACTTATTATGTGCCACCTTTTATGATTAACTTCTTTTTTACCAAGTGAGTTGTATTTCCCCAGCTGGGGTGGAGGACATCATAAGAGCAGCAACAGTGTCTCATACCTTTTAGTATCCTGGGGGCTTGCAGAGTTCCATATATTAACAGACACCCAATAGTCACTTCTGTTTCATGTGATTAAGGCTCATCTTCCAACTAGACTATAAACTTCCAGAGAAAAAGAACTGGACTGTGCCTGTTTTTTGCATACCTTTTGGTGCCCAGATGTTATGGTCTGAATGTTTGTGTCCCCTCAAGATGCATATGTTGGAACCTAATCACCAATGTGATGGTATTGGGATGTCATTAGGTCATGAACGTGGAGCCCTCATGGATGGGATTAGTGCCCTTATGAAAGATGACTCAGAGATCCCTCACTCCTTCTACCATGTGAGGTTACAGGCAGAGGTGCTGTTTATGAACCAGGAGGTGGGCTTTCACTAGGCACTGAATCTGTTGGTGACTTGATCTTGGACTTCCCAGCTTCCAGAACTCTAAGAATCTTAACGAATTTCTGTTTTTTATAAGGCACCCAGTCTATGATATTTTGTTATAGCAGACCAAATGCACTAAGACACCAGATCAGGGCCTTAATATGGTAGGTGCTCAACAAATATTAGATGGTCAATGAACGTAAACATTCCCTTTTTCTCTGGGTCTCTTTGCTGAGGCCAGACCAATGCTTCATAAATGGATGGAGAGAGAGAGAGACAGAGAGTGTTTTGCAGAGAAATGAATTGCAGCAATGAAAAATCAGCACAGGATTTTTTTAAAGACCAAAGCTTTTATTCCAATCAGGAGTCATTTACTTTTGGAAGCTATTTCTCTGAGTCCTTTGTGAAGAGGACAGCCTCAGTGATGCTCTCAGTGATGTAATCTATGTTGTAGGAATTGATACAGGTGAAGTTGATCCGCCCATTCTTGGGGATGTAGATATGCTTTTTCTTGACCAAGTATTCCACCTGTTGGGCTGGTGATGACCATAGGGTCTCAGATCCTGAGGTGGCCACCTCTAGCTCCCCTCTAGCCTAGGGTGAATTATGGAGGACAGGGAGTGTCAGCCGTTCTGGGGATCCAGAAGAATCTTTAAAGCAGCTCTACTTTCCTCAGGAAAGGATCAAAATGTGGGGTGAAGCTAGGGACTGGTCACCTAGTCCATGAAGTTTATGCTCAAATACAAGCCCAAATACAAGGTCAGAAAGGGGGGAGCTGTCCCTTCCTAGACACTTACAGCTGAGTCCAAGATAGCTATGGGACCCCTTCTGCTCAGTGATGTGATCCCAGGAGCCTGGGGTTCCCAGGAGCCGGAGCTTCTCCTTCACTTTTTCCTTGGTCATCATGACGTTCTCTACAACCCCTTCCAGACTCTGTTTCCTGCCAAGGGAAGGACATCAAGAAGTTAAGAGTATAAGGTCTCCCCGTGCTCTCAACCTCCTCACTGCCTTTCCCCTCTTCTCCCTTCAAAAGTGGTGGAGCCAGGCATCCACCTGGGATGGTTATAAATGGGAGGGGGTTTCAGCCCATATTAATGTAAGCAAGCGAAGCAGACTCTCAGGCAGACTGCCAGAGTAGCAGGCCCTTGGTGCTTCCTCATCTCCTCCTGCAATCTGGGAATGCTCAAATAATTCAATAATAATTTGACCTGTGTCCAAAAAGAGCATCCTATTACCCATTGCCCCAAGGCTGGGCAACCCTCAGCATAGCCGCTGCCACTGGTACACAGTGGCTCCTCAGTAAAGAGTAAAGAAGCAATGTGGGGGCTTCCCTGGTGGCGCAGTGGTTGAGAATCTGCCTGCCAATGCAGGGGACACGGGTTCGAGCCCTGGTCTGGGAAGATCCCACATGCCGCGGAGCAACTGGGCCCGTGAGCCACAACTACTGAGCCTGTGCGTCTGGAGCCTGTGCTCCGCAACAAGAGAGGCCGCGATAGTGAGAGGCCTGCGCACTGCGATGAAGAGTGGCCCCCGCTCGCCGCAACTAGAGAAAGCCCTTGCACAGAAACGAAGACCCAACACAGCTAAAAATAAATAAATAAACTTATTTAAAAAAAGAAGAAGAAGCAATGTGGGCAGGAAGAGAAGAAGCCACTGCATCCTGTGAGTCAGCAAGTCTGTGGGTATCCAGAGGCTCTGCCCACCCGTCCTGCCCCACCCCTCCCCCTTACCATTCTCCCTGAATAGCCGGGTTACAGAGGACAGAGGTGATAATGCGAGCACCCGTGGTAGGAGGGTTTAGCCACAGGGCCCGCGCGAAGTTCATCAGCTGCGAGAGGACGCGGAGCAGGAGCTGGTTATTGAGTGCCACCACCGCGAGGATCCCCACTTCTTCGTCTGCAGCATTGGGACAGACAGCCTGTCTCAGCGCCCTCTCTGCCATTCCAGGGCCGTGCCCACAGTCTCTGCCTCTTGCCTTGCTGAAGAGAGGACTGGACTGCGGCGCCCGCCACCCAGCCCAGCCAAGCTGGCATCCACGCCCCGGGAAGCTGCCACAGGCTCCTCTTGCAGGAAAAAGTAGCCACAGGTAAGAGCCTTAAAGGTGGAAGGGACTTGAAAGATCACTAACTCCCACCCCTCGTCTTATAGTGGAGCAAGCAGAAGCCTGAGAGGCGTGAAATGAGTCAGCTAGAGTCAGTTTTAGCAGCTGAGCTGAGACCATACCACAGAACCTGACTGGTAGCTCAGTGCCCTTCCCTTCTGCCACCGATGCCCTCTCTGGAGGCCTGGGCTCTCTCCAGAGGGTAGGAGATGTCAAACGGGTCGCTCGTGCCCAGGGTGGGGCACCACCAGGCCTTCCCTTCTCCTCCAGCCCACGTCATACCATAAATACCAAAATTCTTGGACAGAGACTGGCTGCAGAAGAACTCAAAGCCTTGAGACACAAAGTATTGTAAGAATCTAGCATCTTCTTCCAGGTCACCAGTAGCTAAACCTTGATAGGGAATGTCAAAAAATGGAAATATCTGCTTGCTCTGTAGGAGAAAGGAGAATGAGAAAAGGAAGGGACTGATGGAGGCGTGGGAGGTGGTGAGAGGGAGGGGAGCCAGGCGGGAGGGTGGGCTCACCTTCATGAGGACCATCAACTGTGTCCACTGACCCTGTGTCAGCTTGCAGTTGCCGATGTTCCCGATCACGAAGATACAGCCATGCGGGGCCCGCTGCGGGTAGAGACTGTCTCGTCAGGTGCTTCCTTGACCACGTAAGTTGTGGCACCGAGACATTGGGAGGAGACGTGGTCCTCTGTG
The DNA here is from genome assembly GCF_949987535.1 of Balaenoptera acutorostrata. NCBI lineage: Eukaryota > Metazoa > Chordata > Mammalia > Artiodactyla > Balaenopteridae > Balaenoptera > Balaenoptera acutorostrata. The sequence goes on along the minus strand of NC_080084.1, from coordinate 9,545,275 downwards.
TTGGTTCCTACTAAAGGGCTATGAATCCAAGCCTAGAAAAGGCCTTGGTGATTGAAGGGGGCAGGAAAGGAAAGGAAAGCTGTGAATCAAGTCTCGGGGGTTGCTTCTGAGCGGGTACATCTACCTCCACCACATCGAGGAGCATGCTGGGGTCCAAGCGCAGCCGTGCGGAGTCCCAGAAGGTGTGTTCATAAACTGTAAAGCCCATGTCCTGGAAGACGAGTCCATGCGGTTCTGTGGGAAGACATCCCCCACCAGCTGGTACCCGGCAAGTGGAAAGATGGAAGCAGACACACCAGAGAGTGAGCCTGAGGGGGAGGGTCAGTGGCCGAAGGCAGGGCAATAATAGGAGAGGGACAAGCATACCTTGGCTAGTCCACCATGTTCCTCATGACAGAGAGTGAGGAGGACAACAGTGAAGATTGCAAATGGGGTAGGAATCAGGAACAGGGGACGGGGGTCTGCTGTCGCCCTCACTTGCCTAACACTCACCTTTTTGAGAAGAAATGATGTAAACTATTTGAGAATCCCGACGCCAAGTTTTGAGGAACTGGGCCCCCAGTTGGAAAGCACCGCTGTCACCTACCGTGTGCACACCCCCTGCCTGCCAGCAAAACAGAAGCAGAAGTAGCACCTGCAGGCACTGATGTTTCCCAGAAAAAGTTGGGGAAGGAGGGTCACTTCCTCATGGAGGTCAAAGCAACATGCTCCAACACATACACCTCCGTTGACGCATTCAGCCAGATTTACCGAGCACCTACTATGTGCCAGACACTGTAGTAGGCACTTGGGATGCATAAGGGAACAAAAAGAACACCCTCCACCCCCGTGGTGCTCACGTCCATACCAGGCATGGGCAGCCTTTGTCTACAAAGGGCCAAGTAGTCAATGTTTTAGGCTTTCAGGCCATATAACTACTCAACTCTGCCTTTATAGCAGAAGGCAGCTCTCGACAAGGCAAGCAAATGATGATGGCCATGCTCCAATAACATTTTCTGGACACTGAAATTTGAATTTCATGTAATTTTCATGTGTCCCAAAATATTATCCCTCTTTGATTTTCAACCATTAAAAAAAAAAAAAAAAAAGAGTGATGGTGATACCAGCCCCACTTCAGATTCAGATCATCCCCTTCTTAAAAGAGCTTGCACATGATCGTGTGGGCTGGTGCAAGAGCCCTGGTTTTGGGTCCTGATCCTGACTCTGCCCTCCAGTGACCAAGGTTGGGACTCCTTGAGCCTCAAGGGGCCCCTCCAAAGTCTCTTTCAGGTTTATGATTGTACATCCCCGATCCCCAATCTCCGCTCCTTGTGTCTCGGTGAGTAAGGAAAGGGCCCTGCTTCTCACCCTGTTCTCCATAATGACTTGGCTGTTCTTTCCAAAGAGGAGGTTCAAGGAGGCCTGGATGAATGATTTCATGCCCATCACTGGCGTGTACTCAAAGTTCAGGGAGGGATCCTGGGCGATCTGCGTTCGGGTCTTGCGCACGACAGAGGACACCCAGGGTTGGCCTTGGCTGGTCATGCAGACTGTGAGGGTAAGGGAAGAGGGGGCTCTTAATGCCCACCTCAGCATCTGCGAGTTTGGGCTCTTCAGAAAGCCCACAAATCTGTCCTGCCTCTCTTGGGGCTTTGGGAAGTCACCTAGGAAAAGACAACTTTCCTTTTCTTTTTCCCCTTTTATAAAAACAATGTGTAGTTTGTGAATGTATCTAATTTTCATCTTTTTAAAAAAGGCAACAGAAACTTATGCCATTTAAAGGACAAAAATGATAGACAACGTGAGAGTTGTAGGTACATGAGACTGAACAAAGGTGACACTGACTTTCACCACGACAAGGGCTGGCTGCATCCCAGAACAGTCCATTTTAGGAGCCATTCTCAGTCCAGGAGTGGAGGAGGGAGTGGGTAGAATGAAGAGGCTTAAGAAAGTACAGTGTCCTCGCAGGCCCCAAGCGTAGAGCTGGGGGAGAGGATACAGCTCTTACCAAATCCCAGGAAACCCGCAGAGAAGGGCAGAGGGCACAGAATGACCCAGGAGGTTTTCTGCTCTTTTATCCACTGGGCAATTCTGTTAACAGGAGCAGAGCTGTCTGTCTGGGGAGGCTTGGGCTCTCTCCCAATACGGCGCTCCTAGAGGCAATGATGGTAGACTAGGTCTCACACTCCAAAACTACGAGGCACCTACCTTTATAGGCCAGGAACATCTTGTTAGGGTGGTCATCTTGTTTGTAGGTCTTCAGCAAGCTGCCTTCTAGCTTCTGGGCTAGGGGCACGTCCGTGAACACAGACATCGTCGAGGGAAAGTAGAGCCAAGGCTATGCTTCCGCTCTCGAAGGCTTCCGCTCTGCAGCATTCCTCCAAGTCTGGATCCGACAGACCAGCCTCTTCCCAGAACCTTGGCAACTCCAACGCAGAGGGTCTGGACAACTGGTCACCAGAGCAACAGAACCCCACCACTCACTGTCTCCGCGGTAGCCATTCTCCAGGGCTACGGGAATACTGCAAGACAACGGGGGAGAACCCTCTGAGACAGGGGGCCGGGGGAGGGCGTAGGGAGGACCTGGAAGTCCCAGGCACCTCTCCCTAACTCACTGGCTCCTCTAGTCACCTAATCCAAAATAACAAGTCAGCCCCTTAGAAGATGGGGCAACGCAGGCAGCCGTGAGCGCGGTGAGGGCTCCTCCTGCAGATGGGAAAATCTCTGACCTAGCAGTAACATGAGTCGAGGGATAACATTTTAAAAGCTTCTACTTTCGTTTTGCTCAGGGCTCCAGATCTTTTTTTTTTTAAATAGAAAGAAATCACTGTTTTCTTCTACAGTTATTTTCATAAAGAGTCCTATGTTTAGAACGGTATAATTTGCAACTCTCTAAGCCAGTCCTGTTTCTCTGTTATTTACAGTCAAGACTTCTACATGTGCAAACTGTTTCAGTGGTGGCCGAGCAGCAAGTGTCGAAGGCAGAGGTCAAAGGCGGAAAGCGTTGCCCTCTGCAGGATCGGTCTTGCATTTTGCTTTCTTTCTTTTTTCCAAATGACTTTGTGATCCTTGCAGACATTGTTGGTGTCTCAAATACCTTTGCCAGCCCTGTTGGTGGATAAGGCTTATCTTTCAGATCTACCTTCCAGATTGTCCTTGGCAACAGGAAACCACCTGGCAGGTTACACCTCCATCAGCATCACTTACACCCCCAGGACTGCCCGATCCTGGCATACAAAAAGCCAGCCCTCTTGCCTTGGAGGATGCATGTGGCTCAATTTGCACTTCAGGGCCCATCCCCCAATCAGGCCAAGGCCCCCATCCTTGCATGGCCCCCTCCCCTTCACAACCCTGCTTCCCTCACTTCCTTACAGGTTCCTCCTACAGGGCACTCCCTCTGAAAATCATGTGCCCCAGATCACTGTCTCAGCCTGTGCTTCCAGATAACCTGCCTTGAGACAATGAGAGTGGAAGTTATCCTTATTATTGTAGAAAACTTTAAAACGTCAAAAAACAATAACAAAGAGCACCAATGTCCTACAATCAATCCACAACCACAGTTAACATTTTGGTGTACCCCCCTCTGGTTTCTTCTCTAAGATGTTTATATTTTAAGATGATGGTTATTGGGACTTCCCTGGTGGCGCAGTGGTTAAGAATCTGCCTGCCAATGCAGGAAACACGGGTTTGATCCCTGGTCTGGGAAGATCCCACAGGCTGTGGAGTAATTAAGTCCGTGCACCACAACTACTGAGCCTGTGCTCTAGAGTCCGCGAGCCACAACTGCTGAGCCTTTGTGCCACAACTACTGAAACCTGCACACCTAGAGTCTGTGCTTCGCAACAAGAGAAGCCCGCGCACCGCGAGGAAGAGTAGCCCCCACTCGCCGCAACTAGAGAAAGCCTGCGTGCAGCAAGGAAGACCCAACGCAGCCAAAAAAAAAAAAAAAAGATTATGGAGATCAAAATTGCCGTGTCATTTTTCTTCATACTTTTTTTCACTACACATTTCAGTTGTGAGAATTTTAACATCTGTGCCAATGAGAACTTTTCATGCAGCACGTAATAAAAAACCCAACCTAAACTAGCTTGAGAAAGAGAAGGAATTTCTTGGCTCTATAACGGGCAGCCCAGGGTACATCTGACTTCACTCATCGTTCAAGCCAGAGCGTTATGAGTTGTCAGGGTTCCAGCTCCATTTTCTGTGGTTCCCTTGGCTCTGCTCTTCTGGATGTTTCTCCTTTGTTCTCGGGCTGACTCTGGGCATGGGAGCAAATGCCAATGTAGCACATGTGCAGAGGAAACGCATTTGAGGAATTTACATTGCAGCTCTATTTGCAAATAAACTAAACGTCAATTACTGAAGGAATGTTTACATTAATAATGGGATATCCATATAATGGAATTCCATGCAGATGTTAAAGGCAGCCCTATGTGTACAAATGTATAAAAATATTCAAGACACATCATTAAGTAAGAACAAAGGAGGTACAAATAGATAGCAAAGTGGGGAATATTTGGGGGGATATATCAATAAAAGATGCATTTGCATGTATATGCATAGAAAATCTCTGGAAGGGTGCATGAGAAGCAGGTAACTGTGATCACCTCTGCAAAGTGGAACAGGCTGGCTGGTGAACAAGGGCAGGGAATAACCCTGACTTGCTTTCCACTGGGCACCAACCACTTTGTCCCTTGGAAATGTTAGACCACCTGCATATGATTTCTCATTTAAAAAGTGTTTATGTTTTCAAACAATGGCTGCAGCCTTTCCAGACATTACATCCTCACCATCCAGAAGAAGAGAAAGCGTCTCTTCTCTTGGCTCCTGCAAGAACAAGGAAGTTTCCTTCCTTGAAGCCCCCGGCCCCCTTTCTCTGGCTGCAGTGGGTCACTGGCCCATCCCTGACCAAGGATGGGATACTCTGGTGAGTGTAAACCAATCACCTAGAGCTGAGGGAGGGTGTTCATCCCTCCCAAACTGCACAACTAAGAATGGACAGAAGCATTCCCTAAAGGAGATGCCAGGTGTTCTCAGAAATGGGAGAGGGGAGAAGGGATGCTGGGAAGGCAGTCAGAGAGTGTTCGCTGAATCATCCATTCCCAAGGCTTAAGAACCACTATCTTTTTTTTTTTTTTTTTTTAATTTTGGCTTGCAGCGCGGGCTTAGTTGCCCCACAGCATGTGGGATCTTAGTTCCCCGACCAGGGGTCTAACTCACGTCCCCTGCACTGGAAGGTGGATTCTTAACCACTGGACCACCAGGGAAGTCCCCAAGAACCACCATCTTTAATGGCTATTTTTATGTGTGCTGGTTCTGTGCTTCCAAACGTGTTAAACATCCACGGTCCCCATTGCTGTCTCAGCAGCAGAGGGAAGCAGGGAAGGCTCCTTTCTGGTCTACCCCAGGCTACAGAGAGTGACAGTATGTGGGGAGTAACGGAGGGGGCAATTGGCTTGTGCCTGCGGCTCTGCCTGGAAGCTGATCAGCCAATAACTGGGGATGGAGTGTTTGTGGCCCCAAGTTCTGACCATTCCTGGGGTGTTCTTGCATGACCCTGGGGCTAACACTCTTACATTCATCCAGTCCTAGCCCCTCACTGACACCTGTTTCTCAGGATGTCATTGGGTCCAGCATTTCCGCACTGCCACAGGTACTGGCAACCACGCTGATATCCACACAACATCAGTGTGGATGCCAAGGGTTCATTCTTCTGAAGCCTCTAAAGCCACAAACTCGCACCTACCAAAGCAGCCAGCACATACCTGTCACCCTCTGCATCCCCTGAAACTAGTTCCTTTGGTTTTTACCTATCTCCCCTCTTGGCCACAGCATTGAGACCCCTAACTAGAACTTCATGGTGTTTGGACAGAGGAAGGTCTTTGGTCCTAGGCAGACCTGGCTTTCTGTTTCAGCTCCTCCCTTACATGGCCTTATTTAAGTCACGTAAAATCTCTCCATCTCAGTGTAAGTATTTTTAAATGGGAATAGCAAACATTATAGAATTGAGTGAAGTTTATTATGGAAATGGGCCATTACAAAGAAAGAAGAGCTACAAAATTAAGGTCTACATGCAAGAATTTTTTTAAAAAATAAATTTATTTATTTATTTATTTATTTATTTATTTTAGCTGTGTTGGGTCTTCATTTCTGTGTGAGGGCCTTCTCCAGTTGCGGCGAGCGGGGGCCACTCCTCACCGCGGTGCGCGGGCCTCCCACCATCGTGGTCTCCCCTGCTGCGGAGCACGGGCTCCAGACGCGCAGGCTCAGCAGTTGTGGCCCACGGGCCCAGCTGCTCCACGGCACGCGGGATCCTCCCAGACTAGGGCTCGAACCCGCGTCCCCCGCATCGGCAGGCAGACTCCCAACCACTGCGCCGCCAGGGAAGCCAAGAATTTTTGATTATAGAGTTTATGGTATAGAATTCTTAGGAGGGCTCCTGAAATAAGATGGACATTTGAACAAACTAGGGCTTTAACGTTTTCCCCCAGAAAATTGCAGGCCCACCTCTAATCTCCAGGTTCCAGTAACTATACTCACAGAAGCTAGCTGCTAAAGAGGAATAGCGCCACCGGGCAATCTTCCCATAGCCCATCTCAGGCTCAGCCAAGAAGGACAAAGGATAAAGGAAATTCCTGACGGGAGGTTGGAGGAGAAGGATACCCGCATTAACTGATCCAAAGAGCTCACTCCACTGCTAGGAACGAGAATCCAAAAATGGTTGCACCTTATGTCCATGTCCACATAGATGTGGTGTGTGCTCTTGACCAGTGACTATTGTTTGTCACTTCCCTTCCCCGTTTTTCTAAATGGGGGCTTTTTAGCAGTTTTCCTCCCAGCATTGAACATTAGGTGTCCTGGGCAGTGGGTAAATTCATTTTGAGTCCATAAGCTGCAGTATCATTAGTAGCCACTTTCAGATGAAGAAAAGGCACCTCACCTAGGGATCCAACTTTGAGTTGGATATTGGATGCAACTTTAGGTTGTTCCCTTTGGGGAGGAAAGTGTGAGTTTTTTGTCATGGAAAAATTGCATCATGTTAGGTGAGACAATTCCCGGAATTACATGTTTGGGGAAAAGAACTTGGGCTGATGAGTGCCAAAAGGTAGAATGTGATGGTGCGTCACAAAGTCTGCCCAGAACCGCCTTTCCTACTCCTTCTGGTAACAAATCCCACCCAGCTCCCCAGCCTCGGTTCCCGAATCCGGAGTCACAGGGCTTGCTCTGAGAAGAGGCATGCGGCTGAGCCTGGCCTGTTGGAGTCCTGTTGGAACTGGCAGAGAATAGCCTTTCATTACCCTCTAGTCATGGAGTTCTCAGGAAATTACCCCAAAGCTTCCAGAACCTACTGGCCCCTGACATATGGGAAACACTGAAAAATGCTGCCAACTGCATGAGGGAAGAAGACCGTTGGCGGACTCCAGCCTCTAGTTCCTGTCATATCAGTTTGGATTTTTGGTTTCAAGCAACAGAAACTGACTCTGACTGATGGACGCATCAGAGGGATTTATGGAAAGGGTATCTGGTAGATCGCATACTTGATGGGGAGGCTGGAGATTCTGGGGCAGGAGCATGACCACGATCAGACCACAGAGGGAGGCAGGTGAAGATAAGATAGAGGAATAACAGACAACGCTGTGACTAGCTCCACCCTCACGTTCCTCTGCTGGCCCCGCTGCCCCTGCAGGTCTCACAGATGGGTCTTGGCCGCCACCATCCTTCCTTCCTAATTTCAAGTGTTGCCGAAGCACAGACTAGGAGGCTGTTCTGATTGGCTGAGCCCACTCACGTGACACACTGGCCCCGCCCCATGCTTTAGCCAAGAGGTGGAAGGAGTGAAAGTCTGTTCCTTTCAACTTCAATCCTGAGAGGTGGGCTCTGCCTCCTGCCCAAGACTCAGAAAATGGAGAATTCTCCAAACCTTAGAAAGAGGCAGCCGAAAAGGACACATTTTCACAGTTATATCACACCTTCTCTTCTCTATTTTTTAAAATTTATTTTATTTTAAATTTTATTTAATTTTTGGTTGCATCGGGTCTTAGTTGAGGCAAGTGGGATCCCTCATTGCGGCGTGCGGGCTCTTTGTTGGGGCGAGGGCTTCTCTCTAGTTGTGGCGTGCCAGTTTTCTCTTCTCTAGTTGTGGTGCACGGGCTCCAGGATGCATGGGCTCTGTAGTTGAGGCGCACGAGCTCAGTAGTTGTGGCACATGGGCTTAGTTGCCCCGTGGCATGTGGGATCTTAGTTCCCTGACCAGGGATCGAACCCGAGTCCCCTGCATTGGAAGGCAGATTCTTTGCCACTGGGCCACCAGGGAAGTCCCTCCTCTCTCTTTAAATATCCCACACTGCCTCCCGGTAGTCTCACTTACTGATCTTACTTCTTTTCCCGGAGACAGTAGAAGTAATTGGAAGAAAGTGAACAAATTCTATGAATAGGAGAGAAGACTGAATTAACTAGAAGAGAATTAAATGATCCTTAAATAAAGTAGTGATTAGGTAAATTCTAACTTTAAAAAGATGTGATATCACTGTTCACGCCTAATGATGGAACATTAGAAAGTTGCATAAAATCAAGTGTTGGACAGGAAGTGCTAATAGGTATATAAACTGGTATACACAATTTTTGAAAGCTGTCGATGTTAACAAATTAAGTATTATTAAATTTTATGAGAAAGCAAAGCCACCCATGTTTATATTACACAGCCTATTTGGTTTCCTATAAAAGAACACACTGAAAGATGTTCATTTTATTGCTGTTCATGTTGGTGGAAATGGAGACAATCTCACTGTTCATGAGGGAAATAACTAAATAAAGCGTAATAAATGGATATTATTTTTGCAGCTGTAAGAACCAATCAACTGAATTTTATTTTTTATAAATTTATTTATTTATTTATTTATGGCTGCATTGGGTCTTCGTTGCTGGGTGTGGGCTTTCTCTAGTTGCAGTGAGCAAGGGCTAATCTTCGTTGAGGTGCACAGGCTTCTCATTGCGGTGGCTTCTCTTGTTGTGGAGCACGGGCTCCAGGCACGCAGGCTTCAGTAGTTGTGGCTCGCGGGCTTAGTTGTTCCACAGCATGTGGGATCTTCCTAGACCAGGGCTCGAACCCATGTCCCCTGCATTGGCAGGCAGATTCTTAGCCACTGCATCACCAGGGAAGTCCCATGTACTTTGCTTCTAATAAACACTTTTATCTTTTTCACAATCTTCGTCTCTTTGCTGAATTCTTTCTTCAAAGAAGACAAGGACTGAGGCCCTTCTTCCAGCTTTTCACTGCTGGAATCAATCTGTCAAACTTATTGTTGAGCTGCACCCACAGGCCTGCAAGCCCTGTACTTGTCCAGTCTCAAGAGCCCAGAGTCAGCAACAGAGACATCAATGGTGTAATGGATGAGAGGGATCTTACATGTCTGAAGCAAGGTCTTGGAGCGACACCCCACTGTGTGTGGCAGACGGCAGGCAGGACAAGGCAGTAGTCTTCGCTCCCGGGGTAATAGAGAGATTACCAGTCATAGGGGACTTGACGTCAGGTTGGCTCATCAGTTAACAGGGAAACCAGCAGAGGGGTGCACCCCTCATGGCCCCTTTGATAAACTATCATAGTTGAAATAGTTCTGATCTAAAGATTAGAACAATCACTAGCTAGGGCCGGGGTAAGTACATAGGCATTTACTGATTAGGCTCTATGATTAAGAGGGAAGGTCAGTCAGGTGAGTAGGGTGTAGGTGAGGCAGGGACTGGCCCAGCAGGGGATGTACAGAAAGCAAGACAACAGCCATCTTGGGTAGCCTGACCATACACTTATATATCTGACTCCAGCTTCTTTCCTAACTTCCGACTTGGAAATCCAAATGCCTACATAATATTTCAATAAATCATTCATAGATGTTTCAAATTTACTGTATCCAAAAACTAACTCATAGTTTCATATACTCCCATCATGTCTCCCCATTTTAGTAAGTGGCAAGTCCCTTCTGCCAGGTTCTCAGCCCAAAACTCTTGGTCTCATCCCGGATTTCTCTCTCTTTCTCTTATACCCTACCTCCAAGCCATCAGCAAACCCTGTCAGTTTTACTTTGTAACATATTTAGAATCTGTTCGCTTTAAAATTATTACTTATTGCTGGAAGGGATGGGTGGGTGGATGAGTAGAGGGTACAACCTGTGTTTGGATGGGCGACAGAGGGTACAGTCTGTGTGAAGGTACGAAGAAAAATTAGTTCTTTAGTGAATTTAAATGTCGTTGGGGGAATTCCCTGGTGGTCCAGTGGTAGGACTCTGTGCGTTCACTGCCGAGGGCCCGGGTTCAATCCCTGGCTGGGGAGCGAAGATCCCGTAGGCTGTGCGGTGTGGCCAAAAAATATAAAAAAATAAAAATTAAGTGTGGTCGGAATAAAAGTGCATGGGGGAGAGGAGTGGTGTGAAATCAGGTTAGGAAGGTAGGCACTTGTCCATCTAATGCCAGGCCCTTGTGTTAAGGGGTCTGAATCCTACCCCAAACGCTTCAGAAAAATCACTGAATGATTTTGAGAAAAGGAATGACACTGTCAGATTTATACTTTAGAAAAATCCATCTGTGGGCTTGTGGAAGATGAACTGGAGGGAAGCCAGAACTAGGCAAGAAGGCCCAGTGAAGACTATCTGAGTTAATCCGGTTAAGTGATGAAGGCCTGAGATATACGCTGTGGCTAACGGGTAAACTCACCAGATGTCCTCCATAAAAATACCAGGCACCACACCAAGCCTGGAGGGAGATGTCAGTTCTGCAAAATATCTGCTTAATTTAAACAATATCTTATGTATCATTAATAATATTCACTTACTTTTGTCCAACTTGTCTACCTTTTTTTTTAAGAAACAGATCTTTTTCATTACAACAACTTGCAAGAAATGTTAAAGGAAAGCAAGGCAAAGTTTTCAAAACTGTTTCATTCTACAGGGTCAGAAGTGCAATACCAGAACAGGTCAAACCAGCTAGCCAGCAAGCCTACCAAGGGGATGGGCATGAGGGTTAGGGTTAGGGAGTAAGGACTAGCTTGTTCTTAAAATGTGTTCTTCCCTCTGGGTCTTCACGTAGCGGTGATGTTTGCCATCAGCCTCATATGTTTCTCCTTCCCCCCAAAATGGTAAGAACTTCTTCATTGGGAAAGCAGCTGCCTGTGGCTCTGGGAGAGTGTTCCGACGTCAGTTAGATTCAGACTTGGGCCCAAGGGGAGTCCTCAGAGCAAGGGCTCAGTCACATGATCCAGTGACTGGGAGAGAAAACAGAGAAGCCGTGGGTGGCGCTGAGCTGATGCAAAGCTCTCCCGTGCCCAGCACTCTCTTCTCTGGGAAGAACTGACCCATCCACTCTTCCTTCTGGGAATACCAACAGCAGAAGCAATAAGACTTCATCTTGTTTCTTGCTGAAGAGGCTTTGGGAACTGTGTTTACTGTGTGTTATAAAGTACGGCTCCTCACTAGCAACTCAGAAATGAAAACTGTAGTGAAATGGGTTCTTTAGCTCCTCATTTTCTTAAAAGGCTGGGGAGAAGGAATCATAGAATGACTGGTCATTCCCTCAGGAGGGAAGGACGGAGGCGGAGAGATGCTCTTCCTGGACCAGACAAACAAGAGTTTCCCAGAGTCCTTTGGAGAACAGCAGGCCATGGCAGATCATGGGACCTTCCTGAGCTTGGGGTCCCATTGTATTTTGGTTTCTGATAGGAAATCTTTAAAAACAGGACCAGAGAAGGACTGTTAGAAAGAGCAGCCTGGGGCAGAATTGGGAAGTAAGTTTACATTTGTTTTCTATTATTGGAAATTACCACAAAGCAGCTCAGAACAACACACATTCATTATTTCACTTTCCATGGGTTGGGGGCCTGGGTCTTCTGCTCAGGGTCTCACCAGGCTGTAATGACCGTGTTGGCCAGGGCTGCAGTCTCACCTGGGGCTCAGGGTCCTCTTCCAGGTTCACACGGAACCCATTTCCTTGCAGCTATAGAGCTCACCGTGGCTGGCTTCCTCAAGGCTAGCAGGAACATCTCTCTTCTCTGCGCTCTGACCTTCTTTTAAAGGGCTCACCTGATTAAGTCAGGCCCACCTGAGGATAATCTCCCTTTCTGTTAACCTAAGCCAATTGATTAGGGACCTTAATTACATCTTCAAAATCCCTTCCCCTCTGCCATATAACATGACATAATCACAAGAGTAACATCCCATCACTTTTGCCATTTTCTATTTGTTAGAAGCAAATTACAGGCCCCATCCACATTCAAGGGGAGGGGATTATATAAGGACATGGGTCCTTGGAGGTCATCTTAGAATTCTGCCTGCCACAGAGTCCAAGAGCTTCTGGAGAAAACAGCCCTTCCATGAGGGGTGACTGGAGTGGTTGACAATCTCATGAGATCAGAACTATTCGTTAAAGAGTTCACATGGAAAAGATATGTCAACCATAACCTCAGAATGTGACCTAATTTGGAAGAAGGGTCTTTGCTGATATAATTAAGGCAAAGATCTTGAGACGAGATCATCCTGGATTAGAACAGGCCCCAAATCCAAATCCGATCTGTCTTTGTAAGAGACAGGAAAGGAGAGGACACACGGGGGGAAAGTGAAGACAGAGGTAGACATCAAAGCTATGTGTCTGTAAGTCAGTGAAAGCCGAGAATTGCCACAGCCATCAGAGGCTGGGAACGGGGCCTGGAATGGACTCTCCTTCAGGGCCTCCAGAAGGAACCAGCCCTGTCAACACCTTGATTTCAGACTTCTGGCCTCCAGAACTGTGAGAGAATGAATTTCTGTTGTTTTAAGTCACCAAGGCTGTGGTCATTTGTTGCGGCGGTCTTGGGAAACGAGCACGCTCACTGATCATTGTCTCCATATGAATTAATGTCAAGGAGATGGGCTTGGTGGCCACAGGTACGACACGAACTCAGACTCTACAGAGATGCCAGTTCCCAGAGATGCCCTAGGGGAACCAAAGCAAGACAGCCTTGTAAACCAAGCCACATTCATTACAGAATGTAGGAGATGTCCATTCATTGTTACCCTCTTGTTGCCTCCCTTCACCGATGAATGTGTTTGATTCAGCTGCTGTTAAAAAAAAAAAAAAAAGGCGAAAACAACTATAGCTTAACAGGATAGACGTTTATTTCTCTTTCATTTAAGAGTTTTAAACATAAGCAGTTCAGGGCTAAAAAGATGACTTCACACCGTTAGACACCCAGGCTCCCCATGTCTGGTTCTTCTGCCATTGGCAACACATGGTTGCCATCTCATGACCCAATGTGGCTGCTTTAGTTCTTACCATCACATCTGCATTCCAGCCGGCTGGTGGTGGACAAGCAGACATGGGGGATACACCCTTTCCCTTTCAGATGTGGAAGCTGCACACTTCAATCAGCTAGGACTTAAGTCACTTAGTCACACCTAGCTGCAGGTGAGGCTGCAATGTGTTTTTAGGGAGGCCACGTGCCCCAATAAAACTTAAGGGTTCTGTTACTCAAGGAAGAAGGGAAGAATGGAGAATGGACAACAAATTCTGCCCACAGGAGACAACAAACACAAGGTCTGACTTGACGAATCGCCTCTCAAATCTGGGGCCCAGGGAGATGGGAGAAAAAGCTCGTACATGGAAATCCAGGAGTGCATAGCACGCCCACTACCCTTCTGACTAATTATAGGATGAAACAGAGCCTGGGAAATGTGGGTTTGAGACAGCAGGAATAAGATGAGCATGGAAAGTAAGAGTGTTCCTGCTTCCCCATCACACCCTCAGCTGTGGGTGGAATTGTGTCCCCCTAAAAGAGATGTTGAATCTTAAACTCTGGTACCCCAGAATGTGATCTTATTTGGAAATAGGGTCTTTGCATGTATAATCAAGTTAAAATGAAGTCTTACGGAATTAAGCTGGGTCCTGACCCAATGGCTGGTGTCCTTATAAGAGGAGGGAAATTTGGACACAGACACATGGGGGAGAAGGCCAGGCAAAGATGGAGGCAGAAGTTGCAGTGAGGCAGCTACGAGTCAGGCGACGCCCAGGCTTGCTGGCATCCACCAGAAGCCACAAGAGGCAAAAGGGGATTCTTCCCCCAGAGCCTTCAGAAGGAGCATGGTCCTGCCAACACCTTGATTTTGGACTTCAAGCCTCTAGAACTGTGACAGAATAACTTTCTGTTTGTGGTGATTTGTTACAGAAGGTTTAGCAAACTAATATACCATCTCCCTCTTCCGGTTCCTTAGGGTACATTCTCATGAATGTACCATAAAGCACAGACATCTAAAAGTGCCCTCTCTCTTAAACCTTCTGTCCATCCTTAAAATTACCTCATTATAAATGCTGCACCCCAATGATAGGGTGAGCCAAACTGTGACCAAAAGGTCAGGCACAGGCCAGATCAGGGTGTGAACGTGAAAAGAGAGCTGGAGGGGGAGGTGTACAGTGACATGGAGGTGACACCAGTGCAATCAGCCTGAGGTAGGGATGAACCTGTGGAAGAAAGACCAGGCAGGACATGCCCACAGTGACCAAGGGCAAGTGGGTCCAAGATCCAGGCTGTCAACAGAAGCAGGACCAAACAAAGACCAAAACCAGGAGACCTGGGACTAGTCCGAGCTCCGTACTCCATGACACCCCTTACACTGGAGGAGCCCTTTCAGTTTCCAAATCTTTTCACATACAGCCTCTCATTTGAGCTTCAAAACCAGTGTGCAGGAACTGAGCAGAGCCGTAATATAATCTCCGTTTGATTCACAGGCAAACAGAGATGTTACATCACTTGCTCTGTGTGACTGATGGTGAGCAGTGAGTGAAGGGAAAAGAAAGTGAACTTGGGAGTCTGGTAGACTGGGTTAGAATCAGCACAGCAAGCTCTTTGATTTCTATGCAGCTGTATTTTTTCTTTGTTGTCACTACAACGTTAACATTTGGAGAGCACCTCTTACAGTGTTGGCATATTTATTGATGCTCCCTAAAGGGTCATTTCCTTCCTTCCTTTTTTATTTGTTTTTTCCAGCTCCAAATTCCGTGCAGTGTTGTCTTTCATTGACTAAGGTAATCTTGGCTACTCACAATTCACCTCTCTAGTACTCAGTTTCTTCATCCATTTTATCAAAGGATTGGGCTAAACCATTCCTAGGGTGTCTTCAAGTTTTTGCAAGTCAGGGCAACTTGCAAACTCTGTCCATACCTGTTGTACCTTAAACCGCCATCAGGGGGCGCCTCGCACCGCTTACGCCTTGGATGGAGCACAAAAGCTCTGCATAAACGCTGAAGCTGCAAAGCTCTGCCTAGGGCTCCCCAGAGGTCGATGAGAGCCAGCCATCCCAGTCACCCTCATTCCCCTTCTAAAGGCAAGAGAGGAGAGAAAGGGTTATTCTCCGTTTATTTTATAGATGAGGAAACTGAGGAATGCATTTTGATTTTCCTTAATCCCATAATAGGATGAGCTATGAAAAGAGTTGATGGCCTCATGGAGTTTCTGCTTATCACAGAGTTGAGCATCATACTTCAACTGCTCACTAATTGGCCTAAGGCAGACTAACCGCAGGGCGTTTGGCAGGGGGCTGGGGCGGGCATTAGCACATCTGTACCCCCATTGCCGGCTCCCATTTTTCCCCTGGACAGACACACAAACAAAGACATACTCCCTCCGCCAAGGGGGACTGAGAGGGAGCCTGGACCTCTGGCTTTTAGGATGGAACCATAAAGGACGCTGTTTCCATGGCCTTCACCTGTGGCCCCAGGACGACAGGGAGAAGCTGCTCAACTCTGTAAGGGCTGAGGAATGAAGGTGGTGTGGAATGATAGCCCCGTGACCGCCCACAGGGACCACAGCCTGCACTTACCATCATTCCGCAGAAGAATCTACCACGGGGAGAGTCCTAGGAAAGTCTGTTATCAACCTCCCCCTCCCCCTAATTCTGCCTGCCCCTCAGCAGTCCCACCTGATGCAGAAGGAAGGTTCCCTCTGAAAAACCCAGTCACCCCTCATCCCCTGTCCTCCAGCTCAGCGCTCTCCCCCTCCCACCCCCTCGCTTCTGCCCACGCCCAGGCAGGGCCAGCTGTTCCGCGGGCCCTTTTGTTCTCACTGGTCTGTAAGTCTTCACACCCCTAGGCTCAGAGGATGGTTGTTTGTCTTCCACAGTTCAAGTGCGCAGGCCCCGTGCTAGCGCTAGCGAGAGCAGCCCGCTTGGCATCCAAGGATGTAAGTCTCCCTCAGCCTGACACCTGGCCACAAGGTGCTGGAGAAATGACCAGAGCAGCTGGCTGCGTCTCTGTCTGTCAGATGCACCGGGGACAATTCGCAGACGGAGTCCACAGCCCCAGAGCAAGTCTAAACACTCCAGGGGAGACTGACAGCTGGCACACGGGTGCACGTCGAGCAAGACTCAAGACTTATGAGCCTCTGGATAGCGTTCAAGGACAATTCTACAAACCAGAGCACCCTTCCTCCCCAAAATCATTCTACTCCCCTGCCTAGCACTGACTGGGCAACTTCCCTCAGCGATGCTGGGAAAATATCCAGAGATGAGGAGAGAGCGGAGGTCCTCTTACTTATCCCCAGGCTAAAGCAAGACTTCCTTCTCCCCTAAGGGTTCAACAGTTGAGTCCTTGCCAAGAAACTTTCCATACCTCAGACACCAGAGATCTCACACTGCTCTGGGCTGAAAAGGAGAAAGTCATCTTTGGTATGCAAACATCCTAAGAAATAAAACCTGGACTCCTGGACAAAAGAAAGAAGCTGAGGCCAGGTCCAATTCACAAGTAACACCCATATGTGGAAATCCGCCAAGCTTATCCTCAGGGCAGATCAGAGTTTTATATCCCTGGAGCCCCTGAACTTAGCCAATGCATTGTATGCTGCTGTCATCCAGCACGTTAAACTTTTGATGATTTACTGGCTATCCTGTAAATCAGCCGGGACAATGGTCTCTGCTCATGGAGTTTAAGTAAGAACCCACAAAATGACCCAGGGATTTCCATAGCAATTTTCTTTCCATAGGAAACTGCTTGATAAAGTTCATAAAAATTGAAACAAGGGAAAAAAATTATCAACAAGCTCAAACTTGTAACTCCAGTTTTACTTCAAGAGGATAGTATAGATTCCTGCCTCCCAGGAAAGGGAGTGGGAAGGTAGAGGTTATGGAAAGGATGGGAAATGTCAGAATATATTCATAACCCAAGACATCTGCCCCACACAAACAATGGTCTGCATGTCCAGACACACACACGTACAGCACCAAACAAAACTGGTTCCTGAATCCACCACCGGCGTGTAGCACGAGAGCTCCATATGCCCTGACCCCAGGCACAGTAGCCCCCATTCTCCTGTGGACACACTGCTCAATCCCGCGGGTAGAATGACTTCCAGGAATTTTGGAAAGGGTGGGGAGACAGGCGTGTCAAAGGCTCAAACTCCATCTCCTTCACCCAAACAGACTTCAGTTTTCGTTTCATGAGGATTAAGAAGAAAGGGGCAAGGATTAGTCCAAATTTATTGCCTCGGTCAAAAGCCAGCTCTAAGAAGGGAGAAAGTGGATTATGAAAAGAAAACAAATGGAGAGAAAAGAGGGCAATGGATAAACTGCATTCAATAATATTTATTAATTTGATTTTAAAAGGAAAGGAAGGGATCCATTCTAATGGTTCACCTTCCCACGAACCCAGGAGCCCCCCAAAACTCTAAAGCAGTCCTTCTGACCCTGCTGTGAGGTAGATCAGAGCCGTCCTGTGTCTAAAGTGAGGGAGGCTGGAGCTTAGAGGGCTGTAGTGAGGGAGCCAGGAACCAAACCCCAAACCTTGACCTTTTCTAGCTGCTTCTTCTCAGCCTAGGTCGCCAGGGCCTCCAGTACACTGCCTGGTTCATCAGGGTCTGGGTGGCAGAAGGAATGGAACGAGAGTGCTCTCTTTGCCCTAAGCACACAGCACACAAGTGAGCAAGGGGATGGGTGCCCAGCCAAAGCCAGCCCGGCTGCTGCCAGGGCAGCCAGATACTCAAGCTGCTGAGGTAGTGGTGAAGTTCAGGGGTGGGGTTTAGAAAACATCTCTCGGAAGGAAAGAGAGAGAGAGAGAATGGTGAAAACCCACTTGGTAAGGATTCCCCCTCCCAAGCCAGACCCCCTCCCCCCTCATGGCCCAGTGGTCAGGTTCCGGAGGGCAGAGTTTTCCAGCTGGGAAACTCCACAGGGCTCATTCCGAATAGGCCAGAGGCTCTCCAAAGGTTCTGGATCAATGGAGTTGTTTCTTCAAGGCCTAAGAAAGTCCCCAGGAAGCCCTGAAAAAAATGGAGATGAAAACCCTTCGCCTTGGCTAAAAATGGATGTATCTTGGGGTGAGGGGGCAGAGGGTGGGAACAGGAGCACTAGAGGGAAATGGGTGAAGGTCAGGGACCTTGAGGAGCACGTGCAGTTGCACAAAAGCCTCGGGGACCCACCCTGCCACAAAGCCCAACCCAACTTCAACCTGGCCCGGTGCCTACCTGGGAAGAATTCGCACTCACACGTTCCTGAGCCTGTCTAGCCTTCATCCCAGAAGTGGATTCTCACCTTCATAGCTATCAAACCTTTCAAAGAAACCAAAGCCGAACCCGAGGGCTTTGGGGGGCCTCTAGTCTTCTAGTCAAAGCCAGCCCAAGAGGTGGCAAGAAATCTGGGCAAAGGAACTGAGCTAGAACACCAAAACTAGAGTTGACCAGGCGAGGGGGGCCCTCGGGCACAGCGCGACCGCCCCCTCCCCTCCCGGGCCCACGCTTGCTCCTGGGGTGGAGAACAACCCGCCCGCCCTCCTTTGCTTCAACCCCAGGGCAGGGTGGGTTGGGATGTGGGAAAAGAAAGGGCCCTGGGTTCCACTTTGGTTCCCTACTCCGTGCCCCCCTTCCCTCGATGCAGAGACCCCAGCCCCATCTGCTACCGAACCCCGAGCTCAAAAAATTGACCGAAGGAGATACCGAGTGCTTCCGGATACCGAGCCGCCAACACCTTCGCCTCGACTACCTACCAGTCGAGCGGTGGGCGCTGCCTGGATTCTGCGGGGCTGGTCAGGGCCGCGGGGGCGCCGGAAGGGGCGCGGGGCGGGGAGGCGGCGGCGAGGTGCTCCTCGGGGCGGCAGCGGCCCAGCAGGCGGCGGAAGGCGCTGCGAAAGTCGGGGCTGCGGCAGTAGATGAGCGGGCTGAAGGCAGATTTGGCATAGCCTAGCCAGTTAAGGGCGAGGAAAGCCGGGCCGGGCACTAGAGACGGGCTCCCGAGGGCGCGCAGCACGTTGACTACAAAGAAGGGCAACCAGCAGAGAGTGAAGGTTCCCATGATGAGCCCCAAGGTGAGCAGGGCGCGGTGTTCCCGCAGAGGCAGAAGGCGCGCCGGCCGCCGGCCGTGGGAGGGCACCCCTGCGGGCCAGGCGCACGGCCCCGCCGGGGCGGGGTCCAGGGAGCAAGACGGAGCCCGCGGAGACTCCTCCGGCGGGAAGCGGCCCAGCCCCCGGCGCAGCAAGCGCAGCTGGCGCGTAGCCACCGCGAAAACTCGCGCGTAGACGAAGAGCATCACCAGGAGCGGAAGGTAGAAGGAGACGGAGGAAGAGAGCGGCGCGTAGGGCATGTTGGAGGCGAAGGCGCAGCAGCGCGGTTTGGAGTGGCAGCGCTGCGCCTCGGCGTCGGCCCCGACGCGCCACCATTTGCTCATGATGGGCGCAAACGACACCGCGGCGGACACGACCCACACCGGGACCACTGCTGCCCGGGCTCGGCGTTTGGTGACCAGCGCGCCGTAGCGCAGCGGGTCGGTCACGGCCAGGTAGCGGTCCACCGCCAGGGCGCACAGGGTTTCCATGCTGGCGGTCACACACAGCACGTCCACCGAGGTCCACAGCTCGCAGCCGGTGGCGCCCAGGGGCCAGTGGCCGGTCAGCGCCAACGCGGCCCCCGGCGGCACTACCAGGAGCACCACCACCAGCTCGGCTGTGGCCAGCGAAGTCACGAACACGTCGGTCATGGTCTGGAGTTTCGGCGTCCGGGCGATGGCCACGGTTACCAGCAGGTTGCCCCCAACGGTGGCCAGCACCGCCAGCGCCAACAGCGCCCCGCCAGTGCCACCGCCCACGGCACCCCGCTCGCGTTGGCAGTATTGGGCGCCTGGGTGGGGACATCTGGCCACGGGGCCAGGGAGCTGTTCCCGTGCGGCCAGGGAGCCATTCCCGCGTCGCGCGTGGGGCGGGAGGGAAAGAGGGAAGGGGTCTCGCAGCTTACCCGGCTCAGGGGACGGGGCAGCGGGCCGTGGGAGCGATTCCCCCGGCCTGGGCCATCCTCCCCAGTTGACCGGCGAGAATGCACAGCCTGCCCCCACCCCGCCCCCGACCCCGACCCCGCGTTGGGTGCCACCACTGGGGAGGGGGTGGGAGGAGGAGTGGCGGCCCTTAAAGGGGCAGCGGCCAATAGTCGCGACGCTCGGCGTCTGGAGGGAAATTGGGGCGTGCGGAGGGAAGCGCGACGGATGCTTGACTCCTCCATTAGCTAAATCCGGAGTAAGATTTGTAAGAGGTAAGTCACGCCGTGTGTTCTCTGCCACGATGTGTCCGCTCCTGCCGTGACCGGCTCCACACACTCAGCGCAGCGCTCCAGCGGCGTGGGTTTTCTGCACCAATTTCCCCTGAAGGCGCAGCAACAACTCTCGGGGAAGGGACAGGAGAAGCCCCCGCGCCTTTACCGTGTCGGAGGAAAAGGTAACCCTCCCAAGGCAAACAAGACTACCCACAGCAGCCCCTCGTCTACTTGGGTGTCCCTCCCCCTAAGATATTGTAAGTTAAGTCATAGAGGGCAGCCAGGGCCTTCCCTGTTCTCCCAAGACCCCCTTCCAATGAGATCTGGCCCCCTTCCCTTCTATTCACTTACCCTCTCTGTCACTCTAGTTTCCCTTTTTTTTTTTTTTCCTTTTCAAATTTTCCATTTTCCAGGAGTCTTTATCATTGCCTGCTCATTTGAATTTGAATTTGGCCTCAGGTAGCCTAAGATGCTGAGAGTTTCCATTTCTCCGTCTTCCACATCGCCCCCTCCACACACTTTCCACCAAGAAAACTTCTAGGTGAGCCCCTTCTCTTAAAATGCTCCTGTTGTAGAGATGGGTTAAAAATGAACGAATGGATTCCAGCTTGAGGCTTATCCACCGTCAGCCCCAGCTCTCCACAAATCTTCCATCACCATGGCAAAGTCTTCTCTCTACTTCCCTGAAGATTTTATTCATGAACATTTAAAAATTAGAAGACATTGGGCTGAGGAATCCACACGTCGCGTCTTGGAGTGTGAGGAACCACAGGCCTGGTATTTTAGTGTCCGCTGAAGTCTCTCTTACAATCACATCAGAGGATCCCTTCGCCTGAAGAAGCCCAGGGCCTCCTCCCCTCCCCTTTCCCTCACCCACACTGATGGCTGGTTCCCAGCCGGGCTCTCCCGGTGGCTAAGCCAGTTCCTCTCAAAGTGGGTGTGGGGAGATTAGGCTGCAAAACAGTGTTCAAGCTGAAGGGCAGGAAGGTATGACACCTTCATTAAGTCCTATCGGATACTGATCCTTGAGCCTTCTTGCTTCCTCCCCTGAAACAATGGGACAAAAAGGGGGGAAATTATCATGGAAAATGCCTCCAGGGCCATGCCTTAGTGAGAGTCTTCTGAACAGCTCTGTATTTCAAAAGAACCCTGTAGAGTCACTGGTCTAAGCAATCCCTCTGGGAGGCTGAGCCAGAGCCTGGGAGTTAGAGAGACTGGAGGGGAAGTGAGGACCGAAAATTATCCCCAAGGAAAAAGAACCCAGCTGCTCACCCACGAGCAGGGTTGGTCAGTGGCTCCCAAGCAAATGCCTTTTGTGCCCATGCTGTACCCCAGGCAAGCCTTTGGATCCATGGAAGTGCATCATGGGTAAAGGTGGAGAGGCCCGGCCTCTACACCCCACCTCCAGTCACTACCAAGCTTTGCAGGCCCCACTTGGCCAGAGTCTTGACCGTGGCCGCTTGCTGACCATCAGGGCGGTCACTCCCAAGTTGGGTTTTGCAACACCCTAGAGCGTTGCCAGTTACCACAAAGGGGTGGCGGAAGATTCTCCAAGAGTAATCTCTAAAACAAATCCATGTCATGCAGCAGGGTGTTTTGTTTTTTGTTTTTTCCAGGACATCAGAGTTGGTGGAGGGAAGGGAGAGGGGTGCCAGGAAGTCAAGCAGCTTCAAAGGCTGCTGTTCCTCTAGCGGTGACCTTGGGAATCTGAGGAAGTGTGTAAAAATGTTTACATGTCAAAAAAAAGACAAGATTTCCCGAACCACGTGAGCGTGCCTGCGTTTGCGGAATGATGAGGCCAATAACCAAAGGATAGATTGTGAGGAGAGGAATCCGGGCCCCTGTCAGTGGAGGCATTTAGGAGCCAGCAGAGAGCAGGGCTCCAGCACCTGGAGAGCTTCCTCCTTTGCTCTGGCCCATCCCCTAGCCCACCTTTCTCAGTCTGGCCTCCCCACCTCACCGACCACCTTGGGGCGCCGCAGGGAGAAGGGGTCCCTCCTTTTCCACTTTGGTCTCTTTTTTTTCGTGCTTTTGTGTTTCTTACTTTTCTCTTTTGACTAGGTAATGCATCCACATTATTCAGCCATCAAAGTATACAAAATGCATGTAATACAAAGTTGCCTGCAGCCCGGTTTTCAACTCCCTAACAGATAACCACCATTAATTAGTCTCTTGTTTATCTTTCCAGTAATATTTTATATATAAACAGGTCAATGCAAATACATATGGCTTTGTCGTTTCTTTTCGACCCAAATAGTAGTAAAATATACCCACTGTCCTGAACCTTGCTTATCTTACCTTAACAATACATATCTGTGATTCTTCCATACCAATGCACAAAAGCCTGCCATTTTTAGTATTCCATTGTATGGATATACCATAATCTATGAAACCAATCGGCTATTAAAAGACATCTAATGTACTTCCAATCGTTCCTAGTAGATGATGTTGCAATGAATCACTTGTAATCATGTCATTTCACATGTCTGTGAGTATATTTGTAGAATAAATTCCTGTAAATAGAATCACTATATCATGCGGTATATAGTCTGCAAATTTAAAAGATATTGCCAGATTTCCCTCTCCAGGCAATGTACCCACTTACCCTCTTGCCATCGTTTCTGATGGCCAGCCAGGGGTGGGAGGCAAGTGACCCGCTGCTTTGGGAAATCATCCAAATGACTGGCCCCAGGGAGTTAGGCTGCCGGGTCTGTAGGGGTCATCCAACTGTGGAGAGAAGCGTGCATTGCCCAGAGAGAGCTTTACCCTGGCCCTGGGCCCCCAGATGACCTTTGTTCTGTGCCCTTGGGGGTAGACTGTGCATGTGGACCTCTGAATCTGCTGAGTTCAGGCCCCTAGGCTGCTGCTGTTTATGTGTTGAGGGCTCCAAGGATGCAGGTCATCGTGTTGTGTCAGAGGCCAGTTGTGTGATGGTCTGTGATTTAGAAAATGTGCTCAGCAGAACCAGAAAGAGGCAGCAGCTGCCCTGCCCGATGGGCAGAAGTTCTAGGAGCAGGGTGTGCTCTCCTTCCTTTGTTGGTTTTAGCTCCTGGTCTGTCCTCTGAGCCTCATGACTGGGTCCATGCACGTGCATGTGGCTGTGTGCCTGTTTATGTGACGGGGTAGGAGGAAGCCTAGCTCAGGCGACTGAGCCCTGTACTTCGTCCAAGACTACGTGTGTTCAAGCTTTCCCCTCTCATCCTGTCTCTCTTCTTCTACTGTAAGCACCCATGCCGTGCCGTGTTTGAAACGCTGTGCGTAGGTGTGGCCTCTGAACAGCTGGCTTGGTGTTCGCTGTTTCTCCTTTTGTTGCAATTTAGTCCAAGAGGGTAGAATGATGAGCTAAAAGGGGTCTGAAAGATCAAATCCAACACCAACATTTTACAGAATTAAAAAGCTGAGGTCCAGACAGGAAACTGAGGTTGGACCATAATCTCACAGTAAGGGTTCATTCCCAGCAGGAGTACAGGCATCTGAGGAGCTGGATCCTCTTCCTAAGCACCTCCCCACACTCCCTGGCAGTCTGTGGCCGGTGCCACCTTCCAGCCTGTCCTCTGGAGGGGAGGCAGGGCTCGGAAAGGACCACCACCCAGCCCCCAAAGCTGAAAAGAAGCCCCCAACCTAACACTTCCCTTGTCTTCTACAACATGCCATGGCTACTCTCCACACATCTGCTGTTTCCCAAGGCAAGGAGCTTGAAGGAGAGGCAGGGAAGGAGCCTACATCTGCAGGAACCAAAAGGTCCTCTTGTGCCTAAGAGCTGGCCGGGGACAAGAGCCTTATTCAGGCAGAGACAGGGGTGGACGCTTAGGATTTTCTCGCAGTGCCTTTTCTCTTGTTCCTGGTCATCCATGAAAGAGGGGATCAGAAATGTTTCTTTCCCTCCTGCAGTAGGAAGAGACATCTTTGTTCTAATCTCTTTGAATAGTGATTAAAATCCTTGACTATTAGAGAGGCTGCTCCCCAAGGACAGGGCAAGGTCACACAGCCCACCTGCAGCTCGGACAAGAGTTTCTTGGGGTTCAGGAAGGCACCCTCTCCCAGGGAGGTCGGGGAGCGATCAGGAGGGTGGGAGAGGGAGAGAGCAGGTGCTCACCAACCCTCAGATCATGCCTTCCGAGTCACCCCTGGATACTGCTTCCGCTGATTTCTGTGCAGCCTGTTTCTTCCACTGGAAGCCTGGAAGAGGGCAGATCCGCCATGCTGCTTGGATCTGTGGTCTCTTCCCTCCCTCTCCCTGGGAAGGAAAGCTCCAGCAAGGCCAGAGCCTGTCTGGCACTCAAGCTGCACAGTCTCTGGCCTTTCTCTCACATCAGCCCACAGTTTTCGCCGGGGACAAGTACTGAACAAGGAGTAGCCGGTGCTTGGAAGAAAAGAGAGCAAAACAAGGGGATGGTTTCTCCTCCGACAGGGAGACTCACGTCTCGCATATGAGACCCTCCAGTTAAGACGGAGCGAGGAGCTTTCCCATGTGAATAAAGGAAGGAAGCTGAGCCCCGCAAACCTCTTTTTAAAAAAATTTATTTATTTATTTATTTATTTATTTTTATTTTTGGCTGCGTTGGGTCTTCATTGCTGCACGCGGGCTTTCTCTAGTTGCAGCGAGAACTAGAGAAAACTAGTTTTCTAGTTGGGGGCTACGCTTCGTTGCGGTGCCTGGCCTTCTCATTGCGGTGGCTTCTCTTGTTGTGGAGCATGGGCTCTAGGTGCGTGGGCTTCAGTAGCTGCAGCAGGCTCAGTAGTTATGGTGCACGGGCTTAGTTGTTCCGAGGCATGTGGGATCTTCCCGGACCAGGGCTCGAACCCGTGTCCCCTGCATTGGCAGGCAGATTCTTAACCACTGCGCCACCAGGGAAGCCCCCGCAAGCCCTTTTGAATGGCCAAAGCCCATCAGGAAAGAATCCAATCTGGGGGTGATCAAGGTCCAAATGCCAGCGGAGAGGCTATGGCAGTGGGAAAGGAGAGTGCTTCCTGTTTTTGAAGAAGTCATGGATGGGGAAATGCCACTTTTTTTTAATCCCGAGGGGCGGGAAGGCATTTTGGGGCGGGAGGAGAAGAAGGAGGAGGAGGGGAGACATCCTCAGGCCTGCCCTGTGACGCAGTCTGCACAGGAGGACCTTGCTGATGGGGGTGCAGCAGCCTGGGGCTCACTTGCACTTTCCTCTGTGCCAGTCCCCACATTAAGTGTGCTGATACACAGGTGACTAAGACCAGCCTTTGGTCCCTGGCAGGGGGCTCCCATCCCACAGAGGAATTTGGGGTTCACTTTGTTCCCTGGAAGCAGTGCTGCCAGCGTTTGATGGGCAGCTTTGGGCTCAGACATCGGGCAGGGCAGCTTTGTCCCACGATGGAGAAGGGAAAGAAAGGAAGGAAGGGCATCCCTTGGGGAAACCAAGGTGACACCTTTGAGGACAGCCTGCTGTACCTCAGGCCCCCATGAGCAGACAGGCTCTTTCCCACTACTGGTAAGACGATGGCATTTAACCCTCTGTCCTCCAATCCTAGTCACACCTCCCGCCTCTCCGTTTCTGAGCCTGTCCCCACTGGTCCTGGGCTCCTGTGAAAATGCTGCTTCATGGATGCTCTGGGGGACGTGGGCAGCCGGAGGAGGCTTTACAGATGTCTCCTTTACAATTCGTGCAATTAGGGTTTCGTAGGAGATTGTTCAGGGTCACAGAGGAAATGGGGTGAGGAAGCTGGGCAGAGAAGGCAGTTCTTCTGGGTCCCCAGCCTGGAGATGTCCTCCTCTGGCCTCGGCTGGTAGCCCGTTCGACCTTCTCTGCTGGACAGGGAGGGGTTTGGGAGCTTAGGACAGAGAGATGGAGGTGCAGGGAGGGCTGGAGACTGGGAGCAAGTCGTTAACATTGACCTCTGCTTCCTGGAATTTGGATTGCCCCCAGTCCCCTGAAGGAGATGAAAGGGTTAACCCAGGGGTGATGGAGGGTGTAGAAGAAGAGTGGGTGAAGGAAGGGTGGAATTCTGAGCTGAGGCAAATCAGGGTGGGGCTGGGCTCCCCCAGAGCAGGAAAATGGCTTTGTGTGTAGGGCACAGTTTATCTGCAAGCCCAAAGTGAGGAGGTCCTGGAAGGAGTGGGGACCAGGGAGGCAAGGAGGAAAAGAATGTGAACGGTGCTGGGAATGTCAGCTCTCTCCGGGGAGGTAGGGGCAGTGGAAGACAGCCCTGGATTTCTAAAAAGCCTCTTCCCTTTTTGGGATCTGGACCCCATTAAAATATTCCAAATGGCGCCCTGGATGCTCAAGGTCCAGGGCTCCTGTGGCTCTCAGAGTCCTATCAGGACCGCAGAATACCAAAGAAATGGCATTACAGAGGAAAAGAGTCCTTGCTAAGGGCAGGGCGGGCTTCCTCCATTTCTTCATCCCCGACTCAGCAAGAAGGAGGAGCCAGTGAACCAACTGGAATCTGTTTCACGTGGTGCTGAGGTTGGGGTCTGGGGACGAGAAGGATCCATCAGTTCTTGGGAACCAGTTGGAGAACCGCTCACATTCTTTGCTTAGCCATCCATCCACGAAGCCAGGACGCACTGATGTACACACCCAGCAAGGCAGAAGCTCAGACGGGAGAGCTCTCACACACATGTACGCACACAGATGGGCACAAGTGTAACACACGCCCACGACACGCACACGCAGATAAGTACGCCCCATCATCAGAGTTCCGCAACATTGGAGATGCGTACACAAGGTCAAGAGAAACTCAGATACTCAGATGTACACCCTCCCGGCCTCCAGAGTGTCATCACATCCATATACGTAGTCATGTACAGCCAGCCTAAGTCCACCCACCCGTGGACGCAAGCCCCTCCCCCTACACCGAAGCCCAGAGCCTGTGCTCCACGTGGGCACGCTCCAGCTGGTGAGCTGGGAATGAAATGGCAAACCTCAAGGCTGCAGAAAGCTTCAACCCCGCGCAGAAGCAGAACCAGGTCAGAGGCCGGTGCACTTGGCTGCATCTCTCATCACTCATCTCTCAGTAGTGGTGCTAATGGCACAGAGTGACAGGTCCCGAGTCTTGTCGTGGGAAAGTCCTTTTAAAGCATGAAAGGCAGAGCAAGCTAAATTAAACCCAGCGCCAGCCCGGCTTGCTCAGAGGGGACAAATCACTGACTAACCAGCTCTCCACGTTGCCTTGTCATTCATCCCAGGGAAACTCCTCAGGCCAGTCCTTTTTTTGGAAGAGGATGGCTGAGAAAGAATGCCTGTCCTATTGTGTCCATTACTCATTCATCAGTCGACACTTACTGTATACAACCCTGAGCTGGGCACCAGGCTAGGTGCTGGGAGACCCCAAGAGGTATCAGAATGATGGCCACCTTCAAACAGAGTGCATTCTAGAAGGCAGGGCTTAAACACAAGAAAATAAGTGCCGGTTGACAAGGGCAGAGGGAGGGCAGTGAGTATCAGTATTAGCCAGATTCCGAGGAAGAAGAAATCGCTTCCAGATGGGGGTGATCAGAACAAAGCTTCGTGAAGATGGGGATTGGAGTTGAGTGTGAACAAGTGATTAGGACCTGGAAAGGCATTGAAAAGGGAAAACGGCATCCCAGATGTAAGACAGACATAAACAAATGTGTAGAGGTTCCAGACTGGTGGCTTCTTGAAGGCGCCTTGACCGCCTTGTTTAATAGGCCAGGCACCTTGGGAAAGAGGCCCACAGGCATTTATTCACTGTTCTCGGCCTCAATCCTGGATGCCTTCATTCCTTTATTCCTAGTTGTACTCAGAGTTACAGACTTGATACTCACTACATTTTGGTCTCATTTTGAATTTGACAGGAGGTAATACCTTCCTACTGAAAAGGTTTCTCACATCCAAGGCCAGAAATCCCACCACGGTCTTCCTTGAATACTCTTTCCCCAACTGACTTGCCCCTCGGACCCTGGTCCACCATCACCTCCTCCAGGGGTAGCTTTCTCACCTGATTTACCAGCCTAAGAGGATGGTGAGGAACCCCCTCTGGAGACATTCCCAAGGGAGTCCTTCACAAGTACAACTCCTGAGAGGCTGTAGCACGCCAGGACAAACAAAGGATCAAGAAATGTTAGAACCATTGTCAGACCTGCTGTTTGAAGGATAGTAAAGCATGTGATCTGAAGGAGATGGAAAGATGCCTTCCTCCAAGGGAAAACAATATTCTCCTGAAAATTCCATCATTATAAATGCATGCTTTTGACTGAAGCTTTTATCTCTTATTAAAATGAAAATACCTCTGGGGCTTCCCTGGTGGCGCAGTGGTTGAGAATCTGTCTGCCAATGCAGGGGACACAGGTTCGAGCCCTGGTCTGGGAAGATCCCACATGCCGCGGAGCAACTGGGCCCGTGAGCCATAATTACTGAGCCTGCGCGTTTGGAGTCTGTGCTCCGCAACAAGAGAGGCCGCGATAGTGAGAGGCCCGCGCACCGCGATTAAGAGTGAGTGGCCCCCACTTGCCGCAACTAGAGAAAGCCCTCGCACAGAAACGAAGACCCAACACAGCCATAAATAAATAAATAAAAAATAATTAAAAAAAAAAAATGAAAATACCTCTGAAAGAGAAAGTCTCTTGGTCAGTTATACCTTAGAGCAAATGACTTTACAAGCTCCTATCCTGAGAAGAGTTTGCCCAGGGGGTAGAGCATGTGAGGACACTAGATGCTCTTGGGGAGAATGGGAGGAATTTCTTCTTGTACAGCCCAAGCCCAAATGTGGGCAGTGTTTGGGGGACTGAGTCCTTTGATAAGGAGGAGGGATGGTCCCTTTGAGCAGCTTGTGTGGGGTGATGTATGCTAAGCATAACCAGTAAAATATTGGGGTGACCAAAAATTTCGTTCGGGTTTTTCTGTGACATCTTTCCAGAGAACTTTTTGGCCAACCGAATACAATGGATTGGATCAGGGCTCTTTCATGAAACTTTGAAACGAGGATCATTTTTGGCAAAATAAGGGGAAGGAACTAAGGGATGGGTGACCTGAAAGCTAGGCTGACCCATCATAACAGTGATTACATGTTAAATTAAAATAACAGGCATTCTGATACATGCTAAAACATGGATGAAACTTAAAAACATCATGCTAAGCAAAGTAAGCCAGACACAAAAGGACAAATATGGTATGATTCCACTTACATGAAATATCTAAAATAGGTAAATCCATAGAAACAGAAGTTAGATTAGAAATTACCAGGGGAAGGGGAAGGAAGAGTTATTGCTTATGGGTACAGAATTTCTGTTTGGGGTGATGGAAAAATTTTAGAAATAGCGGTAATAATTGCACAACATTGTGAATGTAATTAATGCCACTGAGTTGTACATCTAAAAGTGGTTAAAATGGCAAATTTTATTTATATATGTTTTACGACCACAAAAAAATCTTTAAAACTTGAGTAAAAAAATATGGGACACACCAACCCAAATCCCTCCACCCTGAGCAGAGGCAAGTGGCAGGGGAGTTCTTTTAACTCTTTCTCGCTCTGACAGTTAATTTCAGCTCTCTAGATAATGCTTTGCCACTGAAGCATGTATTGATTTTCCAGTTTTAGACTCCAGTATATGAAAATCAACTCTCTCAATATGGCTTAAGACTGGTTCCTATATTGGTTACCTTTGCAACTTTAAATCATCTGCTTCCAACTGTTTCCTTCTTCTAGAGACAAATCTTGATTCACAGTGTCACACAATAAGCTGATCTTTCCTCCCATCTCTCACATCTAATTTCATCTATAAACACGATTAAAGTTTGCATGTTGATTCTAGAAGTTGAAATTTTTAATTATCATTATTATCACAAAGATAGGTAGAGTATTATGGTGCCCTTTTATTTATGCACGTCTTGTGGTTTTTCTCATGATTATCTTTCTTTTATCCGTGTGCTACTGGCCCATGTTACATCATTCGATGCACACTCGCTTTGTCCCAGCGCCCTTGCTCCTGACCCTCCATCACCTCAGTCCATTTCGGCTGGTGTAATCTACACAGCGTTGCCCTGGAACCCTCTTTACCAGTCTCCCACATTGGGCTCCCTATTTCCTGGATCTAGTATTGTTCGTCACATTTGGTTTATTTTTATTTTATTTTCTTGAAGGAGGCAAACTGTCTTAGTCCTTGACATATATAAATGTCCTTATTTTAGGGCTTCCCTGGTGGCACAGTGGTTAGGAATCCGCCTGCCAATGCAGGGGACACGGGTTCGTGCCCCGGTCCGGGAAGATCCCACATGCCGCGGAGCGGCTAGGCCCGTGAGCCACAACTACTGAGCCTGTGCGTCTGGAACCTGTGCTCCGCAACGGGAGAGGCCGCGACAGTGAGAGGCCCGCGCACCGCGATGAAGAGTGGCCCCCGCTCGCCGCAACTGGAGAAAGCCCTTGCACAGAAACGAAGACCCAACACAGCCAAAAATAAATAAATAAATAAATTTACAAAAAAATGTCCTTATTTTATCATCACATGTGTAATGGACTAATATTCCTTCAAAATTCCTCCAATGTGACTGTTTGGAGATAGGGCCTTTAAAGAGGTAAAATTAAGGTTAAATGAGGTCAAAGGGTGGGACCCTAATCCAGTAAGACTGTGGCCTTACAGGACGAGGGAGACAGGTCAAGGGAGGTGCCCTCAGAGAAAAGACCAGTGGAGGACACAGTGAGGACACAGTGCGAACACAGCCGTCTGCAAGTCAAGGAGAGAGGCCTTAGGAGGAACCAACCCTGCCAACATTATGAGCTCAGACTCCCAGCCTCCAGAACTGTGAGAAAATAAATTTCTGTGGTTTGAGAAAAAAAAAAAAAAAAAAAAGATACAATCCAAGAAATCTGAACACTGGCAGCATATTTGATAATATTGAGTTGTTGACTTTTTTAGGTGTGATGATGGTATTGTGGTGTTTTAAAATAAGAAACCCTTCTCTTTTAGTCATATAGACTGTATAATTACAGATGAAATGATAGGATCACTGGGATTAGCTTCAAAATCATCCAGTGGGTGTACAGATGAAACAAGATTGGCCATGCATTGACCATTCTGGAAACTGGGTGATGGGTACATGGGAGGGGAAATACTATTCTCTCTACTTTAGTGTGCGTTTGAAATCTTCCACCACAAAAAGTGAAAACAAAATCCCCAGTCATCATGTTGTTACAATTGAGTTTAAAAGGAAAAGATATTTCTTTTCAGCCCAGCAGCTCTACTTAGGAATGCCATGATGCAGGTGGTGCAGGAGAGATGCCCGGCTCCTCCACGCTGGGTAGATAGAAGGTGGGATCTCCGCAGAAACAGGAAAAGGTGCAGGACCCTCTACCACAGGTGGAAATACCGGCTTCCTGCCAGCTTTATGCCTTTGACAGAAGGCATACCCACCTAGCGCCCTCTGTCTGCCCCCGGGGCGGGCTGCAAGCGTTTGTTTATTTCACTCTTTCTCACTTCTAAAGCTGCCCTCTGTTTATGTGGACCTACATTTGCCTTCCAGGTAAACCGAGGAGGCGGGCTTACACACCATGGAAAGCTCAGGGTGAACTCCAGTTCATTGTGTTTTTAATGCCTTCTGTTTGCCAGGCATTTGACTATGTGCTTAGGAAACTAAAAGATAGTTAAGATGTGCTTTCTGACCTTCACTGGGCTCACAGTCTAGAATGTCAAAAAGTGCTTTTTAATGTTCATCCCAGTTAAAAAAAAATTGTTGTGTATGAATCCTCTCTCAATATATATGTGTATGTCTATATGTAAAAAATAAATTTTATGCACGTACATTTTAAAACAGATAATATTTGAGCATTTTAAAATAGATAATATTTGAGGACTGCATTTGTGACTAATTGTATAACAGTTTATTTTAGTTTCTGTTCTGTGAAAAGTATAAAGCATTCCAACTAAGTGTTTTAATGTAGATTTTTTTTTTTTGCACCCATGCTGTTGATTGTTAAATGTAGTAGTCTGATCATGACACTGAATAAATGTGTCTTTTATTTAAAAAATAGATAACATTTGACTGCTTATAATGCATTGTTCAAAGTACTCTACGTATATTACTTCATTACAAGACAGGCACAAAAAGTGAGGTCTTAGAAGAACAAGATAAATATAAACAATATTTTAAAATAATTTTATTTATCTATCAATAATTCCAAAATTAGTTTTGTATCTGCTATCAAGATATTATAACTAAAATGTTCTGGAAACTAGTATTTCAAAGGTCATGCTAAAAAAAAAAAAAAAAAAGGTCATGCTAATCGTAGTGACCTCAAACTATTTTTAGCTACTCTTTTTTTAAGCCTGCTGTACACCTATAGCAAAGTTCATCATTAAGGCTAGAGGATGGGGAATTCCCTGGCGGTCCAGTGGTTAGGACTCTGGGCTTTCATTGCCAAGGGCACAGGTTCAATCCCTGGTTGAGAAACTAAGATCCCACAAGCCTCATGGCAAGGCCAAAAAAAAAAAAAGAAAGAAAAAGATGAGAGGAAGAATGTAAGACCTATTTCAAGTGCACTTCTTAATCATTGTTGCCTTTTTTTTTGTCCATCTTCAAGTCAGCCATGATTAGATTACAGTGGGGTTTTTTTTTGTTTTCGTTTTTGTTTTTTTACCTTGTCATGTGGCTAGTGATAGGCTTGTGCTGGGTGTGGGAGAAGTATAAATTCAGATACGCAGAGGGAGCAGAGAGGAAGGGTGTTTAGCTCTGCTGAGAGAGGGGGCAGGGTAAGGCAAGGCTTTCCTGTGAAGTGATGCTGGCAGCCAGATGAAAGGAAGGAGGGCATTCTGGGCATAGGGAACAGCATGGAATAGCCTGGAACAGCACGAGTTGAGATCCAGAGGCATGAAGCAGCTGGTGGCTTCAGAGAAGTATTTGTTCAGTATTGCTGAGTGTAAAGATGGTGAAGAGGATCTTAAAAGCTTTTTTATTTTTTGCTGGGGGAGGGGTGGCTGTGTTGGAATTGTTCTGGGCTTGCCTGGAAAAACCTTAAGGAAACAAACAAACTGAACTGAGATGCGAGGTTTATCCCCAGAAGAACACCTGTTCCTCAGTGTGGAAGAGCATCTGAGGGGGTTACAGGGAGCTCAAGGCCCTGGCACTCCTGGGCCCACCCTGCTACCAGTTAGGATTCTCTGTCTGAGTCCATGAGCAATGGTCAGAGTCTAGGGAAATGCTGGCGATTCAAGCAGCTGAGTGATGACCAGCCAACCAAAGAGACCCCTAATAATAACCTTATCACAGAGCTGAATCCAGGAATGCAAATCTACTCAAGGCACTGACCAATTTAGTTGGTCTGTTTCAAGGAGTCCAGCCTTCTGAAACCAGTGGGAGATGAGGAATCATCAGATCACGGTAGAAAAGATAAAGGGAGATTTCCACCTCAAATATGCTTCCCTGACAGCAACAGATGGACTGATCTCTCTGAAGAAAAAAGAAAAGGAATCAAGGATCTGAGATCAGGAAACGTGCACCAAAAAGGAACTCAAGGTTCAAGGAGCCATGTTGGGAACCCCCAGTGCCTGCATGGGGCAGAAGCGGTGGGGTTGAGGACACCAGAGCATTGCTCCAAGTCTATAACTTCCTAAAGACCTGGCAGAGGTATGGAAACCAAGGTGCAAGTCCCCTTTCTGAGTCAGGACCCATCTGCCTGCCTCAGTAAGCACCATGACAGATGGAGAAACTGCATTTTGCAAAGTAAGGGGACCCCAACTCTATCCTTGAACAGTTTCAAGGAGGCTGGTTGCCAGTGTCTGTCATTTTGGTGCTACTCTGCCTGTGATAAAATTGCTGGTGCACTTAGACTGTTTTCTTAGACCAAACGAAAGTGAAACTTCATTGGCTGTTTTTATGTGGAACCAAAAAAATGAAGTCTATTGACAGAAAGAGAAGTAACAGAAATGACTAAGGATTCCTCTCTAGGGGCCCTTGGGTTCACAAGACACAGATTTTGCTGTCCTGGGTTGTTAATGCTGAAACAGAATCTTCAAAGCTGGCTACCCTTGTCCATGTTTTCTAGACCAGAGGCTGGCAAACTACAGCCCACGGGCCAATTCTAGCCCACCATCCATTTTTATGTGGCCTAAGAGCTAAGAGTAGTTTTTACATTTTTAAAGAGTTAAAAAAAGCCATCAAAAGACCTATAATCGGTGGGGCTTCCCTGGTGGCGCAGTGGTTGGGAGTCTGCCTGCCGGTGCAGGGGACACGGGTTCGGGCCCTGGTCTGGGAGGATCCCACGTGCCGCGGAGCAACTGGGCCCGTGAGCCACAACTACTGAGCCTGCGCGTCTGGAACCTGTGCTCCGCAACAGGAGAGGCCGCGATGGTGAGAGGCCCGCGCACCGTGATGAAGAGTGGTCCCCACTTGCCGCGACTAGAGAAAGCCCTCGCACGGAAACGAAGACCCAACACAGTCATAGATAAATAAATAAATAAATAAAAGAACGTGAATTTCTTTAAAAAAAAAAAAAAAAGACCTATAATCGAGAATAATGTATTGTACACTTAAAATTTGTTAAGAAGACAGATTTCATGTTAAGTGTTTTTACCGTAGTTAAAAAAAAAATCGAAAGAAGAATAGTATTTTGTGACAGATGAGAATTATGTGAAATTCAAATTTAAGTGTCCTTATGTAAAGTTTGGTTGGAATAGAGCCACACGCAGACTTCTGACTGCTTTCACAGATGGCAGTAGAGGCAAAAAGGAGCTTGCCACCAAACAACCCTGTAGGGCTTGGAGGTTCCCAAGACTGATCTGAACCATGAAACTAACCTGCTAATTCAACCAGGGCTGTTTATGGAATATTAAATTCCTCTTACAGCTACATTGGTGCATATGTGCCAAACTCATTGTAGACCGGTGGGGGGCCTGTCTGGAGTGACCCTCCAGGGAAATCTAGGGCAGCTGGGAGCCTCTTGGGGAGTGTCCGAGTTCTCTGTAATGAGTCAAGTTTTCCCAAGTTCCTTAGAACCATTGGCACCAGGACCTCCAAGAGGCCCACGTCCGAATAGTCGCTCTGGAGTCTTTGAGGCAACCAGCATTACCTCACATCTGTCATATAGGGAGCAGACCAGAATGAGTCCAACCTTAGGAATGCAGCAAGTCAGATGGACTGTTCTGTTTTCTTGCTTGCTTCCAAATCCTCTCCTTCCTGTCTGGACCCTTCCCCCCTTTGTCCCAGTGTCCTAAGTACATTCTGTAAAAAGAGAGCAAGAAACAGAAACTTCCCCCTGACAGCCCCATGGTATGTCTCCACCACTTCCTGAATTACACACCGGCACACAGCAGTGTCCAACCTCCGTCCTACTGGGGAGGTCTTCCCCAGGGACCATCCCTCCTCTCGGTTCCCTCCGCTCCCTGAGAGTGGAAAGGGAGCACAGAATCAAGGGGTGAGCTGGCCCGTCCTCCTCTGGAGGCCTGTGTGAGGCCTGTGAGAAAGCTGGCGTGTGGAGGGGTGGAAGGGAGCCGTCTTCCCTGCCAGCAACTGCCCAGACGTGCAGAGAGAGCCTTTTCTGGGGGCCTCTGGCTAAGCTGCCCAGCTTGTAGGGGGTGTGGAGGGACCATGAAGGCACAGCCTAGGGACCTAGTAGGGCCACAAGGCGCAAGAGCCATGGAAACACACGCAGAGAGAAGACCGCTGATGGAGTGAGCTGCTCAGCCCCATGCTGTGCTGGGCCCTGGCAGCAAGCACATCCACCCAAGTCTTGCTTGACCAATTAGGCATCATTTAGGGCTCACTTCTTCTTTTTTTTTAAAATTAATTAATTAATTTATTTATTTTGGCTGTGTTGGGTCTTTGTTGCTGTGCGCAGGCTTTCCCTAGTTGCGACAAGCGGGGGCTACTCTTTGCTGCGGTGCGCGGGCTTCTCATTGCGGTGGCTTCTCTTGTTGCAGAGCACGGGCTCTAGGCACGCGGGCTTCAGTAGCTGTGGCTCGCGGGCTCTAGAGTGCAGGCTCAGTAGTTGTGACACACGGGCTTAGCTGCTCCACAGCACGTGGAATCTTCCCGGACCAGGGCTCGAACCCATGTCCCCCTGCATTGGCAGGCGGATTCTTAACCACTGCGCCACTAGGGAAGCCCAGGGCTCACTTCTTACTTGAGTTTCTTTGCTGGGTTTGGCTTATTTTCCACTCACATGCCTGGACTCACATCTCCCCCCAGATTAGGAAGTGACTCCAATGTCATGATACCATTTAAGACAAAAGGCAGCAGCCCCAGGAGCCAGGAAGGCATTCCAGGATGGTGTGATGGGAATAAGGAACTCCTGGGCTTGCAGGGAACAGGAAGAGCACTCAGACACCATCTGTGATCGCCAGGGAAACACCATGGGGCCCACGGAGGGATTGTCTTTTTAACCACTTCTAGCATCTGGAATCCTCTCTATAGGCTACAGAAAGGAAGTCCCTCCAAAGTAATCTTGCCATGACCTCCTCCACCTCCTCAATATAAAAATGAAATGCTGCCCCTTCCAAATGCTTCCAGCCTAGAAACCAAAGGGTCCACGCTCCTGCCTTTCATTCCACTGTTCCCATTTCTCCTGGCCCCCACCCAAGCCCAAGCCCTCCACTCCTAATGAGCCATTGAGTACGGGAAGAGGAAATGTCAGCAGGATGGGGGACCTGGTGGCCTCAGGGGCTCCAGAGCAGAGCTTGGCAGAGGGGGAAGGAGGGCTATCCTGATGTCATCACTTTTCAGGAGACCTCGGGCTTTTCCTGCCCAGCTCTGGGTAATGGGCTCAGCAGCTGGTGCTGGGAGGTGATGAAGCCTCTGGGGTCTTGAGCTGGGATCTTGGTCCCTGATGCACAGTGGAGACAAGATGCTTGGTGGGGACCAGGAGGCCCTGAGAAGAGCAGGACGAGAATATTCATCTTAGTCTGTTCTTTCTGCAAAATAACTGAATACCCGCTGGGTCCGGAACACCTTCCTGGGCCTGGTGAGAAATGCAAAAAGGTAGAAGCCACAATAATTCCCTCACCAAGCCCCATGTATTGTAGATTATTGAATACACAGCTGAAAAATAGGAATACTCACCAACTCTCATGTTAATGAAGGCAAAATAATTTGATACAATTCAAGTAGGGCATATGCAGGGGCTAGTTAAGTAAGTATAGGAGCTAACCCAGGAAGACTTTTCGGAGGAGGTTCCATCTTTACTTTCAGGAAAGGGCTGGCCAGGATTTGATCCTCCTTTTATTTCATCCTGGTCTCCTACAGTATCTCATATGGGGTAGAGTAATTCCTCCCAATTTATTTATTTATTTATTTCAAAGATTGGTTTAGGCATGTTAGGGCCTGTGCTTTCTCATCTAAGTGTTAGAATAAGCTTATCTATGTCTACAGAATATCTTGCTGGGATTTTGATAGGAATTACATTAAACCTATAAATGAATTTGGGAAGAATTGGCATGTTTACTATGTCATCCAATGCATGACCACAGTGTATGTCTCCATTTATTTAGGTCTTCTTTGATTGATTTTATCAGCATTTAGTAATTTTCGGCATACAGATCCTACACATATTTTGTTAAATTTGTAACTAGGTGTCTCATTTTCGTTGTAACAATTATACATGGTATAGCATTTTAAATTACAGTTTCTGCCTGTTTGTTCTTAGTATATAGAAATGTGATTTGGGGCTTCCCTAGTGGCGCAGTGGTTGAGAATCTGCCTGCCAATGCAGGGGACACGGGTTCGAGCCCTGATCTGGGAAGATCCCATATGCCGCGGAGCAACTGGGCCCGTGAGCCACAATTACTGAGCCTGCGCGTCTGGAGCCTGTGCTCCGCAACAAGAGAGGCTGCGATAGTGAGAAGCCTGCGCACTGCGATGAAGAGTGGCCCCCGCTTGCCAAAGCTAGAGAAAGCCCTCGCACAGAAACGAAGACCCAACACAGCCATAAATAAATAAATTAATAAAAAAAAAAAAAAAAAAAAAGAAATGTGATTTGTTTCGTGCATCGATCTTGTATCCTGTGACACTGCAGAACTCACATAGAAGTTATAGGAGCTTTTTTGTAGAGTCTTTGGGATTTTCTGCATACACAGTCATAACATCTGCAAAGAAGGACAGTTTTCTTTCTTTCTTTCCACTCTGTATGCCTTTTTATTTCTTTTTCTTGCTTTTTTGCAGTGGCTAGAACTTCCAGTACTGTATTGAATAAGAGTAGTGAGAGGAGATATCCTTGCCTTGTTCCCAGTCTTAGGGAGAAAGCATTCAGTCTTTCACCATCAACTATGATGTTAGCTGTAGACTTTTTGTAGATGTCTTTATCAAACTGAGGTAGTTCCCTTCTCTTCCTAACTTGCTGAGAATTTTAAATCATAAATAGGTGTTGGATTTTGTCAGATGCTTTTTCTGTACTAGTTGATAAGATTATGATTTTTCTAATCAACCTGTTGCTATGATGGACATTTTTTAAAAATATTTATTTATTTATTTGGCTGCGCTGGGTCTTAGTTGCCCGCAGGATCTTCGTTGCCACGTGCGGGATCTCCGTTGTGGCATGTGGGATCTTTAGTTTCAGCATGCGGGTCTTTTAGTTGTGGCATGCAGGATCTTTTTTCTTTTTACTTGCGGCACGTGGGATCTTTTTTTAGTTGTGGCAGGCATGCGAACTCTTAGTTACGGAATGTGGGAGCTAGTTCCCTGACCAGGGATCAAACCCAGGCCCCCCGCATTGGGAGCATGGAGTCTTAGCCACTGGACCACCAGGGAAGTCCCTGGACATTATTTTTAATCTAAACTTTATTGACCACTTGATCGTGGAATTTTGAATATTGAATCAGACTATATATGTGGAATAAATCCTACTTGGTCATAGTATATAATTCTTCTGATATTTATAATTGTTTTAGAACAATGGATTCAATTTGCTATATCTCATGAGAGATATTGGTTTATAGTTTTTTTAGTACTGTCTTCATCTGGTTTTGATATCAAGATAATACTGGCCTAAAAATAAGTTGGGAAGTGTTCCCTCCTCTATTTTCTGGAAGAGTTTGTGTAAAATTGCTGCTTATTCTTCTTCAGGTGTTTGAAACTGGAGTGAAACCATCTGAGCCAGGAGATTACTCTTTGGGAAGGGAATCTGCTTTATCTTGATCATAACTTCTTTGTGTAGTGGAGTCACAAAGGCGTTGGCCAAGTTACAAACTCTAGAATTGCAGAAGACCTTGGCAATCATCAAGTCCCACATCCCTCACTGCATATGAAGACACTGAGGCTTGGGCTGAGAGAATAACTTGCCCAAAGTCACAGAGCACTTTAGCAGAAGAAACGGGAAGAGCCCGCGGACCAGGATGCTCAGTCCAGCTGTCTCTGCTCCTAAGTTAATGGTAGTGGCTCAAGAAGTGGAGACTTCCAACTTTCAGACACCCTGGCATTCATTGCCCACTTGCTGTCTTGTAGGAGGAGATCAAAGGCTTCCCTGTGTACAAGCGCTTGATAAGAGGGTTCCCCAAGTCCCTTCTAGCCCATAATTAGAACCAGAAAGGGCAGAGGTCAAGAGCAGAGCTGGCAACCCAAGACCAAGTGGGCAGAGAGACAAAGCTTTGGCAACTGAAGTCTCCCAGCAAAGAAGTAACCACAGGGCTGATCAGCCTGGGAACCTGCTCCCTCGGTTGGTCTGATGTGCACTTGGACCAAAGAGGAACAGAGGAAATTCCCTGGCAATCCAGTGCTTCTGACTCAGCCCTTTCACTGCAGTGGCAGGGGTTCAATCCTTGGTTGGGGAACTAAGATGCTGCAAGTCGTGCAGCGCAGACAAAAAAAAATGTTTTTAATAAATAAATAAAATTAAAAAAAAAAAGGAGGAACGGAGAAGGTGGGCACATTTCCTAACTGGGTCAGCAAACAGTAGGAAGTTAAGTCTTCCAGCTCACACCTCTCTGGCTCCCTGCAGCCAGAGGCTGCTGTCCAAACTGCAGGTAAGAAGGCAGAAGGAAGGAGGGGAGGGATTACACCTTCACATGAACATAACTCGACATTCCTGCAGCCGAATCCCCATCACTGCAACAGTGTTGTCCAGTGGAACCTTCCACAATGGAAATATTATATATTATATATCTGTGCTTTCCAACAAGACAGCCACCAGTCACATGTGGGTAGTGTGAGTAGTGCAAGTAAGAAACTACATTTTTAGTCTTATTAAATTGTAATTAATTTAATTTAAATAGTCATATGTGGATAGTGCAGATCTAGAGGAACCTCTCTTTGTAAATACACTCGTGAACAAACCTAAAAAGCAGGGGAAAAGCAGAATCATAATCTATAACAAAGGAAAAAGCACTAAGATATGACAAGTCACTTAAAATTGAGCTAAAAACCTCACTCCTCAAATTTGCACCAATATTACACGATGCTCTGGTTTCATTTTATTTGGTGGTCTACGCATGCTAGCTTTTAAAAATTCACCTTTGGCAATACAAAAGAAGGAGCAAATAACAGGCTTCAGGGATCCAGATGGAAGTTACTAACCGGCTATAGAGTTAGTTTAGAGAAAGAACACTGCAGGGGGTTGTTTTGTTTTGTTTACTGGTATATCTCCAATGCCTAGAATATTCCCTGGCAAAGAAGTCTCTCAGTAAAAATTTACTGAGTGACCTTAAGGACAGACTGTC
Source organism: Balaenoptera acutorostrata (assembly GCF_949987535.1). Classification (NCBI taxonomy): domain Eukaryota; kingdom Metazoa; phylum Chordata; class Mammalia; order Artiodactyla; family Balaenopteridae; genus Balaenoptera; species Balaenoptera acutorostrata. The sequence goes on along the minus strand of NC_080084.1, from coordinate 9,504,212 downwards.
AAAGGAACTGATCTACTTAAAACGAAATGTTTGCAGCGGGAGGACCACTAGAGGGCGCGCCAGCCCAGCAGCCAAGAGGCTGGGGAACAAAGGCGGGGAGGCTCTTGGGGTTCCCCTAGCGCTTCCCACGCTCTGGGGAGGCTTCAGAAGAGTAAACCCCGCCACCGCCTCCCATTACCCCGCATGTCTTCCTTTCCTTTTTATTCGTCTGAACGTTTTCTCGTGTGTACAAGCCAACCTACTGACCCCGAGGTCAGGATGGCCAGCCATCTATGGGCAGTGCAAGGCCCCCAGCCCCGGGACGCTTAATAAATGTCACATTTTGCGCCTCAAATAAAGGAAATGGAGAGCCACAGGCAGAAGCCCAGGCCGGGAAATCAGGAGGCGGGCTTCTAGACAGATCTTTACACTCACTGGAAGCCCACCAGGTCCCAAAGGTTGTGCTACACGTTTTCCCCCAGGTAGATAGTGTTACCTGCATTTTACAGATGAGAAAATTGCATTTTAGAGTGATTGGCAAAGGTTACGTAGATCATAAGTGGATTGTGAACCCAGGACTTTTTCTTTACAAAACCCGTGGAATTAACACTGTGCATCAGCTTTGAGTTCAAAGATGTCGCTACTGAAGGCACTGCTTTCTGTGGGATCCAGTGAGGCTGGAGACTGAAAGTTGGGGCTCAGTTGGAGTCAGGGGAGGGGAAAGAGAGGGAGTTACGTTGCAGCCCTTCCTGGGGAGCTGAAGGAAGGCACGGTCGGTCAGCACTCAGAAGGGCGGGGTGGACCCACCCTTGGCAAAAATCTTCAAGGTTCCTTCTGCTATGGACTGAATGTTTGTGTCTAGCCCCAGATTCATGCATGTATGATGGTTACCCCCGCAATGGGATGGTTGGGGGTTTTTTTGGTTTTTGGTTTTTGGTTTTGGCCACACCGCGGCATCTTAGTTGCCCAACCAGGGATCAAACCTGCGCCCCCTGTGGTGGAGTGCAGAATCTTAACTACTGGATCACCAGGGAGGTCCTGGGATGGTATTTAGAGATGGGGGCTTTTGGGAGGTTAGAGTTAGGTTTAGATGGGGTCATGAGGGTGGGCTCCCCTCCCATCATGGGATTGGTGTCCTTATAAAAAGAGAGGAGTGACCAGAGTTCTCTCTCCCCACCACCGTGTGAGGACAGACTGAGAAGGCGCTGTCTGCAAACCAGGAAGAGGGGTCTCACCAGGAACCGTATCTGCCAGCACCTTGATCTTGGACTCGCAAGCCTCCGGAACTGAGAAATCAATGTCTGTTGTTTACGCCCGCCAGTCTGTGGTGCTGGACACCACCCTTGCCTCCAGTGTATCCTTTCCTGTGCTTTGGGACGGCTTCCCCCTCTCCTCACATCAAGACCAGCTCCCAGATAAAGATCCCACCTATTTCACAAGCTTCTCAGCTCATCTGAAGCACTCTGAGGTTTGGGAATCACAGGGGTGGTGATGAAGTGTATGGGCTTTGGACCAAGCAGGTTATAAAAATATCTAAATGTGGGCTGTGGCATGGGCAGGCTTACCCCCTATCCCCCCCAAGCCTCATGTGTGAATTAGGAATACTTGTTATACTTGTCCTACAAGGTCCTGGGGCCATTTATCAGTCTTGTCAATGTCAGACCTCTCACATGCGGCTCAGGCACAGAGTAAGAACACAGGAAGTGTCCGTTTCCTTTCTTCCTTGCTTGTGGTGTCATGAATGTGAAGGTCACTTTACAGTTAGCGGAACCTTTAGCTCAGGACAGAAAGCTTTTTAAAAACGGGATTTCAGGCATCAACCTGTGAGTGGAGGAGATATTTGGGGGTGGGGGAGAACATTTGGGGACTGAGGATCTTGAGCATAAGGGTGAAACCGTGCAACTCAGATTGGGACTTGAACCCATGTTCTTTTAACTGAGATCACACACCTGGTCTCAGGACTTAATGAAGCTCAGGGTCTTGATGTCTCATTGCAGGAAGAATTCAGTGAGAGACAAAGTGATAGGTAAGGAGTGGATTTATTTGGAGAGAAACACACTTCACAGACAGAGTGTGGGCCATCTCAGAAGGTGAGAGCGGCCCCAGGGTATGAGGTTGTCAGTTTTTATAGGCGTGAGTAATTTCATAGGCCAATGAGTGGGAGGAGTGTTCCGGTTATTTTGGGGAAGGGGCAGGGATTTCCAGAAATTGGGCCACCGCCCACCTTTTGACCTTTATGGTCAGTCTTGGAACTGTCCTGGCACCTGTGGGTATGTCATTTAGCTTGCTGATGTGTTACAGTGAGCGTATAGTGAGGCTCAAGGCTTGGACCTATTTGGTTCTAATCAGTTTATGCCATGTCCTCGAGCTATGTTATTCTTTTAAAGGTTGTGCCCTGCCCCCTTCCCTCCTGTTTCAAGGGGACTGGGGACACAGGTCACCGCTCTCACCCCAGAGCAAGAAGAGTGCATTGTGAGGCTCAACACACATATACACACGCAAACTCACGCACTTGCTCAGGACCTGGATTCGCTCTGGGCTGCTCCACACACACCCCTCCCAATTTCCCCTCTACTTGCTGTGCTGGAATCTTCTGTTGCCCCTGCTTGGTGCCCCAGGAGGTTGGCCCACAGGGCAGCATCAATGGGCTCCCTTGTCCTCTGCCTTCCGGCTGGACTGGGCCATCAAGGAGCCTGGCAGCAGAGCCGAGGGCAGGAGGCCAGCGAGGGTGAGTTTCTACCTTCCAGCTCTTTCCCTGTGCCCAGCCAGGATGGCAGGTGACAGCTCCTGTGAGGCCTCTCCGTCTCCACCTCTCTCTGTCTCTCCCTCTCTGGATTCCAGTAAACACCTTCTTCACTCCTTCAGGCCCAGTTCCGGCCCCAGGCACCACGATTTCCCTTTTGGTTTTCCAACCACCTGCCCTCAACTTTGTAGATCATCCCTTTACTAAACTCTCCTCAAATTACCTGATTTAAGTGACCCTGACGGACACGTCCCTGAAGGCTGGTTAGGTCCAAGGATCTGGCCTCCCGCTGGCCCCTGGTGACCACAGTGCCACTCTTCCTCAGTTGCCGCCAAAGGCTCTCAGCTGTTCCGCTCTCCTGGCCAACACACAATACCTTCTAAGCCTGTGAGGCCCCATCTCAGGTGGACACACCCAGGGTCATCCGTAGGAGGGCCCCCCAGGCAAACCGCCCCGCCTAGAGGTCAACACACCCACCCCCTCCAGCACCCTTGCATTGTTCCCACAATGGGAAGATGACGACTCCCAAGGAATTAAACCCAACAATCTGTTCTTGAAGTCCAGGTAAAGATTGTAGACCCTGCTCTGAGCCATTAAAACATTTTTTGCAAACTCTAAGCCCTGAAACTACACTAAAACATTAAATTCATCATTGGGAATCCTTCACATCAGCTCATGTGTCCTGTCACCATGGCCCCGTGTTCTTTAGAGGCTCTTGTGCCCTCTTATACGACAAGGAATTCCTAATCTTCCTGCCCCAGATGAAGATTCAACCATTTACAAAAGAGCTGTTTAAAACAAACAAACGAACAAACAAGCTCATAGATACAGAGAGTACAGATTGGTGGTGTCAGAGGCAGGGGGTGGAGATTAGGAGAAATGGGTGAAGGAGGTCCAAAGGTACCAAAAAAAAAAGACGTTAAAGAAAATAGGCAGGACTTCTGTGGCGGTCCATTGGTTAAGACTCCACACTTCCACTGCAGGGGGCACGAGTTGGATCCCTGGTTGGGGAACTAAGATCCTGCATGCCACATGGTGTGGCCAAAAAAAAAAAAAAAAAAAAAAAAATATATATATATACACACAAAAGAAAACAGGGAGATTCTCCACAGACTAGAGGATAACAGAGGATCATTGAAAAGAAAGAGCTCTTAGCGTAAGAAGTAGCCTTGCCGTCGAGTTTATCGGAGGCAAAGCTGCGTTTAGAGTCATGAGTACACAAAAGGGCTGAATGCTGGGGGGCCTGGAGTTGCTGCATGAAGGTGTGCGTCAGTCAGCCATCAGCTCGGGTTTGCAAGCAGGGCCATCCAAAAATGAAATAGGGGAGCGATAGTATGAGGAGACAGACGGCCAGCCAGGATCAGGATGGACAAGGGCCACAGAGCCACTCACAAGAGTCCACCAGGCAGTGATGTTACAGATGTGTCTGGAATGGAAACCACAGCTCCATGAAGAAAGGCTGCATCTACACCCGGGGCGGTAAGTACAGAAGAGGAGCCCAGAATCCCTTATTGTACAAGAAAGCAGAGTAGCCTCCAAAGACCACTGGGGGGTTGGCAACAGGACACGCTAGCTAATAGGAAGGAGTCCCAGTGGTGAACCGGGAGCATTTTCAGCATCAAATAACATAAAGAGTGGATTCAAACAAACAAACACACCAGCTCACCTCGCTCTCACTGCCTCCCCTACACTCCCTGGTTCCACTGGAGTGCGATTCCTCCCTGATTCTGGAAGCCTTTCTCCTTTTGTCGTTCCTGCTCCATCCTCCCCAGGCAGTCACTCCCAGGACCCTCTCCCAGCACTGCTTCCCCACCCTGGTCCAGCTCGGCACAGCCTTGTTGAGATGGACTCCAGGGAGGGCCAGTGCCCACTTAGGGCTGTTCTTAATTTCCCCTGACATTATTTGTTAACCTCACAGAGCATTTCATACTTCAAGGACTGGGCCTGTGTGCCTGCTTGCTACTCAAGAGAAATTCCACTTCCTTCAACTGATAAGATGGGACCCTTGCCCCTCCCTGCCTACAGGTCACGTAGAGCAAGATGGGATGGAAACTGTCCTACCCACCATGTCCTCCTTAAACAATCCTTGGCTCACTCTGTTTGCTTTCTTTTGACCTTCCCTTGCTCGAAGGGAAGACAGAAATAAGTAAGTTTGGCTCTTAGTAGCAGCACCCAAAAGTATTCCAGTGGCCTTTGTCAAGAGTGAGAGTAAACCCACGGTCCCTGCCCGTAGGAGCTGATACTTGATTACAAGGCTTCCTATGAATGAGTGTCTGCTCCGTAAAGAGGCAGAAATCACCATAGGTGAAATGTCTGGGCAGGAAACAGAATTCAAAAGTTTGTCAAAGACATAAAATGTCAATGCTGAGGGTCACCCCCCTCATCTGACAGATGCTGAAACGAAGATGCTGAAAAAAAGGCCCAGAGAAGGAAATAGCTCTTCAGTCTGGTCCAGGACTAAAGAGTTATGTGGTGGCAGCACCAGGCCCAGGCTAGTATTCTTCCCATATCCACGGCCCCGCCCTTTGGCTCCCCTGCAGTCCTCAGACTGCCCCCAGCAGCCCTTGGCAGCCCTCTTGCTCAGGTCACTGTGAGTGTGGAGTTTTCTAAGCAGGCCCCTTCCCTAGAAACTCTGCTCTAGCCAAACATGCAGGTCTGATAAGGAACAAAACAAACCTTTTCAAAACAGTCCCACCCAAGGGGGGGTGGACGGGCCACTTTGTTTTCTTGTGTGGTAAGAACAGGGCTGGCCTGGAAGGGAGGCAAGACCCGGTCCTGGTCCTGCCTCAGGCATTTCACAGCTGTGTGATCTCAAGCAAACCCCCGTTCCTCTCTGGGCCTCTGTTTTTTGTTTGTTTGTTGGTTTGTTTTGTTTTTTAATAAGATGGAGATAACTATTGTCCTGGATGACCTATAAAATACCTGGCCAGAGCTAACATTTGATGATTCCATAGTTTTCTGGGAGGACAGTTTTTTTTTTTTTTTTCCATTTTATTTATTTATTTATTTTTGTCTGTGTTGGGTCTTCGTTTCTGTGCGAGGGCTTTCTCCAGTTGCGGCAAGCGGGGGCCACTCTTCATCGTGGTGCGCGGGCCTCTCACTATTGTGGCCTCTCTTGTCGAGGAGCACAGGCTCCAGAGGCGCAGGCTCAGTAATTGTGGCTCACGAGCCCAGTTGCTCTGCGGCATGTGGGATCTTCCCAGACCAGGGCTCGAACCCGTGTCCCCTGCATTGGCAGGCAGACTCTCAACCACTGCGCCACCAGGGAAGCCCGGGAGGGCAGTTTTGAGATCTTTAGTATTGCTTTCACACCACCTCATTCTAGAGTAGCACTACCCAATAGAAACATACTATGAGCCATATATGTATGTGTTTGTGTGTGTATATATATAAATATATATTTCTTCTAGTCCCATCAAAAAAAATAAAAAGCAGGTGAAATTAATTTTAATAATAGATTTTACTTAGCCTGATATATTCAAAATATTATTTCATCATGTAATTAGTACAAAACAAATTACTGAGGTATATTAGATTATTTTTTTCACACTAAGTCTTTGAAATCCAGTGTGTATTTGTGATTGTGGACTAACCACACTCCAAGTGCTCAGTGGGCACTTGTGGCCACTGGCTACCATGCTGGACAGCACAGGCCTAGGGTTTAGCTCAGGAGTGACCAAACCCAACCAGTCTTCCTACCTCAGGCCTCACCCTCCTGTAGTCCATTATAAAAAGATCATCGTGTCACTCCCCAGCTTAAAAGATCTCTGATATCTCCTGCTCTTGGAGGACAAGGTCTGCACCCCTGTCATGATTTAAAAGACCCTCCACGGGCTTCCCTGGTGGCGCAGTGGTTAAGAATCTGCCTGCTAATGCAGGGGACACGGGTTTGAGCCCTGGTCCGGGAAGATCCCACATGCCGCGGAGCAAGTAAGCCCATGTGCCACAACTACTGAGCCTGCGCTCTAGAGCCCGCGAGGCACAACTACTGAAGCCCGTGTGCCTAGAACCCGTGCTCCACAACAAGAGAAGCCACCGCAATGAGAAGCCCGCGCACCGCAATGAAGAGTAGTCCCCGCTCGCCGCAACTAGAGAAAGTCCACGCGCAGCAACCAAGACCCAACGCAGCCAAAAATAATAAATAAATTTATTTAAAAAAAAAAAGAAATGCGTAATGGAAGACCCTTCACAATCCGGCCCTAATTTCCCTTTTAAACTTTTCTCTCTCCTCTTCCCTTCAAACAGGTGGCCACCACAGGCTTTTCTGTCCTGCACTTGGGGATCTCCTTGAGGATTCGTTCCTTCCTTCGTTCATTCAAGAAGCACCTACTAAACGTCAGGCAGCGTCGGGGGAGACGGACCCAACTCAAGGGTGTAAGGCACCTTCTCTGACCGACTCTTACCCCTCCCCCCACGTCCGCCCCACCGAGGTCCAATCTCTCGAAGCCCCACCTCGCTCCAGGTTTACCCCTCGTCGTCACCCAGCTGGGTGGTTTGTCCCCACGTCCTTCTCCCACAGCCTCCAGGGCAAGGAATGTGCTTTCTTGGCGCTCTCTTCCACGCCTGCCATATCACGAATGTTCAATAAACCGATGAATGACCAACCAACCAATCCCCATTTTCTCATCTGAGGAACTAGAGCACGAAACAGGGAGGGCTGAGGGGACCTTCAGGCCTGATGTCCCAGTATTGAAACTAGCCTTCCCACAGGGGGCCGGATGGGCTAGGATCCCCGCACAGCCTGAGACGCGCCCCCGACCCAGCAAGGCATTAACCTAGGCAAGCTTCCCGACCACCAACCCCACCCGACCCGTCCCTGCCGCCGTGTCAGTGGGGGACACGAAAGGAATAGGGGCGTGTCAGCGGGGGGATCCGAAAGGAACAGGGGCGTGGCCACTGGGGACCCGAAAGGAATAGGGGCGTGGCCGCGAGGTACCTGAAAGGGACAGGGGCGGGGCGCAGGCTTCGGCGCGCAGGAGCGGGTGGGTAACAGGCCTCCGACCGAGCGCGGGGGAGGAACCAAAGAGCCCTCGGCCCGGGGGAGGTGGGCGTGGCGGCGGCGCGGCAGGACTACAAATCCCAGGGGGCGTCACCCCGAGAGGCGGAAGGGGCGGTCTCGGGCGGGACGGGCCCGAGTGAGGCTGAGCAAGGCCAGAGGGGTGCGAGGGCCACGCTCCGGCTGCGGGCGGAGCGCGCGGGAGACCATGTCCAGCGGCAGCAGCTGTAGCCAGACCCCAAGCCGGGCCATCCCCGCCACTCGCCGGGTGGTCCTCGGCGACGGCGTGCACCTGCCTCCCGGGGACTACAGCACCACCCCCGGCGGCACGCTCTTCAGTACCACCCCGGGAGGTAGGCACGGGCTCGGGGGTCGCCGCGCTCCCGCTCCGGGTGCGGGCGGTGTGGAGAACGGACTGGGCAGAGCTGGAGGGCTCGGGAACCGCCAGCTGGACGTGGCGACCGGGCTCCGGGGCGCGGCGACTGGGAAGAACGGATACGGGGCATCAGGGAGGCGGTGAGGGTCACGGAGGTGGCCACAGGGAGCGCGCGGGGGGCCGCCTTCCATCGCCCGCCCTCTGGGTGCGAACTCCAGAGCCGCGGCTGCAAATGCCACCGCATTAGTTTCCTTCTTTCTGGGACAGACAGCTGAGTCCTCTCACCCAAACAAACGCACGCTTCCAGGACTGCCACATGCCAAGGTGTGCTGCCCCTTCTGGGTGCTGGGGGCAGTTCTGAGGCGGAATAGGGTGGGGTCAGGGTGACCCACGAACCAAGAAGAGGCCGGGCCTGGGGTTTTTATGGGATAGGTTGTTGCCGTCACTGACTATTGCAGAGCCCTTTTTCCTTCCCGAGGCACCCCCAGCTTTGGGCTGAGGGTGCTCGCCTGCTCCAGCAGTGCCTCGGCGACACGGGTGGCAGATCGCCCTATTACGCGTGTGGTTCTCAGCGAAGGGACCTGGGGCCGCGGGCAGCGCTGTGCAGAAAAACACGTTCTTCTGTCCGGGGGGAGGGGAGGGAACCGTGTGAGCTCCCTGAGAATGGATGAGGAAGAGGAAGCTGAGCTGGCGCGGGTGGGGGCCCGCCTTGGGCTGCCCTCGGGAGCCTGGCATTCCCTCCCAGCCCCGGAGTCCCGGCGCACGGGCGCTGATGAAACCTGCCCACGCGTTTGCATGATGAAACCCTCGTGCTCACCACTTCCCTCCCGTCCTCGCGCTGTTCTCACCCGCTTCTGCCCTTCTCCCCTCCCCTTACACCCTCTTCCACCGCTCCTTCCCAAACTACTCGAAAAACGCTGCAGATTCTGGCGCTCCGCTGAGACCCACGGGTGGGGGCGCACGCGCGCGGGCGGGGCTGCAGCCTCGTCGCCTGCCAGCGTCTGGGCCACATGCTTATTTTCTCAGGCAGCCGTCCCGCCACCAGCGAGCACAGCCAGATCCGAGGCCCGGAGCTGTTTGCTCCAAAACATACAACGTTAGAGCTGTTAGCGATCTTAGACGTTCTTGTACAACGGTGCCGTCTTATTCTACGGAACGCGGCACTGAGGCCCCAAATACGTGCCCACTGTGCAGTGTCACACCGTTTTCACAGACTGAAGAAGAAATAGCAGCCAAGCATAGAGGGGAGAAATGCTGCCTCATCTATTAAAAATGATCCGAGGAAAAGTTCCCAGCGACCCCTCCTGCCACTGTTTGACTCAGATTCTCTTTCCATGCTGGAACTTATAGAGTCCATGCTGTTCTGCTTTTTCTGTGTCATGATGTGTCTACCAGGATCTTTCTGGACAATTTTGGGGCTCCTTCAAATGAGGGCGTGAACCTGTGTTTGATCTGTTCAGGCTGGGCACTGAGGCAGGCCTGAAGGCTCAGGTGGCCCTATTTTGCAGCTTTGTTGCTAGATGGGGTGGGTCAGATTGGAAGCAATAGCCAGGGGTGCTGTTTATAGGGAACTCCCACTTCTCACTTTGCACTGGGAAATAGGGGTTTGGGGCAGACCTCAGCCAATCTTCCTCCTTCTGAAGGTCTTCAGTTGAGAGAGAGAAGAAGGGGCATCAGAGTGTAACTTAGTTTCTGAGGCCAACAGGAAGGAAGCTAGCAGTGCCCGGAGCGTAAAGCCAGGTCTTTCTTGTCTGGGGTGTCCAGCCGAGGAGGCACAGCTCACAACCATAACCTGGAGGATCCAGGCTTGCCTCTGCCTCAGCCAAGTCGTGGAGTCTTCCTCCAAAGCCCACTTCACCCCAACCCTTTGCCGCCCCTTTGCCCAGGGCAGAGGAGCTTGACCTAATGAGGAGAGGTCATTCCTGGCCCCTTTCTGCTTCAGTCTGGAGTGCTGTTTCTCAGTCTTCGATGTGCATACGAATTACCTGGGGACCTCATTTCAATGCAGATTCTGATCCTGTAGGTTGGCGGTAGGGCCTAAGATTCTGCATTTCTACCTAGCTCCCAGTGATTGGTGTAAGTACCACACTCTGAGTACCCAGGAATTGGTGGAATGCGACGGCCCTCACCGTTTCAGTCCTCTGCGGTCTGACCAAAAGTGATGCTTCTTCTATCCAGGTAAACTTCTCTTGAGGTTGGGTTTGGCATCCATCTTTAAACCAAGGTCTGGGGAGCCAGGCTTTTGACAGAGTCTTCCTGAGTGGGAGGTGTCAGGAGCTACTGGAGTAAAGTGTCTGCTGGTCACTCTTGCTGGGAAGAGTTTGCACTGCAAACTTGCACTGCAGTGTTTGTCCCTGGGGCAGAATGAGAGCAGATGATCTGAGCCATCTCCATTCCTATGACTCACTTTGCTTTCCATGGTCATTAACCCTACACAGGTTGAGCCACTGATCTGAAGTTAGGTATCTGGAGAACTTAAGAGAAATTTACTTCAGGGAGTGTCACAGATGAATATTTGAGTCTGTGGAGTCTTGTGGGTTGTTTTTTAAAAAAATTATATTGAAGTATAGTTGATTTACAATGTGTTAATTTCTGCTGTACAGCAAAGTGATTCAGTTATACATATATATTCCTTTTCATATTCTTTTCCATTAGGGTTTTTTTTTTTTTTTTTTTTTTTTTGGCTGCGCTCTGCTGCATGAGGGACCTTAGTTCCCTGACCAGGGATCAAACCTGTGCCCCCTGCCTTGGAGGCACAGAGTCCTATTCACTGGACCACCAGGGAAGTTCCTCCATTAGGGTTTATCACAGCATATTGAATATAGTTCCCTGTGCTATACAGTAGGACCTTGTTGTTTATCCGTCCTATATATATTAGAATAGTTTGCATCTGCTAATCCCAAACTCCCAATCCTTCCCTTCCCCACCACCCCTTTCCCTTAGCAACAAGTCTGTTCTCTATATCTGTGAAGTCTTAAAAATCTCCAGTAATACCATACACCAGCAGAACTTTTGGGTGGGTCAGATACCTTCATCCACCCTTCCCCCACCAACCTCTACGTTCCCAGTTCCTTATTGGATGTTTGACCCCAAAGCTATAGGGGTTGTTGTTTGGGTGGTAGTCATACCTAAGCCCTGGGCCTGGATAAGGTTAATCAGAGGTACGCAGGTAGGACTACAGGTGTTACTGGCACCCTATTTGGTTAGACAAACAAAGTCTGTGCCCAGGAAGCTTACCTTGGGGCAGCTCCCAGGTCTGGTCATGGAACAGACCGTGCCGGGAAGACGGGGAGGTGGAGTGGGCACTGAAGCCGGGGTACAGCCAGTGTCCCCAGGCCTCAGTCACATTGTCTCTTTTTTTTCTTTTATAAATTTATTTATTTTATTTATTTATTTTTGGCTGCATTGGGTCTTCGTTGCTGCGCGCAGGCTTTCTCTAGTTGCGGCGAGCAGGGGCTACTCTTCGTTGCGGTATGCGGGCTTCTCATTGCGGTGGCTTCTTTTGTTGCGGAGCACGGGCTCTAGGCACGCGGGCTTCAGTAGTTGTGGCACGTGGGCTCAGTAGTTGTGGCTCGCGGGCTCTAGAGCACAGGCTCAGTAGTTGTGGCGCACGGGCTTAGTTGCTCCGTGGCATGTGGGATCTTTCTGGATCAGGGATCGAACCCATGTTCCCTGCATTAGCAGGCGGATTCTTTTTTTTTTTTTTTTTTTTTAAATATTTATTTATTTATTTATGGCTGTGTTGGGTCTTCGTTTCTGTGCGAGGGCTTTCTCCAGTTGCGGCAAGTGGGGACCACTCTTCATCGCAGTGCGCGGGCCTCTCACTATCGCGGCCTCTCTTGTGGCGGAGCGCAGGCTCCAGACGCGCAGGCTCAGTAATTGTGGCTCACGGGCCTAGTTGCTCTGTGGCATGTGGGATCTTCCCAGACCAGGGCTCGAACCCGTGTCCCCTGCATTGGCAGGCAGATTCTCAACCACTGCGCCACCAGGGAAGCCCCAGCAGGCGGATTCTTAACCACTGCGCCACCAGGGAAGTCCACATTGTCTCTTTATTACAGGTTAAAAGAACTTGACAGTAAGGCAAGGAGGGAACTATAATGGGCCTCTTTTTATACTGACCTGAGCTTCCTTTTAAAGCGTTTGGAACATTCCACACTATGTGCCTCATTAAAGACTTTGACGAGGACCCTGGTGTAGAGCATCCCAGACTCCCTCCAGTGCCCATGGCCTCCCTGTTCTTAAGGCCTTTACGGCATGGGAAGACAGTGTGACCTCGAGGGCTTGCGTTGCAAGTTAGAAAGATGAAGTCACACCTGAGATAGAATTATAAGCATCAGAGTTTTATCTATAGACTGAAGCAATTAGACAGACACCCCACGCCACCCCCGAGAACCTGTATGATACTAAGTGAGAATTGCCCACTCCAAGTAGTCGGCCTGGTAGACCTTACATTCTAACAATGCAGACACAGCTGTTGGATTTGAATTGCCTTCAGAAGCTTACGCAGTTTTTTCCTCAAAGGTGGCAGGGCCTCATTATTTGAAAAAGGAGTTTTTTTGTTTTTTCCTGAAAGAGCAAAGAAGTCCTTCATTACCAGATTTGGTGAAAGGGCCAGCAGGATAGTTACCATATTGTTCTCTTGGTATAAAGTAGTGAGGCGTTTGCTTGTCTGTCGGGTCGATATTTGATGTCATTCCTGGAAGAGGAATTAGGAAAGGGCAGCATTACTGAAAAAAGGATTGCTTCTTAAGGTGAAACAGTCAAAAGGTATTCATTTGTGTGCATAGATCCTTGTGTGTTCAAACAAACAAAGGAAAAATCTGTCACTTTCTCATCTTACTGAGATCCATGCCAGTGTTCTTCCTCCTTTATGATTCATAACAGTGAATCACATGTATTTGTTTACGTGTTTGTTCCCTAGGTTAGATAGGAAGTTCTTTCAGAGACTGCTTATTTTGCAGTGCCACCAGCTACATGTGATGTCTAGAAGGTGAAGGGTTGAAAAGACTCCTGCAATGAAAGCATTCTCAGGGTAACCTAGTGTCTCTACCACCAGGCCTGGGTCTGAGCTGGCTTAATAAGAATATTTAGAATTTTCTTTTCTGTCCTTTCAGTTACAGGTATAGTTATTTATCTTAGAAAGTCCCAGAGGCAGAAACTAACTTTCTCTGAACTTTCCCACTTATCCCAGTATTATTCCCAATCATTATGGAGCAGAAAGTGGAAGGAAGTGACTTTTTATACTGAGCAAGTCAGTATTGGGGCCAAGGTCTTAGACACTAGGATTGCTGCTCTTTATTTACTTGTTTGCAGCCAGTATTGCTGACTAGGTGGAAATAGGTGACATGTGTCCATGGCATTTGGATGCTCAAGACATGGGCCTTGTAACCCATTGCTTATGCCCATGAAGGTTCACGGGGAGAGCTCAGATACTAGACCCAGAGATACTTGTCTTGATGAGAATGGCCGTATCAGTTAGCTACTGCTGTATAACATGCCATCCCCAAACTTAGTAACTTCAACAACAACAACAATCTGTTATTTCTCTTCATTCTTTGGTCCAGTTGGGCATTTTTTGATCATCTTGCCTGAGCTACTCATCTGGCTGCATACAGTTGGCAGCTGGATTGCCCTGGGCTAGAAGGTCCAAGATGGCCTTAGCCACCTGTCTGGGCATTGCTGGGGACAGCTGGAAGGTTGGGCTCTCTTTCTATCCTCGTGGTCTCATATCATTCAGAATGTGAGCTTATTTACATGGCAGTTTGCAAGGCCTCTTAAGGCCTAGGCTCAGAAGTCACATAATGTCACTGACATGGTATTCTGTCAGTCAAGGCAAGCTGCGGGCTAGCCCAGATTCAAAGAGAGGGGAAAATAACTCCTTTGAATGAGGGAAGTTGCATATGCAAACAGGGATCGGAGGACTTATGCAGACCATGGTTTTAGACGATGTTCCACAAGGGCCAAGCCTCAGAGAACAGTCCTTTAAGGAGACTTAACTGCCCGTCCTGCTCTGTGGCCAGCAGAGCCAGGGCCAAGTGTTGAAGCAGACAGGAATCACAGGCCTGTGAATTGACCGTTGGTTTAAGAACAGAGGACACCTTCCTGAAAATATTGAGTCATAGATCCCATGCCCCATTTTCAAGCCCTTCTGTCCGGCTCCGGAAAGCAAACAATACAGATGGCCATGGTGCCAGGCCACTGGGCTATACATTCACTTGCTGTCATGCCTTCTCTTACTAACTGCCGCCCAGCCTACCTCTTTCCCCTTCAAGCAGCCGGGCTTTGGGTACACCCTTCAGAGGAGCCCGTGCTTGACCAGCCCTGCTCTGCACTCGCATTTGAACATCCTTGATTTTCTGGAATACTGGCAAGACGGTGATGTCAGGTGTCTGAGCCCAGCAGTCCAGAGGTGGGTGGGAGGGAGACCACCGGGGGTGCAGGCGGGTTCACACTCAGCACACGCCTGGTGAGGCACACGGTGCGGAGGTGAAGAACTGGGTTTCTTGCCTTAAAGAGTGGGTGTGTATAAGTGGGCTTCTCTCTTCTGCTCTTCTGAATGAAAGGGGAAAGTGGGACTATATTAATTTGCTAGGGCTCCCATAACAAAATCCACAGACTGGGTAGTTTAAACAACAGGAGTTTATTTTCTCCTTGGTCTGGAAGCTGGGAGTCCAAGATCAAAGTGCCGGCAGGCTTGGTTTCTCCTGAGGCCCTGTCCTTGGCTTGCAGACCGCAGCCCTCTTGCTGCCTCTGCACCTGGTGGTCGTCCTTCCTCTGTGCAATCTCTCTCTCCTCTTACAAGGACACCAGCATGTTGTTTAAGGGCCCCTACCCAATGGCCTCATTTTAACATAATGGCCTGTTTAAAAGACCTTCTCTCCAATTAGGGTTGTTACACGGAGGTACCAGGGGTTGGGGCTTCTGCATGTGAATTTGGGGGAGTGCCATTCAAAAAAACAGGGCCCCTCCCTTTTCCAGCAACAACAGGGGTGGGGCATTTCAGACAGGCACTCCCGTGTTGGTAGTGAGTTTCGGAGGCAGCCTTACCTGGCTCTGCCAGGTGCACAGGGAACAGGGAGGAGCTGGGCCGGCCCTAGAAGAATTCGTTCAGCTATTTTGTTCTGAACGTCCCTGTAAAAGCCTTGTCCCTTCTGCTTAATTTTCGAATCAACCGGCCTATTCCCTCATGGGGTCTGAAGGGAGGGCCCTTTGCCACTCTCTGGTGGCACCTTTGTTACTCCAGGACCTTCATAAGACCCCTTGACCCCCGAGAACGTGGGCATCTTGGTTCTCTCTGCAGAGCTGGCGGGGCCAGACGTGAAGGGCAGTGTTGGAGGGAGCGTCTTCTTCTGCTTCTCTACCAAGATTCTCTGCCGGACCGGTCGGCTCTGCTTGCCAAACAGACTGCCCAGCAAGAACAGCCGCCCAGGCAAGGGCGGGGAGGGAGAGCCGTGCGGGCCCGCGCGGCCGCGCTGTGCCTCCCGGTCGTCGGGGCACCGGTCGTCGGGGCACCGCCGGTGAGCCGGCTGTAAGCTCATCCGAGTGCGTGGCTCCCGGGCGGCTGGGCCGCGTCCGAGCACAGGCGGCCGCCCTCCGCCTGACCGTGTTGTGAAATGCTCTCCCGCCCCTGGAAGGGGAACAGCAGTTCTAGGAATTACGCGCTTGTACTCTTGTCGGGCCTCACGTCCTGGGGAGGAGCGCTCCTGCCAGGCAGGCCCGGGGAGAGCGAGGGACCAGCGTCTCAACTTACAGGAGCCCTATCCAGACGCCGCTTGGCCCCGAGGGGAGGGCGGGACCGCAGCGGGGGCGGGGGGTGAAGAAGGAATCTAGGAGGCCTCCCTCCCAGGGAACATCCTGTCCTGGCCAAACGGGCGGGACAGGAGGCAGAAGTCTGGAGACCCCTGCGATTCCCCCCCCCCCAGTGGCCGGTGCTGGCTGAGGTGCGGTGGCCCCGCTGCCCTGATCGTTATAAACAGAGGCTGGTGTTTAGGGTCGGAGGCGACACGGGCTGGGTCTGCCTCGGGATGGCTGCGAGGGGCCGGCCTTTCTGAGCCTCAGTTTCCTGTCTGCGAGTCGAGGACAATGTGTCTCCCTCCTGGGGGTCGAGGGGGCCACGGGAGACCTAGCAGGTCAGGCTCTGAGCGCCGCCGCCCTGCCCACAGGCAGGCAGGGCTCACGTGGTGATGTGATCTTCAGGCCACTCCTGCGAGGCGCGGGTCTGGTTGGCACCGAGCTGTGGAATGAAGCTGGGACTGGGAGGTGAGGGCTGGTGTGTGGTGCACCCGGGTTTGAGCCCAGAACTGCTGCATCCCTGGCCCCAGGCTAGTTACACTTGAAAACACCTGCCCACAAGGAGGTCCTAAAAATAAATGGTTGGTGTCAGAGCTGGAACAGACCTGAGAGATTACCTCTAAATCCTGGCACGGGGTTGGTGCTTTAAAAATAGTTTGAATGAGCCCAGAACAAGCCCTTGTTTACAGGTGCGGAAACCAGACCCTAGGGAAGGTCTGCCTTGCTTTATATGTTCAAACAAGCTGTCCTCACCCCAAAACCTGCCTGGAGAAAAAATGCCATTCTTGCATTTGGTGCACATCTGGAATTTAAAGTCCCATATGACACCAGTTATCAAACATGCCATGGTTCTTTTTAATTTTTTGGCCACACTGTACAGCATGTGGGATCTTAGTTCCCCCATCGGGGATCCAACCCACTCCCTCTGCAGTGGAAGCGCAGAGTCTTAACCACTGGACCACCAGGGAAGTCCCCTTGTGGTGTTTTGTTTTTGTTTTTAAATTAAATTATTTATTTATTTATTTGGTTGTGCTGGGTCTTAGTTATGGCAGGCTGGCTCCTTAGCTGCGGCCCGTGGGCTCCTTAGTTGCGGCAGGTGGGCTCCTTAGTTGTGGCTTGCGAACTCTTAGTTGCGGCATGCGTGTGGGATCTAGTTCCCTGACCAGGGATCGAACCCCAGCCACCTGCATTGGGAGCGAGGAGTCTTACCCACTGCGCCCCCAGGGAAGTCGCCTTGTGGTGGTTCTTGAAGCATGTTTCTGTGAACCAAAAAAGGATGGAGGACGCCCTTACCCTCCCCCATCTCCACCCCTGCCCTTTCCCCACAAGTCTCTTCGCAGGGTTGCTTGCCTCCCCTCTGATTTGTTCCAGTTTTTTGTTTGTTTCTTTGTTTTGGCCCCCATATAACTGATCCCCGGTGTGGATGGGACTGAATAAAGGGTAAAGTATGTCAGCTGAAGCCACACTGGCCGTGGTAATAGCTAGGGTTTGTTTGTTTAGGGCTTACTTTGTGTCAGCCACTGTGCTGCCCCACGCAGTGACCCTGTGAAGTTGCACTGTCGTCGTCACCATCATCCCCATTCTACAGAGGAAGAAATCGAGGCACAGAGACATGGAGCAATAACGCCCAGAGTGGGTAGAGCCAGCAAGTGGGAGAGCTGGGTCTCTGACCACTAGGCTGCAGGAAGAGCAGCACTGTATTCTCCCACCAACCCCTACTCCAGTGTTCCCACCCTTTCTCTCCATAGCTGGGAACTCCAGCAGCCCGCTGGACTTACGGTGATGCATTTGAATGGGCTTTCAGTTAGAAGGCAGCCTCAGTTATTCTCTACATGTAGTTCGAGACCCAACCTTGAAGTCTCCCCCAGCACCCAACAGGATCCCAGCTACACAAATGGTTGGAAGCGTGATGGGGGTGGGGGTGGTCCACCTCTCTTCTCCCCCCCAGCCCTGCAGGGTGGCAGGTTCTGGATTCCCCTGCTCTGCACCTCCAGTACCTCCCATCTGAGTCACCCATGGACCACTCCCCAGTTTGGGGCAGTGCAGAACTGGGGTGATTTGGATGCTTCTCTGGCTCAGGGGTTTAGGGTCAGGGGGCTTGGATTCTCTGTCGCCAGCGGTACACACGGGGTAGATCTCTTCCTGTCCCTCTGTGATCCCCACCTACGCCTCCGTTTTTAGACTCCACACACTTGACAGTAATCGTTTGTTTCCAGGTCTTTCTCCTCCGACTAAGTGTGTGTCTGAGATCAGGGAGCTGTTGCTATATCTAACGGTCCCTTACATCCCTCACACCTGGCCTGCTGTGGTCCAAAGGGGTTCCGTGAGGGACTTCCCTGGCAGTCCAGTGGTTAGGACTCAGCACTTCCACTGCCGGGGGCACAGGTTTGATCCGTGGTTGGGGAACTAAGATCCCCGCAAGCCCCATGGCGTGGCCAAAAAACAAACAAAGGGTTCAGTGAGTGAATACACGACCGACCCAGCACACCTACTGTCAGGCCATGGGATTGAGTAAAGACTGGCAATTTTGTGGGTGAGTGTTAACACTTCTCCTGATCCTTGAATACAGTTCTGGAGTTAAAGTCTAGCGTGGACGGGGCTGGTGCACATGGCCTGGAGGTGCTGGAGGGGTGAGCTTACCACTCCTTCCCCAGCCCAGCAGAGAGCCCCCTGGGCTTTCATGGGGTGGGGAGGCTATCTTGTTCCAGCCACGGCAGTTTTAACTTGACTTACTAGGAAAGGAGATTCTGACCTTATATCCTTATTACAAACAAATAAATGTTTGCTTAATATCCCTATATCCTTATTACAGTTTTGTATTAAAAAAAAAAAGTTCAGTGTAAAAGATGTTTTCTTTGCCTTAATCCTTATCTCACCCCCAGAGATAACCAAACACAAAATATAGTTCTGTGACTTTTTCATGAAATACTGTGGACAGTGTACACTTTTCTTATTCCAAATAGTACCTGCACAGCATTGTATTGTAAGTCTGATCCATAACTTATTTAACCTGTCTCTTAGTTTTTAAAAAAAAATCAAAGTTGTATATATATAAAGTTATAGGACTTCCCCTGGTGGCTCAGTGGATAAGAATCCGCCTGCCAATGCAGGGGGCACAGGTTCGAACCCTGGTCCTGGAAGATCCCACATGCTGCAGAGCGACTAAGCCCGTGCGCCAGAACTATTGAGCCCACGTGCCACAGCTACTGAAGCCCGTGCGCTCAGAGCCCGTGCTCCGCAACAAGAAGCCACCACAATGAGAAACCTGCACACTGCAAGGAAGAGTAGCCCCTGCTCGCTGCAACTAGAGAAAGCCTGCGCACAGCAACGAAGACCCAATGTAGCCAAAAATAAGTAGATAGATAGATAAACAAATAAATAAATAAATTTATTTTTAAAAAAGTAGACAGGGACTTCCCTGGTGGCACAGTGGTTAAGAATTGCCTGCCAAGGCATGGGACACGGGTTCTGGCCCTGGTCCAGGAAGGTCCCACATACCGCGGAGCAACTAAGCCCGTGCACCACAACTACTGAGCCTGTGCTGTAGAGCCCGCGAGCCACAACTACTGAAGCCGGCGCACCTAGAGTCCTTGCTCCGCAACAAGAGAAGCCACCACAGAGAGAAGCCCGCACACCTCAACGAAGAGTAGCTGCCACTCACCGCAACTAGAGAAAACCCACGCACAGCAACGAAGACCCAATGCAGCCAAAAAATAAATAAATAAAAATTAAATAAATAAAAACAGTAAACTGATTTAAAAAAAAAAAGAAAAAAAGACTCATCTCTTCATTCAGGAAAAGTCTCTTTTCTTTTTTTCTATTTAAGTAAATTCTTTTGATCAATTTTTCTTTTCTCTCTTTCTTGACTTCCTATTATCCAGGATTTGGGTACTATCTCTAATTGGTTATCTTTTTGTCTTCTGCTCTCTTTATTATCTGTTTCCTCCTGTTGGTTTTGATTTGTTTTGTTTTGTTTTTGGCTGCGATGGGTCTTCATTGCTACGTGCAGGCTTTCTGTAGTTGTGGTGAGCAGGGGCTACTCTTCGTTGAGGTGCACAGGCTTCTCATTGCAGTGGCTTCTCTTGTAGCGGAGCACGGGCCCTAGAGCACGTGGGCTTCAGTAGTTGCGGCGTGTGGGCTCCATAGTTGTGGCTCCCAGGCTCTAGAGCGCAGGCACAGTAGTTGTAGCTCGTGGGCTCTAGAGCGCAGGCTCAGTAGTTGTAGCTCGTGGGCTCTAGAGTGCAGGCTCAGTAGTTGTGGCACATGGGCTTAGTTGCTCCGTGGCATGTGCGATCTTCCCGGACTAGGGCTCGAACCTTTGTCCCCTGCATTGGCAGGCAGATTTTTTTTTTTTTTTAATTTATTTATCTATGTATTTATTTATTTTGTCTGCGTTGGGTCTTTGTTGCTGTGCGCAGGCTTTCTCTAGTTGTGTCGAGCAGGGGCTACTCTTCATTGTGGTGCGCAGGCTTCTTGTTGCAGTGGGTTCTCTTGTCGTGGAGCATGGGCTCTAGGCAGCGGGCTTCAGTAGTTGTGGCACGCAGGCTCAGTAGTTGTGGCACACGGGCTTAGTTGCTCCTCGGCATGTGGGATCTTCCCAGACCAGGGCTTGAACCCATGTCCCCTGCGTTGGCAGGCGGATTCTTAACCACTGCACCACCAGGGAAGTCCCTGTTGGTTTATTTGAATCTCTCATTAAATGTTGTGAGCTATTTTCAGAAATGCATGGAGACGTTTGACTGTTCATATTTAAGAGTGAGGTGCTTAAGAGCTGACCGGAAGCCCCTTGTGAGTTGTGGAGACTGGTGGACTCAATCTAGTGGCTAGTTGGTTTTTTGCATTTGGGATACCCCCCTCCCCAAATCCGTTTCTACAGATCTGTATCTTTACTCTTGATCCGGAAGCAGGGCAGGGCTGGGGGTTTGAGGCCACCGTTCAGGAGGTCAGCTTTACTTATTTTCCCTGTGTCCCCTCCTCCTGGGTGAGGAATGTGTGGCACCTCTCCCTGTTCTCAGCCCCCGTCCCCATCTTCCTTGATGCCTCTAATTCCTGAACCTTCCTAGGTTCTGACCCCGCTCGCTTCCTGTTGTAACCTCCACTGCCACCTTCCTGCATTTAGTGGTCACCCTTTCCCTCTCTCTGTTAGAACCACTCCTCCATGCACTTTCTGTCCTCATATATCGTGATTTGGAGAACAGTTGGAACCCCTTTTGCATCCAGGTGGGAGCATGTGCTTCTACTTGTTCTTGGTGTTTTGCACAACTTGTGAGAGAAGCAGCAGGGAACACTGTCTTGGCTCTACCAGCTGGAAGCTGCCTAGATCCTCAAAAGCTTTTGTTTGTAGAAACCTAGTGGAGGTGGGTCGTTTTCCCTTACACGGAGAGGAAGTAGGCCCTCAGCTGAAGAGTGTCACGTGGGGACCGGCTGGTGTGACACCCCCATGCGCCAGAGGGTCACACTTGACCAGCACCTCCAGCCACTGCTGGTCAGCCTCGCGGGGACCGTGGCATCCCCTGCTGGTTCCCACTTCCTGTCCCCGTATGCAGGCCACGTCCCCAGTTCCGGGAGACCGCGGCAGGCTTGTCAGCTAAGGCTTCCTATTTTTGACAGTATGGGACGGTGTGTGTTTTGCAAAGTTTGCGTCCTCTGTGGGAGGCGTAGGGAATTTCCAGAAGATCACTGTTCACTGAAGCTGTGTGATGGTGGATCCCATGAAGGGTTGGAAGAAGAAAGGGTTAAAAAGCCAAAGCAGCTTCATCTCCAGCTCCTATCCTTCACCAGCCCCAAATTAGTCAGTGGTGGCTTTGTGGTCTCCTCCCCTCCCAGGCTCCATGCCTTGTCAGCTGACTTTCTGAACGCCCTGTTTCCCCTCCTACAGCCTCCCTCCCTGGCTGAATTACTCTGTTGGTGGCTGTCTCGGGTGCCACCTCTGCTGGCATTTAGATTATAGATTGTATTAACTGAAATGAGGATTTTTATTTTTAAATAAGTGCACTAGCCATAGGATAAAGGGCACATTGTTTATTTCTTTTTCTCTTTTAAGCATAATTACTGACTTTTCAAATGCTGGGGGCTACTTCTGTGTATGTACCCTGAAAAATTGAAAGGAAGGTCTCAAGATATTTGCACACCCATGTTCCTAGTAGCATTATTCACAATAACGAAAAGGTAGATGCAACCGAATGTCTGTGGATAAACAAAATTGGTATAGCCATACAATTGAATATTATTCAACCTTAACTGGAAGGAAATTCCCACATGGGGTCCAACCATGTAGATGAACCTTGAGGACATTATGCTAAGTGAAACGAGCCAGTTGCAAAAAGACAAATACTGTATGATTCCACTTATATGAGGCACCTAGAGCAGTCCAGCTCAGAGAGACAGAAAGTGGAGTGGGGGTTGCCGGGGGCTGGGGGAGGGGGAGTTGTTTCCTGGATAGAGTTTCAGTTTGGCAGGATGAAAACAGTCCTGGAGATGGGTTGTACAGCCATAAGGATGTACTTACACTACTCAACTGTACATTTTAAAATTAGTTCAGATGGTCAGTTTTATGTTATTTATATTTTACCACACTTGTTTAAAAAATTGCTGAGGGCTAGTGACCTTTAAAGAACCTCCCCAGAAGCTGCTGACCTCCAAGTTCTTTTTTGAGACGATTGAATCTCCAGCTCTTAGGTTCAACTCCGATGGGGTCAGTTCCCTACTCTGTGGTGAACAAACCAACAAAAAAAGCCAAGGTGGTATTAAGGAGTTTGGGATTAGCAGATATAAACTCATACTTAAAATAGATTTAAAAGGTCCTACTGTATAGCACAAGGAACTGTATTCAATATCCTGTGATAAACCATAAAGGAAAAGAATATGAAAAGAATATATATATGTATCTATGTATATGTGTATGTGTGTATATATATATATGTAACTGAATCACTTTGCTGTACACCAGAAACTAACACACTATTGTAAATCAACTATACTTCAATAAAAATAAAGAAAGAAATGATGGACTTCCCTGGTGGTCCAGTGGTTAAGATTCCACCCTTCCACCACAGGGGGCGCGGGTTCGATCCCTGGTCAGGGAAGTTCCACATGCCGTGCAGTAAAGTGCCAGGCCGTGAGAACTAAGAAACAGAAAAATGGTCCCATCTCTGAAGCCAGGACGTCCTCCCTCAAGGAGAGGACTCCGTTGTTCTCCATTTGTAGCCCACTGGGCTCATAGGCACACAGCCCTTCACGGTACAGGTGATGCCCGAACGGCGGGGGAGCCGGGGGCAGGCACAGAGGGTGAGGCGCACAGGGCCCCCCGGCTGGTTGATAGCAGAGCCTAACATACAGCCCCGTTCTGTGTGCTTTGCTCTCCACGCCTCCCCCTGGGAAACGTGAGCTCTGAACTTTTGTCCTGCTGGTGATGAGGAGCAGGGCTGTCAACCTCAGCAATACTGCCTCTCAGAAGAGGAGAGCAAGACAGGGCGGCCGCCTAGACAGGCCCGAGTCTCACTGGGCCAACTCAGCAAGGAGGCAAAGTTCAGCTTGGGTGTCTCTCACCATCCTCTGCTCTCCAGCAGCCCGGGTCGTCCTCGGCACTAGAGCGCAGTCTTACTAACTCACATCAGAGCTCAGGTGCAAACAGGTCCCTCTCCTGGCTCC
This sequence comes from Balaenoptera acutorostrata, assembly GCF_949987535.1. Taxonomy (NCBI): domain Eukaryota; kingdom Metazoa; phylum Chordata; class Mammalia; order Artiodactyla; family Balaenopteridae; genus Balaenoptera; species Balaenoptera acutorostrata. The sequence goes on along the minus strand of NC_080084.1, from coordinate 9,480,677 downwards.
AAGGGTTAACAGAGAGGCAGTGCTCAACATCGAGAAATGAATCTCAGCTGTTGGAATGTTGCTCAGCAGAGCCATTAAGTGAGGGACGTATTTCAGGGCTATTGATAAGGAAGGGCATGCCTGAAGCCCTTGCATCCTGGTTTCTAAACTGGGGCCATTCACAGTCCATCTGCAGTCTTTATTTATTTATTTTTTTCATTGGAATATAGTTGATTTACAATGTTGTGTTAGTTTCGAATGTACAGCCCAGTGATTCAGTTATACAATACATATATATATAAATCTATTCTTTTTCACATTCTCTTCCATTACAGGTTATTACAAGATATTGAATATAGTTCCCTGTGCTATACAGGAGGCCCTTGTTGGTTATCTATTTTATATATAGTAGTATGTATATGTTAATCCCAAACTCCTAACTTATCCCTCTCCCTCATCTACAGTCTTTTTATTTATTTATTTATTTAGGCTGCATTGGGTTTTCGTTGCTGCACGCAGGCTTTTCTCTAGTTGTAGCGAGCGGGGGCTACCCTTCATTGCAGTGTGCGGACTTCTCGTTGCGGTGGCTTCTCTTGTTGCGGAGCACGGGCTCCAGGTGCGTGGGCTTCAGTAGTTGTGGCACACGGGCCCAGTAGTTGTGGCTCGCGGGCTCTAGAGCGCAGGCTCAGTAGCTGTGGCTCACGGGCTCAGTTGCTCCACGGCATGTGGGATCTTCCCGGACCAGGGCTCGAACCCATGTCCCCTGCACTGGCAGGCGGATTCTTAACCACTGCACCACCAGGGAAGTCCCTCATCTGCGGTCTTTATCATACTTCGCATTCTACTTGTACATATATTTAATATTTCCCTTTATATCACCTTCTCTTTTAAATTTAGTTTTTATTCTTACATATATCATGTAATATATAACATGTACTATTACCATATTCAATTATATCCTATTGTATATATTAAAAGGAAGCTTGATATCACAACTGCATATGGAAAAACCAGACTCACTTGCCGTAAATAGAAGGTAGCTATAAAAAGAAACATAATGACAACAAGACAGTTTTAAATTCCTCTGCCTGGTGATGGCTAGGAGCCTGGGGCCTGCTCCTTGTTGAGAAGGGAGCCATCAGCAAATGTTCGGGAGGTGTTATGTTACTAGGACCATGCTGGTGCTTCCGAGATAATCAGGATTAAACAAGGGCCCAACGGGAGTAACCTTCTCAGTCTTCTCTCTTGTTTCAGGAATGAGCTGGCCTCCCACCAGGCTCCTGGGTCCTCTGCTTGAGAAAACACTCCCTTTTTAAGGGGTCTCCCAGGCAGCTGCCCTCATAGGAGGGGTCCTGGGTGCTTTAAGGATAGTGAATCATAAGACATGGCCCCTCACCCTAGGGTGACACTTGAGAAAGGAGAGTCGCTCTGTCTCCTGTGTAGAAGCCCCGAAGTGCAGGGACGCATTGGAGCGGATAGGTAAAGGATGCTGGGGGCGGGGGTGTCTCAGGGGAGATGGGCTGAGTAAAGAGAGGCGTGGGGCGGGAGGGCTTGAGTCCAGACAGGAAGCGTTCTCATTTTTTACTGGTTGGGGGGATCACTTGATTTTTCTCTTTGCCCCTCTATAAAATGGAGTTAAATATTCTGGATATCCCACGAGGGTGCTGTAAGGACAGAATTGAAAAATGCATAAAAAACGCACTTTCTCCGCTGTCGGATGTGATTGTCGTGAGTGGCGACACCGAGCACAGAGTCGGGGAGCGAGTTGGTGGGCTTTGAGCAGCAAGCTCGGGGGAGGAAGGATGCGGTCAGGTGGCCAGAGGATCGCCCGCGGGACGGGGAGCCGGGGCAGTTTGGTGGCATCAGGGTCCTGGGCTGCAGCCAGGCATGAGTAAACCTCACTCCTCTGTCTGGGCTTTTGCAGGAAAACCTGCCACCTGTGCTGCAGCCACGCCTCAAAGACATGGGGGAAAACAGCAGGCTTGCGGGAGGAGCTGGGGGATCCGCCATGGCTTTATCAATGTCCCTGCCCCCTGCCAGGTACCAGGATCATCTACGACCGGAAGTTCCTAATGGAGTGTCGGAACTCACCTGTGACCAAAACGCCCCCGCGGGACCTGCCCACCATTCCCGGGGTCACTAGCCCTGTGGGTGGTGAGCCCCCTCCAGAAGCCGGCCAGGTCCACCTGAGCAGCAGCCCAGAGGACAAGCCGGCGGGCGGTGAGTGGCCGGGCTCGGCCAAGCTCTCCCTGGGGAAGGGAATGCGTGTGGTCCCATCCGCTCAGGGGGAGTTCCAGGGAGGGGAACGATGCCCCTGCGTGGAACAGCCCAGAGTCCAGAGGGTGCGCGTAGGGACTGGAGTGTAGAACTTTCATCGGAACCAACTTTCCCCGGGAAAGGGGCCCAGGAACCGGAGGAAAGGCGATTTGGCCTCAGATAATCTCATTAGTGGGGAGCTTGCTTGAAACGCCAGGGGATCACGCAGCCACTTTGATCAGCGCTTTGATAACCTTCGTGTAATCGTCCCTGAAGCGTTTCCGTGTGTTTGTGATACTCGGAACCCACCCACGGTATTTGTGGGCAGGAGGTGACTTATCAAAGCCACAGTCCTCGCCCTCTAGGAAATTACATGTCTGTGGGATCAGAAAGGCATCCGGGCTGCCTTCTGTTAGGGTGTCCGTAGCGGATTCTGGAGACGGTAGAAACAGTGCAACCAGTTGTTTCTGCAGGTTCCACATGGGGTAGCTGGGTCCTTCCTGGTGTCCGTTCCCCACACCCCCTGCCAGGCGATCAGAGCAGCCACGCCGGCAGAGGTGTGTGGATGCCCTCTTTGTGGCATCGGAACCGGCGGGCCGGAGCATCTGAGCGCTCCCGCTACGTGGAGGACGCAGCATAAGCACTCGCAGACAACCTGAGTCAGCCTGGAGGCCGCCGGCCCTTCACCCAGAGGCGGTACACCAAGCCCAGACAGGAAGCAGCTGGGACCTCAGGCTGGGCTGGCTCTGCTGACAGCAGCAGAGAACCCATCTCCCCAGAACCCATCGCCTGCAGGATGTGGTTCATTATTAACTCGGGAACCCCACCTCCCAAGACGGGCCCCAGTTGCCTTGCCTTTGGGCTTGGAGAGCTGTGGAGGGAAGGGAGGTGGACTCGGGCACAGAGAGCGCAGTAGGAAGGACGGCCCCAGGCAGCGCAGTTCCCTGCCCTCTGTTCCAGGGTGGAGAGAAGGAGGATAGAGTCACGTGGTTCGTCCCCCGCTTAAACCAGACTGGTAGTTGAGGATGAAGGTTGTCAACACCTGAAATGGTTGCGTCACCACTACCTGAAGGCTGTCCATCGCCCGCACTTGCACACCCTCTTCCCTCCCAGTTTCTAGAACTGCTCTGGCCCATAACAAATGCGGGTTAGCCCAGCAGTGCCCCAGGCCAACAGCTCTGACCCCACAGTAACAGCCTAGTGGTCTGCATGACTGTTGGGATGGGGTGTAGTGGAGGAGGGGGGCATGATTTTCCATTTTGCTTAACTGGCTATGAGACGCCAAGGCTCCTGCCCTTGGACCCACATATTTGTGGGTAGACGAGGGTAGTTGAGTTGTTCCCCTTGGGGCTCACAGCAGGCGTCCTGCCCTGTGGAACCTTGGAGCAGCGTTGGCCAGGAGATTGTGAAGGAGGCAGTTCCATTAAAAAGGAGAACAAGGGAATTCCCTGGCGGTCCAGTGGTTAAGACTCCACGCTCCCAATGCAGGGGTCCCGGGTTCAATCCCTGGTCAGGGAACTAGATCCCGCAAGCCACAACTAAAAGATCCCTCACACGGCAACGAAGATCCTGAGGGCTGCAACTAAGACCACGCACAGCCAAATAAAGTAATTAATTAATTAATTTAAAAAAAAAGAAAAAGAAAACAAGCTGCCGCAGCATGAATTACTTGAAGATTTTAATGGTAAGAGTTGGACAAGGGCAGTGAGTGGCTGAATTACCCAAATAACTTCTGTATCACAGGGTCAGGCTATTCTGTGGGGAATCGGATGTATGCCTAGTAGGTTAGGGTACCACTTTCTAAACCAGAAGTTGGGACATGTGCTCAGAAAGGATTTATGTTTAAGAAATATTTGGGAAGTTGTATTTATTTCAAATCACAAGGAGCCATTCACTCTTATTCAAGATAATACAAATTATACAAAATTCAGGGCTGTCACCTCTCCTGTGGGGAGACGTGATCTCTGTGCCTCATTTGGGATTGGGGGAGGGAACACAGCTGGACGTGTGTTTCCAGGAGTTCCTGCTCTCCCTCCATTCTCCTTGGAAGCACAAACCTGGGCCCTGCTCTCCTTGTGGGAACAGCAGAATGGGAAACCACACCTCTTCTTGGCCTCTAGAATGTCAGCACTACCACATGCCCATGGCTCACCTGGCCCTCTGTCCCTTCTCTCCCCAGGTGAAGAGTCACAATTTGAGATGGACATTTAAAAGGCCAGCCGTCGGAGTGCGCAATGCCGCTGGGCCCCAGAGACCCGTCTCGGGAGAAGAGTCACACCAGCCAGGCCTTATGAAAGTTACCATCCTGGGCAGGCGTTGGGTGTGGAGCCGTCAGCCCAGCCCGCTGCTTCCTCACTCAGGGCACCTGCTCCCCCTCCCCCTTCGTGGACACCAGCAGATACCTCCGTGTGCCTCCAGCCCTGCAGGAGCTGTCACCCCGAGGGCAGTGACCTCACGCACACCCTGCAGCCCAGGGCCAGCAAGTGGACACGAAGGAGTCCTCCGGCTCTCCCAGCCCCCTCCTCCAGGGGGCGCACCCACCCTTTCCTTAGGTTGGTGCGTGGGAAAGCTCCCCTCCCCCTCCCTTCCCAAGAAAGGAAATAAAAGCCACCTCCGCCCTAGGGCCAAGAGTTGGCCCCCTGTCTGAGCTCTTTTCAAGTCCATGTGGACAGCTAATGCCAACTCCTGTGTGCGCCATGCTTGTCAAGCACTTTCTACACAGTATCTCACTTGACTGGCCCACGGATCCCGTGGGGTGAGTAGAACACGTGCTGGCCTCACCGTCCAGCGCGGGAAGGTGACAGCGCACGCTGGTCCAGGACACGTGTCATCGGGGCAGGGTTGGAGCTGTACTACTCTCCATCTCCTGTTTTTCGGTGCTAGGTGCTACCTCTTTTCTAGGCTGTGTCCCCCCCAAACGTGTCCAGTGGCTCAGTCACCTTAGCTCTGCGGGCCCTCCCCTGCAAGCATCAAAGGGAAAGAGAGCCTGACGCCCCCGCTGACATCGACGTATTGATCCACGTGTGCCCCTGGTGTCCCTTTGTGTGAGCTGCCAGGGGAACACGGACGTGAGAAGCTCTCTTGGGGATTTCACTAAAATGTAGGATTTGCCCATGAGAAAAGGTAGCATAAAAGAGGTTGTATAGAGTTGGTAACCAGCGAGTGGTCCATGCAAGGGGAGGCTTCATGGAGGTGATGCTACAGCCGGGTCCTGAGAACGACTGGCTGGGGGGAGGCAGGGGCCCATGTTGCCAAGGGCAGGTGGTCTTGGGGAACCAGGCTGTACAAGGGCAAGACATCAAGTTCCCCGCTTTGGCCAGAGCAGGCAATTTGTGAGGGTAGGGGTGGCTTATAAATGACCAAAAAAGGGGGGCCAGATTTCTAAGGGCCTTGAATGCCGGGTAGAGGTCCCTGCTGAGAAGCAGCAGGTGTTTCTCATCACAGGGTACGCTGAGGGGTGGATGGCCTTTGACCAAGAGGGCATGGCTGACCTGGACCTCACCAGCTCTGGACTCAGCGCTTGTCAACCTGCCGTTTGGGGAACAGAAGGCCTTAGTGGCCAAGTCCCTTGCCTGGTTTTCTTCTATAGCTGAGTTGGAGTCTCGTCTCCTGGCAAAGACTGTGACGGCAGCTGGAATCCCTGTGCCTGGTGACAGTGTGCAGGAGGACCCGGCCGTGGGGACAGGTTGACTCCAGGCGTGCAGCACATCCTTTTCCCGTGGCTAGGGAGTAAGACGGTGGAGGAACCACCACCAGAGCAAAGGCAACAACTAAAGCCCCAACCAGGATCGAACTAGAGACTAGCCCCGTCTTCCCAATCCCTCAGCTTTCCCCTAGAAGCGTCTCCCTCTCTCCCCTTCTGACATCCAACCAGAGGCCTTGCTCACAAGTCTACATGATCACAAGTCCATTCCCCTTCTTGGTCCTACCTCTCAGGATCCAAGGGACAGGGTATAAATTTGGCCTCTCTGACAATAAGAAAATTCTTCACACGTTGTGAGCCTTTCCCACAGAACAGAAGTATCTCTTCCAGAAAACCCAGGTATTTCTTGAGCGTCATCCTGGCTGGGTGCCGTGGAGTGGCAAAGGTCTGTGAAACAGTCCTTGTCCTCGAGGAAGTTAAAATCTTGTTGGGGAGGTAAGGCCCCCGTGGTCCGATTTAACATCCACTGAGATAATCTAGGAAATTCAACATCCACTGAGGTATTCAAGGAAATCTCCATAGTTGGGCCTGCCCACCCTCGGGCATCACCCAAAGCTCTGTTTTTGCAGTTGGGGGACCCAGTGCCAACTGTGGGGCAGATGCCGCATGCTATGAACCAGGAAAATACAACTATTAAGCTACACTGTGTGTTTCCCAAGGAGCTTACAACCTGATCCAGAGGTGAGGGGTACTGTGAGTGGTAAAAGGACACCAGGAAATGTCATAAAGCAATATTTACATGATTGTCCAATGTGCGGAGGCTGTGTCGATGCCATGGGTTAAGGGAATCGGAGAACCTTCACGGAGGAGAACGGATTTTGTAGGACAGGTAGGGGTTTTTTTTAAAATAAATTTATTTTTTTAATTTTATTTATTTTATCTTTGGCTGCGTTGGGTCTTCGTTGCTGCGCGTGGGCTTTCTCTAGTTGCAGCGAGCGGGGGCTACTCTTCGTTGCCGTGCGTGGGCTTCTCATTGCGGTGGCTTCTCTTGTTGCGGAGCACGGGCTCTAGGTGCACAGGCTTCAGAAGTTGTGGCGTGTGGGCTCAGTAGTTGTGGCTCGCGGGCTCTAGAGCGCAGGCTCAGTAGCTGTGGCGCACGGCCTTAGTTGCTCCGCGGCATGTGGGATCTTCCCGGACCAGGGCTCGAACCCGTGTCCCCTGCATTGGCTGGCGGATTCTTAACAACTGAGCCACCAGGGAAGCCCGACAGGTACGGTTTTAATGTAGTGGGGGGGGGGCCTTCCTGGATCATGGATGGCCTGAGGTACAGGGGCCAGGAGAGCATGTTAGCTGGAGGAATGTCAAAGCTGTTGGGTTTTCCGAACGAGAATGAAGAGGCTACCCCAGGGTAGTGCAGATGGGAGGAGGTATAGCCTCTGACCACTTGGTGAGGTGGAGGAAATCATGGTCTGAGTGACCCAGAAAGGAATGCCAGTTTAGGGGTGGCACAGAGTAAGCAGTGAGAAGGCCAAAACAGAACCTTGGGGAGTGTTCCCAGCAAGCACACGCAGAGCGTAGGGGCCTGGTCAGATGGTTTTTCCAATCTGCACTGCTGTTGGCACAGCTGTGGGCATCCCTCCAACTCCCAGGTAGCCAGACTGAGGTTCCCTCGTAGGCCGTCTTTCTACTGGTACCCTCTAGTGTGATGGTCACCGCTAAAGGACTCAAAAAAAGGCCCAGGGACACAGGGCCAAGCACGAGGTCCCATGGTCTGAAACCAGTACTTCAGGAAGGGCGGGCTTCATCGACAGATCCAGCATGGGGTCTTTTCCAGCTAAGTCCACCCTCGTTCTGATTTAACGAGCCTTTGCTAAACCTCATGCACATGCAGCATGATGCCAGGCCTTGAGGCAATACAAGAGAATTTCAAGACAAACACCTGAGAAAGTATGAAATAATCCCAGGAGGCACGATTAAGTGCCAATGAGCGAGAGTGACAGGCCAGTGGGACAGGAGCAGGTGAAGAGTGCAGAGGACATGGCGACCGTAGAGGGGACCCAGTGAGCGTGGGTGTGTCTGGGATGGACATGGTGTGTGTAAGGGTGTCATGTGAGGCTGAAGTGTGTTGGGTAGCACCAGGTAAACTGAGGTAGCACAGGATTAGATTATTGAGGGGAAAAACTGGTTGAATGCCTTCTCTATGTCTGGAGATTTACTACAATCTTATTTATGGTCCCAATAACATAAGGTGGGTGTTTTTATTTCCATTTCACACATGTCCATGGCTAGTGTGTGTCAGAATTAAGATTCCAACTCTGTCCAGCTCCAAAACCCATGTTTTTGGTTTTTTTAAAAATAAATTTATTTATTTATGTTTTGACTGCATTGGGTCTTCCTTGCTGTGTGTGGGCTTTCTCTAGTTGTGGCGAGTGGGGGCTACTCTTCGTTGTGCACGGGCTTCTCATTGCGGTGGCTTCTCTTGTTGCAGAGCACGGGCTCTAGGTGCGCGGGCTTCAGTAGTTGTGGCATGAGGGCTCAGTAGTTGTGGCTCACTGGCTCTAGAGCGCAGGCTCAGTAGTTGTGGTGCACGGGCTTAGTTGCTCCGTGGCATGTGGGATCTTCCCAGACCACGGCTCGAACCCATGTCCCCTGCATTGGCAGGCAGATTCTTAACCACTGTGCCACCAGGGAAGCCCAAAACCCATGCCCTTTGTACCATATTGGTTGGAACTGAGGTCTGGGCTTTAGGAGATTGGTAGCATTTTCTCATTTGTGCAAAGGTTATTTATCGAGTGCCTACCGTGTGCCTATGTGCAGGCACTGTTTTAGGCACTGGAGAGCAAAGCAAAGCCCTGCTTTCCAGAGCCGACCTGGCGAGGCAACATGCCTTTAGCGATTGAGGCAAGTGTGATTCTTGCTTTGTGCATCCGGCTTTCATTGCTGAAATCACAAACCTGGCCTCCTCAAAATAAGCTTCAGGACTTAGCGCGTCCAGGCCTCCCTGACCCCCTCAGAGGACACGCGCCCCTTGCTTCAGGACAATGAATCCCATGTGGAAGAGCCAGCACCCCAGCGACAGGCAAGAGACGCCTCAGTTTCTGGAATTAAATAGAACAAAGCCTCTCTCCTCTCTGCAGCTGGTTAAAGGAGTGTGAGAAGGTAAGGAAACTGCAGATTAATTGGAGAAAAGTGTGGCTCTTAAAGATTAGGTTTTCTTGGGACTTCCCTGGTGGTCCAGTGGGCAAGACTCCACGCTCCCAGTGCAGGGGGCCCGGGTTGGATCCCTGGTCAGGGAACTAGATCCCACACGCATGCCGCAACTAAGGAGTGTGCCTGCCGCAACTAAGACCCGGTGCAGCCAAAATTTAAAAAAAAAAAAAAAAAAAGGTTTTCTTGAATGCACATATTCTGAAGAGTATGACTTGAATGTGTCCTTCAGGGAGAGTGGCAGAGAGGAGGCCCCATGACCAAAGTAGAGGTGCACCCCTCCTCCCCCGAACTGTTCAGAGGCCAGAGCACAGGGAGACAGTTTTAAAAGGAAGACTTTGAGCTGTCATTTTGTTCTGAAGAGGAATGAAGGTTTTTAGTTTCCAGTTACGATATTCAACTCAGTGCTGCCTCCTGCTGGAAGACTCCGTTAAAACAAGGAAGGGAGCATCCCTCTCAAAGTGACTCCATTCCATTCATTCCCTTAGGTGAAGAAAAGCGAAGGGTGGTGCCTGTGTTCAAACTTCTCCTAGTCCCTCCACCCCAACCTGGGAGAAGCAGGACTGCCCTCCAAAAGGACAGGCAGGACTTGGAAGTGTTAAAAGCTTCCGAGCCTCTGCAGGAGAGGTTCCGATTTGCATTGGAATCCTGGGTATAAGTGTACTTGTCACTCAGGCAATCCCCCAACGCCTGGGACAGTTTCTGCTTCTGAGCCCTCCGAGAATCACCAGAAGCCCACCCAGAGCTGTGTCTCCTGGCTCCCAAGCTGAGCCTCTAACAGACGAGGGACCTCTACAGCAAGCTAGAAAGCTCTGATGTCTGACAAGAGGGGCGTTGACACCCAAAACCCTGCAACCTGATGAACTTGCTACGCCTTTACTCAATTCACTGACCAGTTGTGCCAGTGGACCTGGTCTGATCTGGGGAGAGAGTAGCATGACTTTCTCTCTCCAAACCTGCGTAGATGGCAGCCTAGATTGGCCTTTTCCGGGCAAGGGGCCATCCCGCTGCCCAGGGGCAAAAGAGATCTTTGTGTGCGGGCACTTTGTAGAGTGTGTGTCCTGTGGTTCATCCCCTCCACCTGTTCAGCCCTAGGTATGGAAGCGCTCCAACTGCAGAGGACGTGATGGCAGCACCATTCTTCACTGTAGTCACGATTTAATTGGGGACTTCCTTGGTGGTTCAGTGGTTAAGACTCCACACTTCCACTGCAGGGGGCACGGGTTCGATCCCTGGTCGGGGAGGTAAGATCCCGGCAAACTGTGTGATGCAGCCAAAAAAAAAATTTTATTGGAAATACCACTCAACAGTGAGTGGATAGCCCCTCCGTTGACAGAATGTCCTATTTAGCACCTCCAAGCAGAACCTTCAGGCTCCTCTATGCCTCCGGGGGACTCCAGCTTCTTCTTCCTTGCTCCGGACTTACAGCTTCCTTCACGTTCCTGCAGGGTTGAGGATGGGCCATCGGCAACAGGAGGGAGAGCTGTTGATCCTGACCCGTGAGACAGCTGGCCTGCGTGTGTGACACTCACATATGGGTGCCACACACCGTGTATGTGACCAGAGGGGTATTTGGGTTCAGTGTGGAGGGGATAGCAGAGGACCCTGGCTCTTGGGCCTGCATCGTGAACACTTAAATCCTGGAGTAACTGTGTGAAAGTTGATGGTTCACTCAGAACCTTCCTTTTGTCGAGGAGGGGAAAGAAAGGAGGTCAAGATTTTTTCTCTTGAGACTTCCCTGGCGGTCCAGGGGTTAGGACTCGGCACTTCTACTGCAGGGGGCATGGGTTCGATCCCTTGTCTGGGAACTGAGATCCCACAAGCCGTGTGGGCCAAAAAAAAAAAAGGATTAAAAAAAGGGAATTACCTGGTGGTCCGGTGGTTAGGATTCTGCACTTTCACTGCTGTGGCCCTGGTTCGATCCCTGGTCGGGGAACTAAAATCCTACAAGCCGTGCCAAAAAAAGATTTCGTCTCTTCCTACACCTGAATGAGGCAAGCTCACTCTCAGGTGTCCCCTACTTTTTTTTTTTTTTTTTTTTTAAATTAAACCTTTCTTACAACACTTCTTAATTTTATTTATTTATTTATTTTTGCTGTGTTGGGTCTTCGTTTCTGTGCTAGGGCTTTCTCTAGTTGCGGCAAGTGGGGGCCACTCTTCATCGCGGTGCGCGGGCCTCTCACTATCGCGGCCTCTCTTGTTGCAGAGCACAGGCTCCAGACGCGCAGGCTCAGTAATTGTGGCTCACGGGCCCAGTTGCTCCGCGGCATGTGGGCTCTTCCCAGACCAGGGCTCGAACCCATGTCCCCTGCATTGGCAGGCAGATTCTCAACCGCTGTGCCACCAGGGAAGCCCCCAGGTGTCCCCTACTTTGAGTCTCCTCAGATAACTGCTGTCCTCTTGACCTTCCCCAGATGGTTGGGGGTTCCTTTACCACACAGCTTCCTTTACAGCCAGCTCCTCACTACAGTTCATCCCCTGCAATTCCAACAGAACAACCACCTACCACAGCCTGGTTAGGACTGATAGGACCAGAGCAAGGGAAAATTTACCCTCACTCTTTCCCTGCCCACCTTTCTGGCCTTCAACAGAAAGCTCTCCATGGGGACTCCCCAGAGAAACTCCCTAGGGCCTAACCCACGTATTCTCAACAGGCTCTATCACAAGCTCCCGGAAGAACGGGAGGAGGAGGGATGCATCTTGTTTGCATGCTGTGATTTAAATAAATATGGGGAGTTCCCTGGCGGTCCAGTGGTTAGGGCTCGGTGCCTTCACTGCCGAGGGCCCGGGTGTCCCTCAATCCACGCTGTGCGGCATAAATAAATAAATAATCTTCGTCCCAGTCCTAAGGCAGAGCTCCTAAGACCCTTGGAATTTCCTGTGATGAGAGTTAATACAAGTGTCTACTGGTAAGTTAACGAGGTGACTTTGTGAAATCTAAAGATGCCGGGCACAGGTCACCAGGGGAGCCCATCACATGATTAGAAGGTTGGAACTTTCGGTCCCACCCGTGACCTGAGAGGGGAGAGGGGCTGGAGACTGAACTCAATCACCAGTGGTCAGTGATTAATCAATCATGCCTATGTAATGAAGCCTCCATCAAAACCCAGAAGGAGAGGGTTCAGAGAGCTTCCTTGCTGGTGTGCATGTGGAGATGTGGAGAGAGGGGGGGTGCTGTGAGACAGCACGGAAGCGCTGCACCCTCTCCCCACACCTTGCCCTATGCATCCCTTCCATCTGGAAGTAAACTATTTCTCTGAGCTCCGTCAGCTGCTCTGGCAAATCAATGGAACCCGAGTGGGGTGCGGGGCGTGGGAACCTCTGATCTCTACCCAGTCGGTCAGAGGCACGGGTGACATCGTGGACTTGCTATTGGTGTCTGAAGTGAGGGAGAAGGGACAGTCTTGTAGGACTGAGACCCTAACCTGTGGGAGCTGATGCCATCTCCAGGTAGACAGTGTCAGAATTAAATTGTAGGTCACCCTGAGAACTGCTTGGTGGTATGGGGGAAACCCTCTCCCCACACACTGGAATTGGTACCAGCATCAGTAGGTCCATGCCCTCGTAGCGCTCAGGATGGGACCTGAGCTTCCAACACTGTCCCTCCTCATCACCCTGCCACATCAGCACTTCTCAGGTTTTTCTGGGCCACACCACACGGCCTGCGGGATCTTAGTTCCCCGACCAGGTGTCGAGCCTGCACCCCTTGCAGTGGAAGCGCAGAGTCTTAACCACTGGAGCACCAGGGAAGTCCCAGCGCTTCTCAACTTTAGAGGGCGTCAGAATGACCTGGAGGGCTTGGTAAGGCACAGGTTGCTGGGTGGCACCCCCTGAGTTTCTGATTCTAGGTCTTGCAGTGGAGCCTGAGAATTTTCATTTCATTTCTTATTTATTTATTTATATATTTATTTTTGGCTGTGTTGGGTCTTCGTTTCTGTGCGAGGGCTTTCTCTAGTTGCGGCAAGTGGGGGCCACTCTTCATCGCGGTGCGCGGGCCTCTCACTATCGCGGCCTCTCTCTCGTTGCGGAGCACAGGCTCCAGACGCGCAGGCTCAGTAGTTGTGGCTCACGGGCCTAATTGCTCCGCGGCATGTGGGCTCTTCCCAGACCAGGGCTCGAACCCGTGTCCCCTGCATTGGCAGGCAGATTCTCAACCACTGCGCCACCAGGGAAGCCCCCTACTTCCTTCTTGTCTTTCAACCTCCAGTCCATCATCTATTTGGGATTTATCCTAAACTTGGTGGGAAGCCATTGCAGGGTATAAACAGAGAAGTGGTGTTAGCAGAGATGCCTTTTTCAGACACCATACTGGCTATTGTAAGAGAATGGATAGGAGGGGGCAGGAGTAGATTTGGGGAGACTCATTAGGAGACTGGCTTTTGTGCACAGTGGTGGCCTTGGAGATGGAGTAAAGCAGGCAGGTTAGAGTCATATTTGGAAGGTTAGTGATGGCTTGGAGGTGAATAGGAGTTAGTGATGAATTGGATGTGGGGATTGTGGGTTAAGGATGTGTAATTGGGTAAATGGAGGTGCTACTTACTGAAATGGGAAAAATTTTCTCCCCACATATTGGCCTGATAAACACCTTCTCACCCTTTAGACCTTGAATCAGAGATTCTTTTTTTTTATTTTATTATATTTTATTTTATTTCATTTTTATTTGGGCTGCGATGCCAGCTTGCAGGATCTTAGTTCCCCAACCAGGGATTGAACCCAGGCCCCTGAACTGGAGGCACAGGGTCCTAACCACTGGACCACCGGGGAATTCCCAGCAGAGATTTTTTCTTTCTTTTCTTAATATGTTTTAATTAATTGATCAATTTATTTATTTATTTATTTTTGGTTGCGTTGGGTCTTCGTTGCCGCGCATGGGCTTTCTGTAGTTGCGGCGAGCAGGGACTACTCTTCGTTGCGGTGCACGGGCTTCTCACTGCAGTGGCTTCTCTTGTCGCGCAGCACGGGCTCTATGCGCGCGGGTTTCAGAAGTCTTGGCGCATGGGCTCAGTAGTGGTGGCTCGCGGGCTTAGTTGCTCCGCGGCATGTGGGATCTTCCCTGACCAGGGAGCAAACCCGTGTCCCCTGCATTGGCAGGCAGATTCTTTTTTTGTTTTTTGTTTTTAACATCTTTATTGGAGTATAATTGCTTTACAATGGTGTGTTAGTTTCTGCTGTATAACAAAGTGAATCAGCTATATGCATACGTATATCCCCATATCCCCTCCCTCTTGCGTCTCCCTCCCACCCTCCTGATCCCACCCCTCTAGGTGGTCGCAAGGCACTGAGCTGATCTCCCTGTGCTATGCAGCTGCTTCCCAGTAGCTAGCTATTTTACATTTGGTATTGTATATATGTCAATGCTACTCTCTTACTTCGTCCCAGCTTACCCTTCCCCCTCCCCATGTCCTCAAGTCCATTCTCTACGTCTGCGTCTTTATTCCTGCCCTGCCCCTAGGTTCATCAGAATCATTTTATTTTTTTAGATTCCATATATATGTGTTAGCATACGGTATTTGTTTTTCTCTTTCTGACTTACTTCACTCTGTATGACAGACTCTAGGTCTATCCACCTCACTACAAATAACTCAGTTTCGTTTCTTTTTATGGCTGAGTAATATTCCACTGTATATATGTGCCACATCTTCTTTATCTATTCGTCTGTCGATGGACATTTAGGTTGCTTCCATGTCCTGGCTGTTGTAAACAGTGCTGGCAGGCGGATTCTGAACCACTGCACCACCAGGGAAGCCCCCAGAGATTATTTCTTAAGGGAGACCCTCCTCAACCCCCATCAGTCTCTTCCCTGCTGACACAGACTCCCACAGCCTTACGTAACTGCTCCTTCGTAGCACCATACACAGTTTTAATTTCACACATATTTGTAAGTTCCCTTTCTATAACCCTCTGTTCTATTGAACCTTTCCCTCCTGCCTCATCATTTTATCTCTAGTGCCTAACAGTGCTTGGCATATCTTAGGGGCTCAGTAAGCGTCTGTTGAATAAATAATTGGAGACAGAGGACAAGGCTTAGGAGGGAAGATCAAGGCTTTGTTTTCTACATGTTGAGTAGAAGATGCCCTTAAGCCATCCGAGTGGGGATGTGTTTTGAGCAGTTGGTGTGAGGTTGGGATGCCTTTGGAGATGATCATGGCCAACATTTTAAACCATGGGAGTGAATAAATTTGTGAGGGAGGATGTGTGAAATTAGAAGGGAAGAGGGCCCACGACTAAGGAGCAACCTCAACATGTGAGGGGAGGAGGTGAAACCAGCAAAAGAGACTGAAAAGCAGGGGTAGAGAGGAAAACTGGGAGAGTGTGCGGTCGACGAACCCAGGGAGGAGAGAGACCAAGGAAGAGGGGAGGCTCAACCATGCCATGTGCTGCTAGCAAAACAAGATTGAGGACAGGTCAGTGTCTCGTAGATTGAGCAACTTCGAGGCAATTGGTGACTTTAATCAGCGCAGTTTTGGGAGAGTGGCAGAGGGGGAGGCCAGGCCGGAGTAGGCTGAGGAGTAAAAAGTTAGTACCTCTGAGAAGAGCATCCTTGGCAAGCTTTGTAGTCTTTAGAGGGGACCATGTTTGCTTAGAGTAAATAAATTATCTCTGGGACATGGGATTTTGATTTTCTTCGTTTTACTCCTGTTGCTCTACTTTCAAAATATTTTTAGAATGTGACCACTTCTCACCACCTCCCCTAATATCTCTCCATCCTGAGCCACCATCATCTCTGACATCGGTGACTGAAGAGCGTTCTAACTGATCTGCCTGTGTCTACCGTGGCCCCCACAGTCTGTTTTTCATACAGCAGTCACCGTGATCATAGGGGATGTGATCAGTCATGCCACTCCTCTCCTTAAAACCCTTCACTGGCTCCTATCGTGAAGAGCTAACCAAGCCCGCAGAGCGTCCTACAGGGCCATTCGGGGTCTGACCACTGTGTCCTATCTGCTTACTGCTCTCCATCCATTGTGTATCTGACTTCCATTACTCTCTTCTCCTTTCTGTGCCGCAACCACGGTGGCCTCCTTACTGTTCTTCTAACACACCAGACAAGCTCCTGCCCCAGGGTCTTTGCACTGGCCCTTTCCTCTCCTGTGCACTCTTCCACTAGATACCAACTTGGCTAACTCAAATCTCTGCTCAGATGTCATCTTCTCATTGAAGCTTATCTGGGCTTCTCTATTTAAAATTTTAACCTATGGGGATGAGGTGGGGGGGAAATGGGTGAAGGTGGTCAGAGGATACAAACTTCCAGTTACAAGACAAATACATTCTGGGATGTAATGTACAGCATGGCAACTATGGTTAACAATACTGTATTGTATCTTTTTTCTTTTTAAATTTTATTTATGCATTTATTTGTTTATTTTTGGCTGTGTCGGGTCTTCGTTGCTGCACGTGGGCTTTCTCTAGTTGCGGTGAGCGGGGGCTCCTCTTCGTTGCGGTGTGCAGGCTTCTCACTGTGGTGGCTTCTCTTGTTGCGGAGCACCGGCTCTAGGCGTGCGGGCTTCAGTAGTTGTGGCACGCGGGCTCTAGAGCGCAGGCTCAGTAGTTGTGGTGCACGGGGCTTAGTTGCTCCGCGGCATGTTGGATCTTCCCAGACCAGGGCTCGAACCCGTGTCCCCTGCATTGGCAGGTGGATTCTTAACCACTGCGCCACCAGGGAGGCCCTACGTCTCATTATTAACTCAATGTATTAACTCAAGCTTGGCTATAATTAGTGCAGTTGCTATTATCATTAATGAACTGGGGGAAGATGCGGTGGTTGTCTAAGTAGCCTGAACCGATTAGAGAGGAAGTCCCTGCGGAACAGGGGAGGGGGTGTGCCCACATCCAGAGCAGTCTAGCCGTTGGAGGTCCACGGCCCATTAAGTAGCCTGAGATTCTGGGCTCTGTGCAAATAGGTACAAAGATCATTTGTGATCTAGGCATGTTCTCTTCTTGGGCATCTGAACCAGGATTCCCTGAAAGATCCCCAGGTGTACTCAGTGGGTCAGGATGTGGATTGAGGTGAGCTACACAGAGGGAACCGAGTAAGGTCCACACTCCCGCAACCAGAGCCACCCACTGTCTTCTTCCAGTGCTGAGCCAAGCCACCTGGGTTTCCTCAGGCCACTGCCAACAGGTCTTCCTTGAGTGTCCGGTGTCTAAACTGCAGGGTCCCCCACCAAACCCCAGTATTGGGAGCCTGCACCACAGACCCCACCACGGAGAAGGACACTCGTGCTGATTCCATTTCAAAAACACTTATTTTCAGGAAATGTTTGTGCTCGCATGCAAGGAAACTTTGTGGGGTATCTGTGGCTGCCAAAGTGACATCTGGCAGGATTAATTGGATCACCAGAGCCAAACAATGAGGACTGGGAAGGCAGCAATAACTGTGAGGCCTGGGCCCATGTGGGGGCAAGATTTTGAGAATGACCACTTAGGTGACAAAATGGGATTCCCACGAACCGCAGCTCTGGTTAGTTTCTGGTCTGGAGCCAGATCCTCTCTCTGATGCAGACGTGGGAGGACGGAGCGGCAAGAGCTGCCCAGCTGCTCATCTGGGAACTCATCCTCCAAGGGACTCTGTCCCTCGTTCTCCTCCCGTACCTGGAGGCAGAAGTCAGCGGGCAGCACCTCTCACAGCACCCCCATGTACACCTGTTCAGACCACCTGCTCAGAGCTACTCTTTTGCCCAGCCCAGCATACCTGTTGCACCTGTCTGAAGACCCGCCGCACGTTTCCTCGAAGCACACCCCAGAGCTCTTCCTCATTCCAGCCACGCCTCAGCAACTCCTCTATCAGTACCGGGTATATGGACACGTCCTCCAGCCCCTGCGGGAACCTGTGTGGCCGCCAGCCAGCCAGCTATTGGGCCTCAGACCTGTTCCCTGGTCCTGAGTCAGAACCAAAGCCCTATGTGTCCAGCGTCCACTGAACCCCAGCCCTGGTCAGATATGGAAAATGGAGACTTGGAGAGAGTAAATGATTCACTCCTGCTCTTCATCCTTCAGAGGAAGGCCCCAAAAGCACCGTCTATTATTGGGTTTTGGGGAGCTGTACCTATTGCCAACAGGTGGGTCAAACCACTGGGGCTCTTCTGAAGTCCTCCCCAAGTTTGGACCCAGCTTCAGCTCCAAATCAGAGTTTTCAGAGAGCCCAGGGTGAGGCTCACCTGCCACAGTAGGCACGTTGGCTAACGGGTTGCACTGCAGCACCCGCACGGACAAGGGCACCATCACGATGCCACCGTTCTTCTTCTGCAGGGGCGGACCGGTGGACAGTCAGCTTGGCCCCCAGCACGCCACCTGCCTGTTCCCGCTCTCGGCCCCTGTGAGGAAGGTGTTGAGGTCAGAGTCGTCTCGCCTCTGGGTTTGTGTGAATGGAAGAGCCGCAGCCCTGGTCTGGGTGGTGTCTTGGCCCTGGGTTTCCGGGTTTGGAGGAGTATCTTACCACCTCGACCCCCACCTAGGGCTCAAGAGTTCAGGGGCTGTGGACCGTGGGTTTTGGGGGCAGAAGATATTTAACCTGGGGTTTGAGGAAATTGAGGGAGAAGAGGCTCAGGTTCAAGGGCTCCCGGTTTGAACCTCTTGCTTTAGGTTTGAGGGCCAGGGCAGTCTCTCACCGGAAGCTGCAGGATATCATCAGGAACATTCCGAGTGTTCTTGCAGACACCCCGGGCAGCTGAGTGGGAGAAGATGACAGGTGCCTGTGACACTTATAGGGCTCGCCGTGCCACAGCATCAAGACGTGGGACAAGTCCACCATCATGCCCAGGCGGTTCATTTCTGCCACCACCTTCTGCAGGGACAGGATGGGGAGAGGGCATCAGGGCTGCATTTACCTTGTGTGCATTTATCTGTAGGGAACAGGCGGGGCTGGACATTCATGGGGGGCAGGGTATGGAAACCGGGTCCTTACCTCGCCCAAGCCGGTCAGCCGACTGACATTGCTGTAGAAGGGGTGGATACCCTTTGCTGAGCTCTGTGCCCTGCAGGATGGCCAGGAGGCAGTCTGACTGGTGGCCATGACTTGGCTACAGGAGCCTAGAAAGAGGTTCTGTGGAACCGTCTACACCTGCAACTCCCTGGTGCGAGAGGAGGGACCCAAACTGGGCTGTGCCTGGCAGTAGGAGGGCCCTTCTGGGGATTCAGCCTTGTTCTGCAAACCTCCATTCCCCTCCCCACCCCAGCTTCAGGGCCGGATCCCAGGGGTAAACTTGCTTTGGGCCCCAGCGTGATCTTGGGCAGATCCCTGCCTCACTGGGCCCTTACCATCTGCACTGCGCTCACCAGGGCGTGTTGCAGGTGTGGGTGAGTGTCACGTAGCGCACACCCAGCGCACAGAAGGTCCGCAAGATGGAGAGGCTACTGTCCAGTGAGTGGCCGCCCTCCACACCAATGAGGCAAGCCAACTTCCGGGTATTGTTGAGAGCTGGGGGCAGGTAGGTCAGATGATCATTTTCAGAGGCAGGGGTAGCTTACTGAAGTCCCTAGCACCTACCACCACCAGTCTGTTTACCTTTTTGTTTTTGGCCGTGCCGCGCAGCATGAGGGCTCTTAGTTCCCCCACCGGGGCTCAAACCCGAGCCCCCTGCAGTGGAAGCGTGGAGTCTTAACCTCTGGACTCCCAGGGAAGTCCCCCGTCTACCTGTAACTGAGGTCACAAGCTCCAGCTCAGAATAGGAGGCACACGTGAGGCGGATGAGGTCAATTTGCTGCAGGGTGAGGCGCACAGCATCCCGTTCGTGGGTCTGGCATGGGACGTAGGCTGAGCAGAACTGAGGGAAGGCCAGGGCTTGGTTTGGGCTTTGGAACTCCTTGGGCTTCTCATAGCCTCCTCAGCTGGCACAGCACCCACTGTGCCCAGAAGTCACATGGAATGCGTTGCTGTTTCTGTGGTACTTGGATGCCCGTCAGGTTGGCTCACTGTGACCCCTGTAGCCCCCAGCATCCATGGCATGGCGCTTTCTAGGTCACTATGGTAACTTAGTTCCAATGTGACTAAGCTGTGGTCTCTGAGGCCCCCAAACTGCCCCACATTCCCCAGCAGCCATGGTGGCAGCTTGTGTGTCCCTTTGGTACCTGGGCACCCACGAGACCGTCTTTCAGCCTGTCCAAGCTGGTCTGGCCATGGCTAAAATTGCACAGATTAACATCCTGGAGCCCATTGTGGTAAAACTGCCTCAGGACCAGGGGCATGTCGTTGTGGCCGGAGGGAGGTCAAGGCAAATGGGTGGGCTCCTTAGGTCTTGGGATCAGGCAGGACACATCGCCTGGCCTGGGCCAGACGGGGGGTCCCCCACCTCCCACTGTCACACAGACTATACTAGGAGCAGCTGAGGCCTGGGCTGAGGGCTTCCCACCAGGGAGGGGATGACAGAGAAGGGGAAGGGCATCCATAGGTGATGGAGAGGACATCCAGGGGTGGTGTGAGGGAGCCTCCCCACTAGCTCTGCATGCTCCGGACCTCCTCCCCTGCCCAGGGCCAGGCTAGGCCCCCACCGGCCCCCACCAGCCCGCACACACTGCAGCCCCCCGTCCACAAGCGGGAAGTCCCGCCTCGGGGCCCGCGTGCGCTCCCGCGGACTTGGGGTGCTGGAGGTGCCCGGCCGTGGTCTGGACGCGGGTTCCCGGCCGCAGCAGCAGACGCAGCAGCAGCAGCAGCAGACGCAGCAGACGCCGCTGGCGGAGTGCGCGGGGACCTTCGAGGCCCCCGGGCCGCAAGCTGCGCAGGGCCAGGCAGGGGGGCAGAGGCGGGTCTGAGAGGGGCGGGCGATGGGGTTGTGCCCGTCGACACAGGCCACCCAGCGGCGCGGCCTCGCGAGGGGGGCGGGGTGAGGGAGGGGATACAGAGTCACAGGGCCCTGCGAGCCGTGTGCGGAGAGCCGCGATCCGCGAAGCCCGGCAGCCCCGGGGCGGCACTGCCTTCCCGCCCCCTGCGCAGAGGCAGCTCCTGCGGGCTAAGCTGGCCTCTGCTGAGAGCCCACTCGCCTCCCGTCGCGGGTTCCCTCCGACCCTGCGCCTCTTCCCACTCCCGCTGCTCCGAGGGGGCGCCCTAGGTTGCTCTCCCCCGCCTCTCACCTTCCTGGCCAAGCTGGGCCGCTTCTCTCAGAGGGCCACCTTCAGCCCGAGGCCTCCCGGGAGCACACCTCGTCCCCCATCTGCCTGCAGCCGACCCCGCGCACTCCGAGCGCTGCGTGCGAGCGTCTCTGCGGCCACAGGTGCTCTGGGCTCCCGGTGTCCCGGTACGGGGCCCTGTGGGCTGGTGTGGGGGAAGAGAGAGTTTCTGGAAATGGGGGGTAACCTTGTGAGCTCTGGATTCAGCAAGGGGCCCCCTGCCCCCGACCTTCTCTCTCCACCTACTTGACTCCCCAACCTGCATGACCATTCTCTGGGGACTTCAACCAGCACCCGGGAACTCTCAGGAACCCCCCCCCCCCAACTTCTGTCAGCCAGCATGGGCATGGCTGTTAAAGCCAGCGCAGACTCCCAGCAGCTGGCAGGGACGGCTGAGGACCCTCCTGCCCTTGCCTTTGTGGGGTCCCAGTCCAATCCCCACTCAACCTGACTCTATCCTCATTTCACCCCACTCTTGGTTTCTGTATTTGGAAAAAAACCCACTTTTCCATGAGCTCATTCTTTAGACATGCGCCTTCCTCATCACTTCAGGGGAGCTCCTGTACACAGCCCTACTTCTTTTTTTTAGGAGTATTTTATCATTTATTTATTTATTTTTAAAATTTTTATTGGAGTATAGTTGAGTTACAATGTTGTGTTACTTTCTGCTGTACAGCAAAGTGAGTCAGTTGTACCTATACAAATATCCACTTTTTTTTTTTTTCAAATATCCACTTTTTTAAGGTTCTTTTCCCATATAGGTCATTACAGAGTATTGAGTAGAGTTCCCTGTGCTATACAGTAGGTCCTTATTAGTTATCTATTTTACATATAGTAGTGTGTATTTGTCAATCCCTTCTTCAGGACCAAATTCCACGCTGGTCCCCCTAGGGGTGGCCCTGGAGGCTAGTGATTTGCAGGGAACATTGTTGACTTGGTTTTTAAGTTCTGAGTTTAACCCCATTTTGACCTTGTCTTTAAGAGAATATTCCCTTGGAATGACTGTTACAGTAAATGTCCTGATTCTGTACTTCATTCCCAAATGAAACTGGGTCAAGTGTCGTACTGAAGATCTCCTTTTATATGAGCAGGAAGGAGTGGCTCATCAGATGGGAATAAGCTCTATGGAGGTACTGACCTCTGAGAAGGGTCTCTTTATGCTAGGCTGCAGAATCATGATGGGAATGATGAAGTGGGTCTACATGGGCCTGGTTAAACATGGCTGGGAAACATCTTTTTCTAGAGATCGACATCACACTTTCATAGTAGAGTGAAAGAAAGATTTGGAGAAATAAGACTGTATTTCAAATAGCAATAGTGGCCCTTCCTGCCTGGGTGAACCTGGACGATTTACAGAATATCACTCCACCTCAATTTTTTTCACCTTAACATGGTGTATTAGTTTCTGCGGGCTGCTGTAACAAAGTACCCAAAAGTAGGTGGTTTAAGACAACAGAATTTATTGTCTCACGGTTCTGGAGGCTGGAAGTCTGAAATCAAGGTGTGTCAGGGCGATGCTCCCTCCGAAGGCTCTAGGGAAAATCCTTCCTCGCCTCTCCCAGCTTCTGGAGGTTGCTAGCTGTCCTTGGGGTTCCTTGTCTTGTAGCTGCTTCACTCCAGTCACATGGCCTGTGGGTCTTCACATCATCTTCCCTCTGTGTGTATCAGTTTCTGTGACCAAACTTCTTTCTACAAGGACACCAATCATATTGGATTAAGGCCCATCTTAATGACCTCATTTTAACTTGATGACCTCTGCAAAGACCCTGTTTCCAAATCAGCTCACATTCTGAGGTCCTGGGGGTTAGAACATCAACATCTCTTTTTGAGGGGACACGATTCAGCCCATAATATATGGGAATAATATTTACCCTATAGGCAACCATCTAGCACGGATGTGAACCCCATAAAGGAGAGAGATTATATGATGATGATCACAGGAAGGGTGATTTAAAGTGATTAAATCTTCAAAGTCATTCACTTCTTCACTCATTATTTCCACAGACACTTACTGAAAGCTGTGTGCCAGGCGCCAGGGACCAACCTTTTTTTTTTGGTTCCCACCTGGCTCCTGCCTTGGTCCCAGTTTCCCCCAGTCCCTGGCATTGGCTCCCTCCCCGCTGTGTAATCTCCTTCCTGCCTGGGTGGCCCAAGGGCTGGACCAGGCCTCCGGCTACAGACCCTCGGCTCTGCCACCAGCACCAAGGCTGCCTTGCTTCCCCAGCCCTGTTCTTCCTGCTCTGTCTTCCTAACCTCCCAGGCTCGAAGCCCTGACTTCATTCTCCCCACCAGGGCCTTGCTTCTGCATGTTATCCCTGCCAAGGGGGGGATTTGACAGGAACTGATGAAGCCCTTAGCTGGAAACAGCCCTGGGGACTTTCTCTAGTCTGGGAGAGTTTGCATCCTCTCCCTTCTCCAGCCACGTTTTGTCCTCCTCTCCTTCTCTTCTGGCTCCCAGCCTAAGCTTTCCACAGGCCCTGCAGAGCACCTGGCCATACTCAACCCCTGTGCAGATCTCAGGTGTTTAAGGATTGCAAGGAGGAGGCTGCAGACACACACACACACACACACACACACACACACACACACACACACACACACACTCTATACGTTCCCAACCTATTTAATTAGGAATCTTCCTCTTAAAGCAAGGAAGGCAGTTCATGTAGGAGCAGAGGCAACACACCTTGGGGTGGTTTTTCCTTGGAGCTGGGGTTTTAACAGGACATGCAGCTGCTGGTGACACTTTCCCCTCCAGAATTAAGAAAGCAGGTGGATTCTTCTTAAGCCGCTGCCCTTTTATATCCAGGGCTTACATTACCTTCCCAGAGGAACTTATATTAACAATGCACACACTGGCTACATATTAGGATCACCTGGGGGTGGGAGGTAAATACCCCCAAATACCCAGGTTTCTGGGTATATAGAGTCAACAGGTCTTTGACAAAGGAGCAAATGTAATTCAGCTGCGGAAGGATAGTCTTTTCAATAAATGGTGTTGGGACACCTGGATATACACATGCAAAAAAAAAAAAAATTAAAAAAAAGAATCTACACACAGACCTTGTACCCTTCACAAAAATTAACTGAAAATGGATCATCGTCCCAAATGTAAAATGCAACACTGTAAAAGTCCTAGAAGGCAACACAGGAGAAAAATCTAGGTGATCTTAGGTTCAGTGATGACTTTTAGATACAATACCAAAAGCACAATCCATGAAAGGAAAAAATGATAGTTGGACTTCATTAAAATGAAAAACTTCTGTTCTGCAAAAGATACTGTTCAGAGAATGAAACAACAAGCCACAGACTGGGAGAAAATACTTGCAAAACACGTATCTGATAATGGGCTAGTATGCAAAATACACAAAGAACTTTCAAAACTCAGCAATAAGAAACAAGCAACCCAATTTAAAAATGGGCAAATGACCTGAACACACACTTCACCAAAGAAGACTTATGTACTTATGGGAAATAAGAACATGAAAAGATGCTCAACATCCTATGTCACGAGGAAGCTGCAAATTAAAACAACAATGAGATGCATATATACCTACTGGAATGGCCAAAATCCAAAACCCTGACAACATCAAATGCTGGCAAGGATGTGGAGCAACAGGAACTCTCATTCATTGCTGGTGGGAATGCAACATGGTGCAGCCGCTTTGGAAAACAGTTTGGCAGTTTCGTACAAAATGAGACATACTCTTAGCACACGATCCAGCAGTCATACTCCTTGCAATTCACCCAAATGCGTTCAAAACTTATGTCCACACAAAAACCTGTACACAGATGTTTATAACAGCTTTCTTCATAGTTGCCAAAACTTGGAAGCAACCACGATGTCCTTCAATAGGTGAATGGGCAAACAAACTGCTCTACATCCATACAACAGGATATTATTCAACTAGACAAAGAAATGAGCTATCAAGCCATGAAAAGGTGTGGAAGAATCTTAAATGTATATTGCTAAGTGTAAGAAGACAATCTGAAAAGGCTACAGACTGTATGATTCCAAGTATAATTTTCATATACTTGGAAATTATGAAGACAATGAAAAGATCTATGGTTGCTAGGGGTGAGGGGAAAGGGAATGATGAATAGGTGAAGCACGGGGGGGGGTGTTTAGAGCAGTGGAACTATTCTGTGCGACACTGGAATGGTGGATACATGTCATTAATACACTTGTTAAAATCCATGAAATGTACAACACCAGGAGTGAACCCTAATGTAAACTATGGACTTTAGCTAATAGTAACATGTCAATATTTGCATGTCAATTGTAACACATGTGCCACACTAGTGCAAGATGTTACCAAGAGCGGAAACTTTTTAAAAAGCAAGGAGGGTCAAGGCATATAGGTAACAGAGCAAAAGCAAAGTGGGGAACAGTGCATGCTACACTTTCATTTTATGTATAAGTATATATGATTTCTTGTCGGTTTTAAAATGATCTCTGGAAGTTGCCTCTGAGAGAAGTGAGTGGCTGAGGACAGGGCTTGGATGGAGACTTACTGTACTGTCCTTGTGTACATTTTAAAATCTGTGCCTTACACATGTAATCTCTCTTCAAAAATAAATAAGATTTAAAAAAATATGAAGACAGAAGAAAACAACAGAGATACCCAGACTGTATCCCAGATTAGTGTAATCGGTATCTCTGGGAGTGAAGTCAAGGCATGAACAGTTTCTAAAGCCCCTCCAGGTATTCAGGAGAGAACCACGGCTTTAGAGGACCGTTTGCAAACATGGGGCTCCCCTGGTTCTTGCACCAAACTCATCAGCAGGGCCAAACTCTCATGGGTGTGGACAGATAAAGCAGGGTCAGTGCCCAGGTGTCTCTCAACCTTAGCTCACCCCCAGTGTCTAGTTGTCTGGAAACCCGTTTCCCCAGGGATACCAGCCAGCGCCCTCTCCCTGGTTTAATTCAAGTTTACCAGATGAGTTTCAAAAGCAATGCGCATGGCTTTCCTTGCAGCTAGCTATGTTAATTACAGAGAATTCTGAGTCTCTGGGGAGCCAATTGCTCAGAGTTCAGCTCTTGAGTCTGTCAATTTCATATTTCATTTCCTTTGCTTTCTCCCAAGGGGCTGGGAGCTGTGACCTCCAGGCACTGGCAATGGAAGCAGCACAGCATGGCTGGTAAGAGCACCACTCAGACTGCCTCAGAGTTGCATCCCAGCTGCCGCTCGCCAGCTTGTCTTTAAGGAGCCCAGCTTTCTCACTGGGGTTAAGCTGGCAGCACCACCACGCTAAATTCAGCAAGAGTTCTAGGGCAGTATGGGCAATAACTGCATTTCCCATAATCTGAGATATTGTATGTGAAAGCTCACTAACAATTGTGTTTTTTAATTAAAAAATAAAAGTAAACTCTAGCCCCGCGGACCAGGCTCCAGGCCAGGTAGTGAGGGTACAAAGAGAATAAAAACTCCATCCCTCCCCTTCCCTCCCTCTACCTCCTTTCAGTCTATTCCCACGTGAAAAGCCAACATGGAACCAAAGTTAACCAAGAGCTGAAGAACTAATTAGGCAGGTTTCAAAGAAAAATTGGGGCAATTATGAAAATGATGTCTGTTTGCTCCTTTTCTGTTCCCACCCTCAGCTTGTTTACCTTCTGCCCACCCTTCCCTTCCTTCCTCCCCCTGTTTATACAAGTGCTTCCTTATCGGGCTGACATTCCCCATCTCAGAGATGATGAGAGGAATTGATTGGGAAATCTGTTCTGCATTTTGTGTGCATCCTGTCCAAACTATTGTGTTTGAAAACGCTTGTGCTGTTTAATCTAATTTGCCCTTCTTAGGAGCGAGGAGGTTTACTGAAGTCAGGAGGCAAAAATCCCATGCAAATCTATTCAGATTGTGCAGAGTCATTGCTGTGACACCGGCCCTGCGGAAAGCAGCTGTGAACACAATTGAAGACATGCTTCCTGGGGCTCCAGAGTGTGCCAGGCTCTAATCATGCTGGACGATGCTGAACACGAGGATGAGGCCCTTGGCCACCGCCCTCCAGGAACTGACCGTCCGGCAGAGGGCGCTGCAGTAACCCTAATATTGTCTTAGCAGCATCCTTACCTCCACCTGCATGAAATCGCAGCCCTTCCAAGCCAGTAACCCTTGTCTTCTGCTTGCAGGAAACATAGGCTCGGGGAGACACCTCTGCTGTCCGTGGTCACTCAGCACATCGTTGGATCACTGATAGTAGATTCCAGGGCTGAGAGTATTGCTCCTGTTGGGTAAGGAAAGATCAGTTGAGAAACTCTTCACACTCTACAAGCCATCCTCACTCAAGGGCTAGAGGGGGCTAGATTGGGCCGTATTGACTGAATAACTGTAATAGGAAACTATTGGGTCAAATCCCCTGTTTTGATTTTCAGATACACTTGTGTTGAACACAGTTGTCAGAGAAGAGGGTGGAAATGAGGAGGCGGCCTTGCCTCCGAGAACCTGAAAAAAAGACTTTAATGACCAGAAAACAGTCACACCCATTGTTCAGCAGCTCAGCATTCTTTCCCCTTTGTTCCCTGTTTAGTAACAACAGCCAAAGTTAACGCCATGCAGGATGAAGGACCTATTGTGGGTTTGGGATCAACCAAGTTTGCACTGATGACTTTGGACTCTAGTTAGTTTGAAACCCGGGTTCATCCTACTAACCGCACCCACAGTTCTTTTTTTTTTTTTTTTTGCATCCACAGTTCTTGACTTGAACTGAGGCATCTCCCTCTGAGCTGCAGAGGCAGCTGGCTAACCTTGAGGAAGCTCTGGGCGCTGTGAGTGGATTACAAGACTCATGTTATTTTTGTGTTAAGACTCTACTAAAGCATTGTTTCAGGGGAAATGCAAGGGGGAAGAAGATGTTTGTGCAGGTGTGGGGACAGTGATTTTTTTTCTAAAATTTCAGCTGCCCGAAATCACTTTGGATCACACCCAAGGCCAGGGTTATTCCTCACCCTCTCTCCTTGCCCCTCAAACCAGCTGTAAACCTCCAGCCTTTCCGTGGGACGCTTGAAAGTTGGAGCAAAGCCTTCTGGGATACTAGTCTCTGTTCTGCAGCTTGCTGAGCTCCAAGCATCAATCTAATGGATAGTTTAACATTTGGAAAGAAGGTTGGTTTTTTTTTTTTTTTTTTTTTTAATTTTGTGTTTTACAGTGGACTGGAAAACATCAATTGTTTTGAAGGAACATCATAGCTTTGGGGGAATAATACTTAGGGGATGACAAATTCCTCTCTTAACACTACCTTCTCCTGCCCCAAAGCACACACTCTCCTGCTTTCTCCTGCCTCACTGACGTCCATTAGTCAGATGGGAAGGACGGACCCCCCCAAAATATTTTTCAACAGTGCCTGGGAGATTGGCTTCTTTTCACTTTTATTCTTGTTCTAAAGGCCCACAGAGTAATGAAAAATTCTAAAAATGTTTCCATTGTTTGGATGTTGATGGCTTCTCTATTTCCTGGCCTTCATTCACCATCTCCTTTTCTTACACCAAAATTAAGTCTCCGAAATGGAAAATATTCGAGCTGTTGATGGAGAATAAATACTGACTGTTGCAGACACCTTCCAAATTTTTTGCATATTTGACTCATATACAAAAAGAGAAAATGAGGGCTTCCCTGGTGGCGCAGTGGTTGAGAGTCTGCCTGCCAATGCAGGGGACACGGGTTCGAGCCCTGGTCTGGGAAGATCCCACATGCCGTGGAGCAACTGGGCCCGTGAGCCACAAGTACTGAGCCTGCGCGTCTGGAGCTTGTGCTCCGCAACAAGAGAGGCCACGACAGTGAGAGGCCCGTGCACCACAATGAAGAGTGGCCCCCGCTCGCCCCAACTAGAGAAAGCCCTCACACAGAAACGAAGACCCAACACAGGCAAAAATAAAATAAATAAACAAATTAAAAAAAAAAAAAAAAGAATTCTCATCATAAGGAAGAAAAAAATTTAAAAAAAAAGAAAAAAAAAAGAGAAAATGAATATAAGTCTGGTGCCAGGGAAGAATAAAGAGGCACACATGTCTTACTGCCCAGGGCTGAGGTAGTTTGTGCCTGTTGGCTCAGCACCCAGTTTGGTTT
Organism: Balaenoptera acutorostrata; assembly: GCF_949987535.1. NCBI lineage: Eukaryota > Metazoa > Chordata > Mammalia > Artiodactyla > Balaenopteridae > Balaenoptera > Balaenoptera acutorostrata. The sequence goes on along the minus strand of NC_080084.1, from coordinate 9,451,427 downwards.
AGTGTTTGTGGGATTCTTCATTTTTAAATGAAATATTATTATCAATAGTTCGTTGAAATAAGCCTGGGTGGCTTTGGTGGACCTCCCTTTGGTGGTTCCCACTTTGCCGTGACCTTACTGGTTAGCATATGTGATGCATGTGCGGTGGTTTTATCTGGGAGATGACCAGCAACCACTCAGCTCTCTTTTCCCAGCTCTTCCAGTTGAAAGACACCAACACCTTTCTTGGAGGGACTGGTAGATGAAGTCCTCTCAGACACGAGCTGCTAAGGACAGTAAATCCTCCAATCACAGGTGGTGCTGGGACAGGTATTTGTCACTCCTGTACCTGTGGGTCCACTTGGTGCATCAGCCACTTTCACTCACACCTGTGCTGTGGCCCAGATGCAGGAAGCCTCTAGGCCACCATTGGCTTGTGGGAAAACACCAGAAATTATGGGCTGGGTGTAGGTGAAATATGTGTGGGAAATAGAGGCTGAAACATAGACAGCAAGTCATCTATACTCCAGCTACACTAATTTTGTCACTAATTTTATGGAGTCATGTAACTATTTATTTAGTTTATTTTGGAGTGATTTTATTTTGCAATTGCGTTTACCATTTGCAAAAACGAGCTGAAAAATTAAGTATAGTTCACCAACACCAATTCTGTTCAACACTGTACTGGAGCTACTAGCCAGTACAATAAAGCAAGAAAACAAAATAAAATGTATAAGGACTGGAAATAAGGAAGAAGAAATTATTCCTAGATGATATGTTTATGTAATAGAAAATTCAGAATAATAATCTTCACAGAAAGTTAAGATAAATACGTTTACCAAGGTTAACAGATGCAAAGTCAATGTAGGAAAATTAATTTCACTTCTATATCCCAGTAACAAACAGGTGGAAAATGAAATCTGAAAAAAAGATACCATTTAAAATAGCATGAAACAAATCAAGTACTTAGGAATATATCTCACAAAAATGTGTCAAATTTCTATACATCACACTCTACAGTAATAGTGAGATGAATTAAAGGCAATCTAAATAGATGAAGGAATATATTAATTCCTATATTAGAAAACTTAAGTTTTATCAAGATATCAGTTCTTTCCCAATTAATGCCATCCTTATAAAGATCACAATGGTTGTTTAAAAAAATTGTGTAATAGAAAATGAAGTATGTACTAAATTTCTGTTTCTTCAGAAAGTTGATCATCATCAACATCAACAACATGTAATGTGCACAAAATATTTGCTGGCCTTCGCTGTCCACCCTGGGGGGCTCGGCAGTGTCAGTGACCAGGCCCCCCCGGCCCCCAAAACCCAGAGAACTCAAATCTGGTAAAGAAAGGTCAATACTCCAGGAGTTATTTTAAGAAGGCTACATGCAGCTTTAGAAAGCATGTTTTAAACTTACTCTGAAGAGTAGTACTTTTTGTTTATAACAATGACTTTATTTACATCATTTATAGCTTCTAAGTTAATTCCACTCATTAAAATTAAAAAAAATTTAAACAGCTTTAGTGAGGTATAATTGATATATAATAAACTGCACATATTTAATATATACAACTTGATGAGTTTGGACTCATGCATACACCCATGAAACCATCACCACAATCAAGATAAAAGACGTATATCATTACTTCCAAAAGTTTCCTTGTGTGTGTGTGGTAAGAACACTTAACCTGAGATCTACCCTCTTAACAAATGTTGGAGTGTGTGATGCAGTATTGCTGACTCTAGGTCTCTAGAATCACTCATCCTGAATCCCAAGTTCTCCTGGTGCATATAAAACATGAAGCCATAGCTGTTGACATGTGGGTTCCATTAAGAGAACTCCTCCCACAGCTAAGTGATGCCAGTTTTATAAAATGTCATCAGATACTCCAAGTAGGAAAACCAATTAATCCCCATAATAGCTTGATTCTTTGTCCAATTCATGACAACAGAGTAAAGCTTTTAGAAGTTCGTTTTCTTAAAGGCAAAATCTAGCCATTGTTGTGAACGCTATTATAAATGTCATTATAAAGTTCAATATTGAAGACAAAATTATTGTTTTTACAGAGATAATATAAACAAGGTCTGCGAGAACACAGTTTTGTGGTAAAACCAGTGCTTTTTTTTTTTTTAAACATCTTTATTGGAGTATAATTGCTTTACAATGGTGTGTTAGTTTCTGCTTTATAACAAAGTGAATCAGTTATACATATACATATGTTCCCATATCTCTTCCCTCTTGCATCTCCCTCCCTCCCACCCTCCCCATCCCACCCCTCTAGGTGGTCACAAAGCACCGAGCTGATCTCCCTGTGCTATGTGGCTGCTTCCCACTAGCTATCTATTTTACATTTGGTAGTGTATATATGTCCATGACACTCTCTCACCCTGTCACATCTCACCCCACCCCCTCCCCATATCCTCAAGTCCTTTCTCTAGTAGGTCTGTGTCTTTATTCCCGCCTTGCCACTAGGTTCTTCATGACCTTTTTTTTTTTTTTCCTTAGATTCCATATATATGTGTTAGCATACTGTATTTGTTTTTCTCTTTCTGACTTACTTCACTCTGTATGACAGACTCTAACTCCATCCACCTCATTACAAATACCTCCATTTCATTTCTTTTTATGGCTGAGTAATATTCCATTGTATATATGTGCCACATCTTCTTTATCCATTCATCTGATGATGGACACCTAGGTTGCTTCCATGTCCTGGCTATTGTAAATAGAGCTGCAATGAACATGGTGGTACATGACTCTTTTTGAATTATGATTTTCTCAGGGTATATGCCCAGTAGTGGAGTTGCTGGGTCATATGGTAGTTCTATTTTTAGTTTTTTAAGGAACCTCCATACTGTTCTCCACAGTGGCTCTATCAATTTACATTCCCACCAACAGTGCAAGAGGGTTCCCTTTTCTCCACACCCTCTCCAGCATTTATTGTTTCTAGATTTTTTGATGATGGCCATTCTGACCGGTGTGAGATGATACCTCATTGTAGTTTTGATTTGCATTTCTCTAATGATTAATGATGTTGAGCATTCTTTCATGTGTCTGTTGGCCATCTGTATATCTTCTTTGGAGAAATGTCTATTTAGGTCTTCTGCCCATTTTTGGATTGGGTTGTTTGTTTTTTGGTTATTGAGCTGCATGAGCTGCTTGTAAATCTTGGAGATTAATCTTTTGTCAGTTGCTTCATTTGCAAATATTTTCTCCCATTCTGAGGGTTGTCTTTTGGTCTTGTTTATGGTTTCCTTTGCTGTGCAAAAGCTTTTAAGTTTCATTAGGTCCCATTTGTTTATTTGTGTTTTTATTTCCATTTCTCTAGGGGCTGGGTCAAAAAGGATCTTGCTGTGATTTATGTCATAGAGTGTTCTGCCTATGTTTTCCTCTAAGAGTTTGATAGTGTCTGGCCTTACACTTAGGTCTTTAATCCATTTTGAGTTTATTTTTGTGTATGGTGTCAGGGAGTGTTCTAATTTCATACTTTTACATGTACCTGTCCAATTTTCCCAGCACCACTTATTGAAGAGTCTGTCTTTTCTCCACTGTATATGCTTGCCTCCTTTATCGAAGATAAGGTGACCATATGTGCGTGGGTTTATCTCTGGGCTTTCTATCCTGTTCCATTGATCTATATTTCTAAAACCAGTGTTTTTAATTAAGAAAATTATGGAGCAGAAATATACTTGCAATTGGTTGCGGTGCACCAAAAATTCATAATTGTGTCCAAAAAGCTCTTGATAGTCTACCAATCACAGTAGAGGCCAGAGGTGTTGCTGTTTATGACTATTTTCAGATATACACAGAATAACTGAAATACAAAATTGTTTTGATGAAGTTAATGTTGAATTCCTTCCAAAATAGTTTGACATTGGTAGTATGTGCTTTCTGTTTTTCATTATTTGCAACCAATTGGACTTTAGAAATATCTGAACCTTTGTGAATTAAGCTATATGATGATTTGGACATTTTTGGAAATAAGTCCTCTAAACTGTAGTCACATTTTGTTCAAAAGGTGTTGAAAATCTTTAATGAAAATATGCAATAAACAGAACACCGAAAAACTTTAATTAAGCCTTGAAACTTTTAGCAAATTGTAATGTTGTGATTTTGAAGACAAAGTTCGCAAACTGGAAACCATTGAAGTTTATCTCCATAAAGCAAGGAGAAATGAATAAATCAAACAATGTGGCTGCAAATGGTGAATAAGAGTGAATGCTGATATTCTCTGATTTCACTGTGAAATAGCTCAATTTGTTGAGCTTCTATTTTTAATGGAAAGGTATGTATTCGGTACCAGAATAGAACAACATTGAGAAGACCTACAACTTGGCAGCATTTAAATATAGTCAAAAGTTCAAAAAGATGGGGCAATTTATTTGCTCTTTTGTCTTACTGGAGTATGTGTGAAAGAAAGCTGCTCTGAATGGGAGCAAAAAAAGTGTGAAAATATTTGGGTTGAAATGTTTATACATTTCAATGTGAGAAAAATTAGAATCAAGACTACCCTTCCTTTAGTAGAATTTGTTGTTGGAGATAGTTTTTCTTAAATAAAAATATTGTGGTTTACAGAGAAGAGGCAATTGAATGTATCAATATTTTCATATGATTAATCATAAACTGCAACTTTGAGGTGATTGCAGACAATTTTATGGAAGAATTAAAAATAAGATCATTTTGAAAAAACAAGGTCAGAAATATATAGTGATGTGCAATTTGATACAAATGTATTTTACCAGCTAACTTAAGTGTGTGTCAGGGGCTCTGGGCTGAACTATCTCGTGAGAGGGGGTGAGGGCTTTGCATGGGGTTATCTTGTGCAAAGGGCTCTCTTGGTGCAGCAGAGCTGACCCTCCTGGCAGGGGAGAAACAAACGTGTCCCACCCCACCGCCTGGGATGTCAACAAATCCCCGTGTCGCCAAGACACCTGTAAAATGCTCCTCCTGTGCCCTAATCTACTGCATTTCCCCAAAATGAGTTTGGAAATGCTCTCATGATTCATTCAAGACTTTTAAGAATGTTCTAAACTGACCTTCAGAGCCCAGGAGAAGAGTTCCTGCTATTGATCAGGAAGAACAGAGTACTTTCATTGTAACACTGGGAGCCAGGTATGACGTGGGGCGTGTACATTATGGCAGCTTGAAGGTATAAAAGGAAATGCTCCGTTTTTGAAATAGCTGGACCCCTTCGTCATTTTTTAAAAAAATAAATTTATTTTATTTATTTGGCTACATTGGGTCTTCGTTTCTGCATGCGGGCTTTCTCTAGTTGCGGCGAGCGGGGGCTACTCTTCGTTGTGGTGCGCAGGCTTCTCATTGCGATGGCGTCTCTTGTTGCAGAGCACGGGCTCTAGGCGCACGGGCTTCAGTAGTGGTAGCACACGGGCTTCAGTAGTTATGGCATGTGGGCTCAGTAGTTGTGGCGCACGGGCTTAGTTGCTCCATGGCATGTGGGAACTTCCCGGACCAGAGCTCGAACCCGTGTGCCCTGCATTGGCAGGCGGATTCCTAATCACTGTGCCACCAGGGAAGCCCCCTTCATTCAATTTTGATATTTCTGGCAACTGGGGAGGATGATGATGATTGGTCCAGCTGGGCTGGGGAGACGACTGACAACTTCATCTCCTTGTAGAAATGGAGTTTATTTGAGTTGAGAGCAGAAAGCAGATCAGTCGAGCCCCTGAATTTCCAGTTGAGACAATGGAGCCCAGGAGGAGAAAAGTGACCTTCTGCAAGTCCCACGGTCAGGGTCAGGTCAGGCTCAACATTCCTGCCCCTAGACCAGGGCCATGTCCTCTTGACAATCCAAGTCTCTACGTCATTGCTCTCCCCTTTAGTACCAAGAATGCACTTGATCTCCGAGGAGTGGTTACCCTCAACTCCGGTTTACTGGACCCCTGCACCCTCTCACCCTTGTCCCCAAAGAGGAAGCAGTGCTTGGATGGGAGGAGGGGGGGGCGCTCTGCGGTGCTTGGATGGGAGGAGGGGGGGCGCTCTGCGGTGCTTGGATGGGAGGAGGGGGGGCGCTCTGCGGTGCTTGGATGGGAGGAGGGGGGGCGCTTTGCGGTGCTTGGATGGGAGGAGGGGGGCGCTCTGCGGTGCTTGGCTGGGAGGAGGGTGGCGCTCTGCGGTGCTTGGATGGGAGGAGGGTGGCGCTCTGTGGTGCTTGGATGGGAGGAGGGTGGCGCTCTGTGGTGCTTGGATGGCGTCTGTCTTGGCTCCTGAGCCCCTCTGCTCTCCTGACTTCCCTGGTTGCTCCTGTGCCATGTGGTTGTTGTTGCTTTCTTATCTCGTTCATAGGTTCCAAGTTTTGTCCACACCCCTTATACATTCCATTCCTTTGGGTGATCTCATACCTCCCATGTCCTTATCAATCACTTACACCCTGATGATACCCACATTAATATCTCCAGTCAAAGCTTCTTCCCTTGGCTTTTGAAGCCTGTGGGGCATCCAAGTGCATCCCCCCAGGCGGTGATTGACAGATCTACGTCTCCATCACTCCCCTTCTCAGAACCCTGAGAAGGCTCTGTAACCTGCAGGAGCATCTCACCTGGCACACAAGACCCTCCACGACCAGGCATCCATCAGCCTCATTTTCTAACATTATCTCTTTACAGTCCCTGCCTTTCATTGTCTATCACAATATTACCAAATATCCATCAGACCCTCCCATCCCTGGGCACACACACCTGTCACGGCTTGTCGTTCTCCACTCTTTCTGCACCAAAGTGTCAGGATCTAGAAGGTGTGCTGCCCATAACGTTGTTGCACAAAAAGAGTCTCACGGGAAAAGCCTTCCTACAGAGTGGGACATGCCAGAAGCTTGGTGTGGAAGGACGTGGAGGTTGAGATAGCCCCCGGAGTCCCTTGTTTGTCACCCCCTCCTTTACAAGGGGATTTTCTCCCTCACTGAAAATAGCTGTTGAAGGCAGAGAAGAGACTCCCACCCTTTCCCCATGTGAAACAGAGCTTCCATTGTCCGCATTGGATTTCTGCTGTCTTAGACAAAACGATCTCTTTCTGTTGCCCCCCGAGATAGAGTTCATTTTGGAGCCTGAAGGTTTTCCCTGTTTAATTGATGAGGAACTAATAAAGCCTGCGCTGTTCCTTGGACTACAGCCCTCTTGATGGGCAGGATCCTCATATCACTTGTACACACATATTAAATTGCAACCCAGAAGCCAAATCTACTCTTTATGAACTTAATGGAAAGTTGGGGGCAGGGGGCGGGCAGGCAGAAGAAACAGGTAAGTGATGAACAAGAGCCACTGTGCGCCTGGAGTTATTACATTTTCTTTGGGATCGTCTCAGAAAAATGCTCCTGAGCCTTATCTTAGAATAATAGATTTTGAATCAGAATGGTCCTCTGAGGTTATCAGCATCTCCTGCCCAAGGTAGAAATCCCATCCGCGGCGACCCTGGTGAATGGCTGCATCCAGCTTTTTCATACACTCATGGTGACACATCGCTCACTGTGGCTTGAGGCAGCTACTCATTATTAGAAATCAGAGCTGATGTTAGCCAGTGCCCACTTTATAGTTGGCTAAGAATATAATCTGTTTCTGGAAAAAGCTTCTGGATGGGACTCAAAATAAATTTTGTCCATATTCATTTCCCATGGATATACACAGACAGAGCTGGGTAATTCGATTTGAAAGACTCATGGAAGTGGAAGGGCTCTGAATTCGGTGCTCGTATACCCGAGTCTGCTTGGCAAGAATCAACTGTAAACATTTTGTTCTATTGTCAGGCTAAATGTTGCAGTCAAGGTCCCCAATCACTTTTCAATGTGAGGATATTGGGGATGGCCGTTATTCCAATCTAGTAACTATTGATGGGAAAAGGAAGCCTCATGACAAAAAGATAATATAAATTCAATAACCTGTTTAAATGAATTTCTTTTCTAAACAACAATAGCATTCAATTAGCTTTAAAATTCACTGATAAGTACAGAACACTATTCATTTATCTAAAGTTAAGCCCTGATGCATAGATGGATTCTTCGATCTCTCGTGAAGATTTCTGAGATCTGCCCAGGCATCTGAGTTCAACAGGTGGGGAATTTATTACTGTGTTTGATTTTGGGTTTGGAAATTGGATCACTCTGGGAATATACTTTGTGAATGACTGATACTTTCAGTGGCTTTTTCTTTTTCTTAACTTTAATAATGATTCTGAGAATCACCTTTTTCAGCTGTGGACCTGCCCGGGTGTCAGTAAGCTGTTGGGTAAAACGAAATCAATCATGACGGCAACAAAGAATCTTAAGGCTTCCTGGGACTCAGAAGGTGCTGCAGGCAGCCATCTGACAGAGAGGTACGATCCAAGTTCAGGAGCTGGAACGCTGACTGATAACTGAGCCACCATCCCCTGTGTGGCCGTGTGCAATTTACTACACTGCACCGCTCCAGGCTTGATTTTTCTCATCTGTGAAATGGGACCAATAATAGTATCTCTCTCATAGGGATGGGATGGGATGGTCTAGGTGGATTACTAGACCAAGCACAACATCCACAAATCCTATGTGCTATCTTGTCATTTTCTTTTCCATTTCCTTCTTCTTCCCCTGCATCATCACCACCATCACCACCATCATCATCATCCATACTCAAGGGGTGACACGTGGGCCATATTCATGGCTGTCTCCTGGCACGGGATAAATTGGGGCACCCGGAGCCTGAATGTTCTACATGAGGGGTCCCCTGAAGTGACAGTGAGTGGTTTGGATAACAGCTAATAAAAGAGCCCTGAAGCTCAAAAGACAAAAGACCGGACTCACTTGTAAAGCACTGTCCTCCACCACCAAGGCCAGAGGTCAGCAAACTTCCTACAAAAGGGCAGATGGTAAAAACTTCCTGTTTTGCAGGTTGGACGGTCTCTGTGTGGCAGTTACATAATTCTGCAGCAGAGTGAAAGCAGCCGTGGACGGTGTGTAAATAGATGGGCATGGCTGTGTCCTTTATTTATGGACACGGACATGTGGATTTCATTTAATTTTCACATGTTATAAAACACTCTTCTTCTTTGGAACCATTTACAGTTTTTTAATCATGAAGACTGTAAAACTCACTCTTAGCTCATGGGATATATGAAAACAGGCAGCTGACAGTAGCTGGTCCACAGGTCAATCTGCAGTGGAGTCAGTTTCCCACGACCAGTCTCTTCCATCCAAACCTGTGCTGACGTCCTTTCCTTATTCAGGTACTTGTGATGTTCTCCTGGAGACCCGTGGGGAGGGAGGGAGGGACACTCATTTTCATTATTTTTATCTTCAGAGTTATCTTCTATTTTGATCATTGATCCATAAATGGTTTTACGATGTCTCTTAAATAGAATGTCTTTGCATATATTAAACATAAACACAATTGAATAAGTAAATATAGAATGTATATAAGTTTAAAAAGAGATCCACATGAAGAAAGATATCCAGTAAGAGATAGCACACGTGTACACGTATATGGTGAGACCAGGGAAGTGGTGCTCAATTCACTAAAGTTTGAGATACAAGGCATGGGAGAAAGTACTTTGGGAATGATGTGAATCATTGTATCTTGGCTCGGTGCTTTATTAACTGCGTGATCTTAGGCAAGTTACTCCATGGCCTCTTCCAGTGGGGCTAATAATATTTATCCTCCCAAGTTACTCTGAAGTGTAAACGGAAGGTTCTAGGGACAGCACTCGGCATCCTCCAAGTCTACCATGTGTCCTACTTTCTTCTCTACCAACAGGGAGCTCTACTCTCTGCTACCTCCACCCCATGAGAATTATCTGGAAAAGGCTGATCTCTAGTCACCTTTGAATTAGCAGATGTCTCTACGAAGTTTAACGAAAAGGCATTTGTACTGAACTGAGTAAGAGGCTAAGAGTTGGACCATCACATCTGGTGGGTCTGGGTCTGGGTCTTCCTAGTCCATTGCAGGCCTCTTACCTCCGGTCCAGTTTATAACTACGAGGGAGGTCAGCAATGCCTGTTTCTCCTGGAGTTTTAGACTGACGTGGGTGCCACGCTGGCCAAAACGTCCGAGTGGCCCTGATGGAGCTGCAGTTTGGGGCATCATATCACTAAGGCCCAGGTCCCGTAGGAGTGATCCTGAGCTGGAGCCCAGACTTGCAACAGTTTAGGGAGTTTTATTTTATTTTACTTTTTAATTGAAGTACAGTTGATTTACAATATTGTGTTAGTTTCAAGTGTACACAGCAAAGTGATTCAGTTATACACACACACACACACACACACACACACACACATGCACACATAAATGTAAATGTGTATACTCTTTTTCAGATTATTTTCCTTTATAGAGTACCACAAGATATTGAATATAGTTCTCTGTGCTATACAGTAGGTCCTTGCTGGTTATCTATTTTATAGACAGTAGTGTGTATCTGTTAATCTGAAACTCCTAATTTATCCCTCCCCCCCTTTCCCCTTTGGTAACCATAAGTTTGTTTCTATGTCTGTGAGTCTATTTCTGTTTGTAAATAAGTTCATTCATATCTTTTTTTTTTACATTCCACATGTAAGTATATAAGTGATATCATATGGTATTTATCTTTCTCCATCTGACTTACTTCACTTAGTATGATAATCTCTAAGTCCATCCATGTTGCTGCAAATGGCAAAATTTCATTCTTTTTTATGGCTGAGTAGTATTCCATTATATATATATATATATATATATATATATATATATATATATATGCCATGTCTTCTTTATCCATTCATCTGTTGATAGCCACTTAGGTTGTTTCCATGTCTTGGCTATTATACATAATGCTGCTATGAACATTGGGGTGCACATATCTTTTTGAATTAGAGTTTTCATCTAGGGAGGTTTGTAAGGAGGTGTCCTTACAGTCAAAGAAAGATAAAAGGAAAGTGGAGCCACTATGTCTCCTGGGCATAGAGAGCAAACGACCTCTTGGCTTCCTGGTGCAGGTATAACAAGCTGGGTCCTCAAGTGGGGGATGGACCTTTTGGGAGGAGAAAGGTCTGAAGCTGGAAACCTTTGGCCTCTGGGTCTCAGTTCCCCTCTCTCTGTCTCCCTCCTTTAGCCGAGGGATACCTACTGCCTGAGAGCATCTTTGGTTCTGGGGAATTAGAGGAGCCAGATTAGGAGACAGAATAGGGGGACTGGCTGTCGAGTACCTTCTCGGGGTTCAATGGCTTCAAAAGGAACAGTCAAAGGGCATCTCCGTGAGTCCTTGTTTATGTGACGTAGTCCTTCCAGCAGAGAGGTCAGGCAGTGATGGCTCAGGATAGAGCTTGTGTTGAGGGTTAAAGAGTGGGCATCTTACTTTCTCACCCCTCCACTTACAGCTGAATTACCTACAGTGCATCAGGGTGCGCTCAGATGTGGAGGTCTGGGCTACGTGAACTCCTGAGGGGAAGTGGAGTATCCCACAACCATACACGGGTAGTACTTGCAACTCTGGAGTCTTGGGACTGAAGCAAATGCTCTCTTGGACTCTTCCCAGGAGGAATCAGAGAAGAATACCAAGAACCTCAAGCTTGCCTCCCTGTGGACCCTGTCCTGACACCCCACACCCACACACCCCAGACTCCAAAGCTTGTTGTCTCTAGCACTTACTTGACCCACTTGGCATTTGTTGTCTCATGCAGTCTCAAACTTTGCTATTAACCTGTCAACTATGTTATTCTTGCCCCACCAAAAGTTTTGTAAGTTCTTTGAAGAAAGAGAAAGGAAATCAATATATGTATTGAGCAATTCCAGGTACCATGCTAAGTTCACTTTGCATGCGTCAGGTGGTTTGATCCACATACCAACTCTGGAATGTATTATTCATTTTTTCTAGTTGTGGAAATAAAGGCTCAGAGAATTTGCGACTTGCCTAAGGTCACATAGGCATGGCCATGATTTGGTACAGAACACCTGGCATGAACTCATGCATATTGTTAGAGCTCATTAAGAAGTCACTGTCCTTAAAAACCAAACCAAACAAGGCCACTTTTTGGACAGGATGTAGTGGGGAATATTGGGCAACATAACAGGAGACGTGCAGTTTCTCCCTTTGCCTCTGAATTCAAACCTTTCTCTCTTGCTCCCTGAGATACATGATCTTTTGTGACAACACTGAGACCAGCTGTGTCAACATGACCAAGTTGTTTGCTACAGGGAAACTTTGCTGGGAAATATAATACTACAAACCTGTAAACAACTTCACTATTCTCTTTTATTGGCAACAATTGTCTGTTCACCTGGCCAAGCTCTTACTCTCAGGTAAGAGTTTACATATTAAGACTTGTCTCAGGAGGCTTGCTTTGCTGTGTCCATCACTCTTAAACTATTTTATCACAAAATCTCCCCCCTCAGTTCCCTGCCTTGAAAGACTCAACCCAAGTGGTGTCTCTTGAGCCGAGACACCAAAGCCCTAGAAATAGCCCACTTCTAACTCTCCCCTTCCAAGACACGGCTAAGACGCAGCCAAGGTGATGTTCTTCCTTATGGCAGAGACTTAAAACAAAGTAGTTTTACTTTGTTTTAAAATCAGGATTTCTGGTGATATTTGGGGGCATTAAACCCTCAAGTTTTACGTTCTTTTCATCTTCAATGAGACGACAGTCTTGGGTTGGCTGGTTAGAATAATAGGCTCTGGGGGCTCCGGAAGTAACTATCTGAGAAGCACACAAGATGGGCGGTGATGGGGACTCCATCCGGTTTCCCCTTCATAAGTAGGCAAGGGCTGGTGGCTCCTGTGAGTGACCTGTCTTCTTCTTTGTTACGAAGTCAAAGGCTTAGCTTCTACTTTCTCGGAAGTGAAATATTATACACCTGAAGTACACCCTTTTAAAACAAGGCTTCTCTTGAGAAGTTCCTAGGTGTATAACTCAGGTATCTTTGTATAAAATTTGCACACTTTGTGGTTTAAAGGGATTGTGAGGGAAATCTTCGTACATCCAAGTCACTCACTTCTGCCACATAAACATTTTCACCGTCAAGGTTTTATAATGAGGTGGAAGTATACTTCTTGGGTATGGATGATTCTGGATGGAAATTTTTGAACAGAAGCTTTTTATGTTACTCTCATTATTATATTAGATGGTTTTAGTTGCTGGAACAAAAAAACCCTGACATAAGTAGTTTAAACAAAAGACAATTCATTATTCCACATAACCAGAGGTCTGGCTTCGTTCTAAGGCTGGAGCATAGTACCTGGGGCTGCTCCAGGCTTTGTGTCCAGACGTGACAAAAGGGAGGTGTCCTCCTTCATCTCATCCTTGGGAGTGACAGATTCCTTCTCAAAAGCGCCTTGGTATATGTCCCATCATGTATCACTGGCCAGAATTGTGTCTGCTATTAAGCCAATCATTGGCAGGGGGATGGAATTACCAGAATTGGCTCAGACGAAGTGGGATCTACCCCCGGGAATGGGATCTCCTTCCCCTGAATGACACAGGGTAGATACTTATACAAAATAGGATCTATTAGCAAGGAAGAAGGAGAAACAGATACAGCTTGGGTAACGAACAGAGTCTACTAAATATATGTATTATAGGTGCTGTAACTTCTCATTTGTTGTTAGCTTTCTAAGATGATGGCAGAGAAGAGGATTAGGTAAAAGTAGGAAACATAAATTAGGTGCTGAGATATTTTCCAGAGGAAAGCTATCAAAGACACTAAATAATAACTATCTACCAAATCAGGGAGTTCTAGAGTACAGAGAAGATGGTGTCTTCCCTGGTGGCCCCCAAAGACCTATAGGAAGGGCAGGGCTGGAGACAAATCAGATTATAACCAACTAAGTGGATATAATCCTCCTGCAGCCGCCCTGAGACTGAGCCAGCTCCATTGCTGCTGCTTTCTCAAAATTCTATAAAAAGCTACTCTCACTCTTCACTTGTTTAAGACCCCAGAAAAGGGTTAGCAAGCCAAGAACCAGAGAAGACGCTGTAGGCTTCTCCAATTCCTGTTTTCTGCTCTTAGAATAAATAAAGATGGGAAGGAGAAGAAACAGTAAAAAATCTTTCTCAAGATGCCAGGGTCTGCTGCCTTTGTTCTTAGTTTGGTCCCCAAATGGCCTGGTACAAAACTGCCCATTGCCCAAGGAAACGGTTATGAACCTAATTAAGGGTTTTGCAATTGACACCACGTACCTCCATCCCTGTGGTACTTAGAGAGTATTCCCAGCAGATGTTCAAGTCCATGGCGAAGGTGATTATTCCTTTGACCCTTGTGTTCTGTCGCCGATGCCTAGAATGACTCTACACCCAGGTTGGTCGCTAATCTTACTGAAATGTGCGATGTGACATCTATATGTTTGTCTCTGGCTTGTATCAACGTAATTCACAGTTTTATGGCATTTTCTGCTTTTTAAAGCATCTTCATGTTTCATAAGAGAGTCACAAAATCTCCTGAGGTGAGATAGCTATCTAGCTTTATATACACAGATACTGAGTTGAGAGAGCTACATGACTGTCCCCAGGACTTGGAACTGGGCGGCGAGAAGTGAACCTGGGTCTAATCTTCTGACCACAGTCTTGGCGCCCTAGACTGTATATGGGTCGTTTGCTTATTTGACTTCCACTGTGAGTAGAACCTGTGCTCCTACTTACAAGATGAGGTAAAGGTGGGTAGGCTGGGAGGGCCAGGTGGTAGGAAGAGGCAGAAGAGAAAGAGGATTTGAGGATATAGGATTCCTTTGGGGTCTTTGAACCTTCCAAACATTCCGGACACAGAAAACGTCTCTTACCTATGCCCCAGGCTAGGGCATGGCTGAGTCCGACCGCTTATGTAGCTTCCTCGTTTACCACTCAACACTTTTTAAATAAGTGAAGCCAAGTTAAGAAATTTCAGGAAAAGTTTTGAAGGAAAAAGCAGTCTTCAAAAGTCAGTCGAGGAACTACCAAGAGCTCTTAGGATGGTGGTAATTGCCAAACTTGGAATATCTCCACAGGTTCTGCAGAAACCGCACAGAGCGAGAAGGAGGGTGCATGACGGGACCTGTAACCCATGTCTACAGCACACCTGAGAGACAGGGAACACGGCAACCCTCAGTAAGTAAGGAACAGACATCTGAAGCCCAGGGGGGCGGTGCTGGGGCCCTCACCACCGCGGGGAGGGATGGAGACTGTGCAGAACAGAGGAGGTGCCTCTGGGTCCCAGCGGTGGAAGGACTCAGGTAAAATCGCGCTTAGAAGGTGAGAGACACACCTGGGCGGGGAAATGTTAGACTGCGGCGCCACCTCTGCACTCATGGCCAGGTCTTTCTGACAAGCTGCCCCCATCCGCATGCTGCCCAGGGCCTCTCCAGCCGCCAGCCATCTCATTAGCTTGCAAACTTCTCTCCTATCACGCAGGAGATTCCCAGTGTCTTAGAAGCTCTTGTATCAGGAACTGGAGACTAAGAGGAAATATTATAACAAAAGATGCTCCTATCACTCCTGTCAATCAGGAAATTGAAAGGCTTTTGGAAGCTCTGTGCCAGAAGAGGCCACCCCGAAATGCGTCCCGTTGGCGTGATGGCTGAAGGTGATCCAGACCCAGTGGACTCAGGAAGACCTTTGACCTCTCCCTTAACTGACTGAAATATTTTAGACAGAGGACTTGGCCCAGAATAAGAACTATTACCAGAGATGATTTTTTTAATCTGGAAAACTTTCCTGCATGACAGTGTAAACATCTAATTACCAAACATCTGCTCTTAGCTTCCTGTGAATTGCCCTGAATTGCCCTGAATGATCCCTTTGATCCTAGCCCCCATCTCATTCCTTTTTGACATGTAAACCTCAATTGCCTGACTGCCTTTGGGTCTTGTATTTTTATGAGACTCCTGTATGTACAAAATTAAATTTGTTTTTCTCCTGTTAGTCTGCCTTGGGTCAATTTGATTATTATATCAGCAAAAAAACCTAGAAAAGAAGGAAAAAATTTTCCACCCCTACAAAGACCAAATGTATATTTCTTATTATATCATAGTATCACAAAGGCACTATGCAAATAAATTTTAAAACCTAGATGAAATGGAGAATTCCCTGGGAAAATGCAATTTACCAAAACTGATTTCAATTGAGAAACTCTTAAACAGACTAATTTCCATCAAAGAAATACAGAAGGTCCTCCAAGAACCACACCCTTAAAAACAACTCACCAAGCCCAGATGATTTCAAAGGTGATTTCTATCAAAACTTGAAAGACCAATATTATACCAATTTTTTCAGAGCTTAAAAAGAATGACTTTCAAATTATTTTTATGAAACAATACAATATTGCTATACAATAAATGTGCTAAAGAGATCATAAAAAGAGGAAACTGCAGACTATTCTCACTTATGAATATCTAGGCAAAATCCCAAATAGTAGCAGAAAGAATTTAATATCATGTTAAGAAAATAACACATTATGACCAAGTGAGATTTATTTTAAGAATGCAAAAATGGTTTAATATTAGAAAATTGATTAATATAATTCACCGTATTAAATAATATAGGAAAATCTTGTATGTCTATGGATGGATATAGGCCTTCAACACAAACCAAGAACTATTCCTTATAATAAAATAGTTCACTGGTGGGAAGCAGCAGCACAGCACAGGGAGATCAGCTCGGTGCTTTGCGATGACCTAGAGGGGTGGGATAGGGAGGGTGGGAGGGAGGCTCAAGAGGGAGGGGATATGGGGACATGTATATGCACATGGCTGATGTGCTTTGTTGTGCAACAGAAACTAACAGAGTATTGTGAAGCAATTATACTCCAATAAAGATCTATTAAAATAAATAAATAAATAAAATAAAACATAAAAAAAAAGACCACACAGTAAAATAGTAATGGATGGACACTTCTTTAACGTGTGTGTGTGTGTGTACCATTACATGACCAGGTGTATCATTACACCTTGGGCCTAAAGCCACGTCACTGGTAGAACAATAGAGGCTTTTCCATCATGTCAGGAACAAGGAGAGATATCCTACATGTCCACTGCCATGCGATGCTGTATTGAAAATAACACGTGACAAATCAGGAGAATATATTTCCAATATATTTCCTAGATGCTGGAGTAATCACTCTAAAACTCTTAGAAATTGAGAGGGATAAAAGATCTGAAATCTGATAGAAGAAAATGAGCAGGTAATGGACAGGCAGTTCATAGAAAAATAGATGTAAATGAATCTTATAAAGATGTTCAACTTTGGACTTCCCTGGTGGCGCAGCGGTTAAGAATCCGCCTGCCAATGCAGGGGACACGGGTTCGATCCCTGGTCCAGGAAGATCCCACATGCCGCGGAACAACTAAGCCCGTGCGCCACAACTACTGAGCCTGCCAGCCACAGCTACTGAAGCCCACGTACCTGGAGCTCGTGCTCCGCAACAGGAGAAGCCACCACAATGAGAAGCCCACGCACTGCAACGAAGAGTAGCCCCCGCTTGCCGCAACTAGAGAAAGCCCGTGCGCAGCAACGAAGACCCAACGCAGCCAAAAATAAATAAACAAGTTTATTTAAAAAAAAAAGATCTTCAACTTTACTGTAAAAAGAAGAATGCAAATTAAAACCACATTGAGATATCACTTCTCACCTATGAATCCGGCAAAAGTTCAAAGGCTTAACAGCACGCTGCTGGCCCCGGTGTGGGGAATGGGCACTCCCATCCGATGATGTCAGGTGTGCAAAATGGGGCGGCCCCTGTGGGTGGGAAATAGCAAACCAAGCATTATATGCATTTAACCTTTGACCAGCAATCCCATTTCTAGAAATTTCCCCTGAAAACATATCCTCACAAGTTTAAAACACTATATGCAGGAAGTTATTTATTACAGGTATTTGTCATGGCAAAATACTGGAAACAAGCTAAAAGCCTATCCCTAGCCGACTGGTTGCATAAACTGTGGAATATTCACATAACAGTGCGGTTAGCAGCAGAGGCAACCGACGAAGATTTCTAGGATGACTGACATCGAGTCGTTTTCGGAATATATGAACAGAGAGGGGAAAAGCAAAATGCAAAACGGTTGCCTTTATTCTGTTAACTTCCGGATGAGAAACGTGGGGAGATGAAAATATGGATGTGTGTATGGATTTGTTTATTTTTGCAAAGAAGAAATATGGGAAGGATAAACCAAGAAAGAGTAAACTTAAGTGAAAGACATACTGCTTCATTGTTCTATCCTTTTAATGTTTTTGGTAGATTTGAGATGAAAAATTAAAAGAACGAAACAACAGCCTCCCGTCCACAGCCATATAGGAGTATATGTCGGGGATTAGAAGTGTCCGAGGTTTTGTCTTGCTGGTTAGTGAGGAAGCGGGGCTGGCTGGGTTACTTGCCTCATAATAAATCACTTGACCAATGCTCTGGTCGCATCCACTTGGGACACGTCTCCGTGTCACATCACTCTGTTTCTGCACCCCCCTTTCTCCTTCCATCAGACATTATTGAGCACCTACCACTTGTCCGGATGTGCGCCAGGCCCTGTGCTTTTCCTGGATGAAAGAGACACAGTGCCTGCCTTCCGTGGGCCCAGAGTCCAGGAGGGACCCGGACAAGCAACAGGACAAGTGCGACTCTTCTGGACCTGCTGTGACAGGTGCTCGGAGAGAGCAGAGCAGGCCCGGGGCTCCCTTCACCACCACCCCAACCCCGTACGGTCTCCGGACCCCCCCCTTCCCCCCATGCGTTGTACTCTCGCAAGTGTTGTCTACCCCAGACGTGGGCCCCGCAGCCGGGTGGGAAGGGAGGGATGTGCAGAGGGCCTGGCGCTGACCTCGCGGGGCCTCCATCCCCCGTGGAGGTCGCGGGTTTACAGACCAGCTCTCCCCTGGACTCGGGGGACCCTGTCCTGCGAGCCACCGCACTGGCCCCTCAGCTCGGACAGGCTAGGAACCAAGGTGCCCCGCCCCCCGCCCGCGGCTGATGCGAGAGGGGTTCCCTCCGAGGGGCTGGCGGCGGCAGCGGGAGGGGCGCCTCCCTCCACTCTCCGCGCACCCACGTGCCCCCGACAGGGGGATCTCCGGGGATGTCCTTTGTCTAGCAACCACCAAGACAAAGGACGCGGCACCAGAGTGAGCAATCTCAGCCATCCTGCCGCCTCCCCTTTAAAAAAAGAGAGAAGGAACTAGGTGAGCCACAGCTTCCCTCCTCCTTTTGATGGTCTCTGGCTCTTTCCTCGGGGGGCGGGGCGGAGGGTGGGGTGACCCGGTCTAGCACAGAAGGAATCGGAGCCGGGGGCCTGATTTCTAAGCCTAAACCACTTGTTCTCATGTCCCCTTGGTGGCCTAAGCTGATTGAAAGTGGCGGGGCACTTAGCGACATTTTGACCTTTGGTCTTTGCGGCGACAGTGAAGCGGACCCGGGCTTTTTCGGAGCGGCGGCTGCAGTTCCAGCCTATGCCACACGGTGGCAGGTTTCGCCTAGAAAAAGCGCTCTTCACTCGCCATCGCCGCCCCCCCCGCACCCTCCCACCCCGCCCCAGCCGCTCAGAGGCGTGGCTTCACCGAATTCTGTTCCGGGACAAACGTGATTTATATTGATTGCTTCTGCTAATGCATCAGAGAGAACGAATGCTCGGGGTACATTCTTGGTGACGTTTATTGCCTTTTATACTTAGAAACATAAACTAAAGCAAAAAAGTCTTTAACCCTTTTAATGGATCCTTGTTATAATGGATGAGGCAAAATCGTTAGCGTTCTGGGGAGGAGGGGGGAGAGATGAAGGAAACTGGGTAGAGGGACTTGTCTGGTTGTATGAAAGAGACACAGTGCCTGCCTGCCGTGGGCCCAGAGTCCAGGAGGGACACGGACAAGCAACAGGACAAGTGCGACTCTTCTGGACCTGCTGTGGCAGGTGCTCGGAGAGAGCACAGCCTTCTTTTCTAACTGCTGATAAATGTTCTTAGAAATGACTTCCCAACAAAAATACAGAGGTTTCATATTTGGGAAGAAATAAAGAACTAAAGAGATGCTGGAATCCCTCCTTCTGATCCTTTACTTTCAGTCTAAAAGATAATAGAAAATGCAGAGAAACAGGAAACAAATCAGGAAACTCTTAATATGATGATGGTTAAAACAATGGTTTGGGGCTTCCCTGGTGGCGCAGTGGTTGAGAATTCGCATGCCAACGCAGGGGACACGGATTCGAGCCCTGGTCTGGGAAGATCCCACAGGCCGCAGAGCAACTAAGCCCGTGAGCCACAATTACTGAGCCTGCGCGTCTGGAGCCTGTGCTCCGCAACAAGAGAGGCCACGATAGTGAGAGGCCCGCGCACCGCGATGAAGAGTGGCCCCCGCTTGCCGCGACTAGGGGGAGCCCTCGCACAGAAACGAAGACCCAACACAGCCAATAAATAAATAAGTAAATAAAATTTAAAAAATTAAAAAAAAAACCCACAATGGTTTGGTGGGCACGTGCTCTATGCCAGACACTTTTCTTAAACTACGTTTTACTTTTTGAGGTCTAAGTTGATGTGTTTTGTTTTTCATGGCACTGGCTTGAAATTTCATGCAGAGGTGATGAGTGTTGAGGTAACAAGCTGCCTGTTCCCTCGCCGCCTCCCATCTTCTCTGTCCCCAGCACCCGGTCACCTGACCACAGCTCTGTTTGCTGGCCTGGCAGGAGTGGCTGTGCTCCTGGGGTTCTGAGCTATGTGACTCGGAAGCTACAGAGACCCTCTCAGACCAGAGTCACATATGCCCTAAAGGATTCAGGGTCAATTACCCAAATAGGGGAGGGGGCAGCTGGGAGGGGAACCTTGCCTGGAAGCCCATGTCGGGGGCAGGTAGACCAGAGGCTCTGCATAGACAGGCATGACAGCAGCGCTGGGCACTGGACTCCTGGCTGGACAGCGGCCGGACAGCCGACTCACAAGTCATGAGTCTGGGCGAATATTGCTTCTCATAGACTTGCCCTAGCAGCAATTTCTATGGGGAAATACTAACAGGATGCCTCCTTCTCAAGACATTCTGCCTAAGGATTCAAGAGCACTTCCTTGGATTCCAGATCTGTTACTTCTAAAGGCTCAACCTAGGAGAAGGAGGGAGGGGGATTTCAGGGGAGAGGCAGGGCTGAGGTTTCAGCCTCCGTCTTGTCTGGCCCCTGAAACTCCTGGCAGTAGGAACTGAAAGTCTGTCCTCTGCAGGTCCAGTGGGTCCAGGGGCCTCCCCAGTCTCCTTTGCTAGTTCTTCCCTGGGGCGTAGTTTGCAGACCTCTTTTCTTCTGCAGTACACTCACTCCCATATCAATCTTAGGAGTATGGTGGCTTTAATCCCCATCTATAAGTGATGACTCCCAGCTTCCATCTCCAGGCTCCACGCCCCTGCACAAACTCCACACTCACACGTCCAACTCCCTTTCTGACATTTCCATTTGGGAGCCAACAGACACCACAAACCCCACATGTCAAAGCTGAACTACTGGCTTCCTGCTTCAGACTTGTTTCACGGGTGGCCTTTCCCATCTCTGTACAGCAGCTCAGTGCTTACAGTTACTCAGGCCCAAAATCTCGCTGTTATCTTTTTTTTTTTTTTGGCTGTGTTGGGTCTTCGTTTCTGTGCGAGGGCTTTCTCTAGTTGCGGCAAGCGGGGGCCACTCTTCATCGCGGTGCGCGGGCCTCTCACTGTCGCGGCCTCTCTTGTTGCGGAGCACAGGCTCCAGAGCACAGGCTCAGTAGTTGTGGCTCACGGGCTTAGTTGCTCCGCAGCATGTGGGATCTTCCCAGACCAGGGCTCGAACCCGTGTCCCCTGCATTGGCAGGTGGATTCTCAACCACTGCGCCACCAGGGAAGCCCTGGCTGTTATCTTTGACTCCTCAATTTCTTTAATCTATCCAATCTATGAGGGGCCCTTACTGGCTCTACCCTCAGAATACACCCAGAATCTAACCAAGTTCTCAGCGTCATTACTGCCACCAGTCTGGCCCAGTCCACATCGTTGTCCATCCTTGCCCCTACAGGTTTTTTTTTTTTAATAAGTTTATTTTTTATTTATTTTTCTTTTTGGCTGCATTGGGTCTTCATTGTTGCGCACAGGCTTTCTCTAGTTGTGGCAAGAGGGGGCTACTCTTGTGGTGTGCGGGCTTCTCATTGCGGTGGCTTCTCTTGTTGTGGAGCACAGGCTCTGGGAGCGCGGGTTTCAGTAGTTGTGACACACAGGCTCAGTAGTTGTGGCGCACGGGCTTAGTTGCTCCGCGGCATGTGGGTTCTTCCCCAGCCAGGGCTCGAACCCGTGTCCCCTGCATCGGCTGGCAGATTCTTAACCACTGCGCCACGAGGGAAGCCTACAGGTTTTTTATGTTGTGTCACTTCATGGATCAAAACCTTCCGAGGGTCCCCCCTTGCCCTAGGGTAAAGTCCAAACCATAGCTTCCGGGCCCAAGCCGGGGCCGCTCACCAGCTCTTTTCAAGAAGGGGCCAGTGTCCATGAAGTGGGGCAGAGTGAGCTCCTGGTGGGTCTAAACATCCAAGGGATACAAAAGAGGGGGAGAGGAAGGTCACAACAACCAAAACTGAGGTACAGTCTGAAACCCGGAATCAAGTGAGCACCTACGGTATTACGATTTCACAGAAATGTACTTAGAGGATGCAGGACCCCGCCACTGACTAGGAATACAGTGAGCAGTTCCAGACCCCCATCCAGGAATGATAAATGCTGTGAGTATATGAGCCAGACCTAACAGCATTATGATGTGGGAAGTATTACTACCCCATTTTATGGATGAAGAAATGCAGCCCTAAAGATAGATGAAGCAGTGTTGTGTAGGGCCACACAGATGGGTTCAAACCCAGGTGATCTGCCTCTGGAGCCCACAGAACAGACCACAGAACGGCTGCAGTATAAGCATCCATTGCACAAAGGAATCTTTCTGGTCACAGGCGTGGGAAGCGGGTGTCAGGCTACTAGATAAGAGTTCAGATCTGGGGACCTGTAATAGCTACCAGACTGAGGACTGTCTCATCCTACTGTAGAGCCCCTTTCTGCAAACATCCAGTCATCCCATAAATGATCATTCACCATCCACCCTCTAGTGCCAGGCACTGTTCTAGAAACGGGCCGTCCGGTGGTGAGCACGTCTGCCAGGGTCTATGCGTTCATGGAGAAAAGTCTGAAAGCCTGTCTTGTGCTGATGCCAGCAACACCCTCACAGAACAGACCCCAGCAGTGACCCACGTCATCACAGACTCAGTCCCTAATCACACATCCTGACCTCATTTTGCTCCCTGCATGCACGTCTCCGTGAATCTTCCTGCACTCTGGACCAGCCTCCGGACTCAGTTTCCTGTTTACAGGCTCCTGTCACCCACCAGACCTGAGGCTCTGCACCAACTCCCTATCCCGATCAACTGCTGAGGGCAGACGTGCAGGCTGGACCACCCAGCCTGGACTCTCACCCAGGGAGGGGTGCCACCTGTAGGACAGCCTCACAAACCAGGGAGGCTAAGGAAGACAGAGGCTGTGGGCTCCCCAGTAGCCAAGAGATGTCATGTGGCCACCCACCTCCTGGTAGGGACTGAGTGTTAGTATACAGACCAGCTTGTGTCCATCCATCCATCCATCCACCCATCCACCCATCCACCCACCCACCCATCCTCCCACACATACACCCACCCACCCACCCGTCCACCCATCCACCTGTCCATCTACCCACCCACCCTCCCATCCGTCCATCCACCCACCCACCCATCCATCCTTCCATCCATCCATCCATCCATCCATCCATCCATCCATCCATCCGTCCACCCGTCCATCCTCCCATCATTCATTCAACAACAAGTATTTGTGGGGTGGCTACTATAAGCCAGGCATGTTTGAGGCACTTGAAATACATCATTGAAGAAAATAGATGTATAACTGAATCACTTTGCTGTACAGCAGAAATTGACACAAAATTGTAAAGCAACTATACTTCAACAAAAAATAAATACATTTTAAAAAAAAAGGATGAGCTTAGGTCAGATCCCTGAAGTGCCGATGGGTTTGGAACTGGCTTATTGCTGCCACCAGAGGCTGTTGATGGAGGGAGGAGGAGGGGCAGGGAGTGGAAAAGCCCAATTTTGGACCATGATCTGTCATTTCCTGATCTTGTGACCTTGGACACCTGACCTTTCTTTTTCAGTCTTCAAGGTTTTCCATCTTGTTTTACCGGCAGAGTCATTATTTTAAAAAGACATTTCTTTCTCTAATGATTAGTGATGTTGAGCATCCTTTCATGTGTTTGTTGGCAATCTGTATATCTTCTTTGGAGAAATGTCTATTTAGGTCTTCTGCCCATTTTTGGATTGGGTTGTTTGTTTTTTTCATATTGAGCTGCATGAGCTGCTTGTACATTTTGGAGATTAATCTTTTGTCAGTTGCTTCATTTGCAAATATTTTCTCCCATTCTGAGGGTTGTCTTTTCATCTTGTTTATGTTTTCCATTGCTGTGCAAAAGCCTTTAAGTTTCATTAGGTGCCATTTGTTTATTTTTGCCTTTATTTCCATTTCTCTAGCAGGTGGGTCAAAAAGGAGAACAGTATGGAGGCTCCTTAAAAAACTAAAGATAGAACTACCATATGACCTAGCAATCCCACTACTGGGCATATACCCTGAGAAAACCGTAATTCAAAAAGAGTCATGTACCACAACGTTCAATGCAGCTCTATTTACAATAGCCAGGACATGGAAGCAACCTAAGTGTCCATCGACAGATGAATGGATAAAGAAGATGTGGCACATATATACAATGGAATATTACTCAGCCATAAAAAGAAACGAAATTGAGTTATTTGTAGTGAGGTGGATGGACTTAGAGACTGTCATACAGAGCGAAGTAAGTCAGAAAGAGAAAAACAAATACCGTATGCTAACACATATATATGGAATCTAAAAAAAAAAAAAATGGTTCTGAAGAACCTAGGGGCAGGACAGGAATAAAGACGCAGACGTAGAGAATGGACTTGAGGACACGGGGAGGGGGAAGGGTAAGCTGGGACGAAGTGAGAGAGTGGCATGGACATATATACACTACCAAACGTAAAATAGATAGCTAGTGGGAAGCAGCCACATAGCACAGGGAGATCAGCTCGGTGCTTTGTGACCACCTAGAGGGGTGGGATAGGGAGGGTGGGAGGGAGACGCAAGAGGGAGGGGATAGGGGGATATATGTGTATGTATAGCTGATTCACTTTGTTATACAACAGAAACTAACACACCATTGTAAAGCAATTATACTCCAATAAAGATGTTAAAAAAATAAAGACATTTCTTATGGAAGCCAAACTTATGATTATTACAGGTCAACTCCAAAGGAGGTCTGCTCTGATTGAGAAGGGGAGGGTTCGGGGAGCCCAGAGCCCTGCCAAGCAGAATGTCCCCCCAGACTGTGAGTGTGTAGGCGGCTCCTGGGCCGTCTCCATCCCACCCCGGGGCTCTGCGGGATATCCGTGAAGCCCCAGCCTGGGATCCTGAAGGCCCTCAGCCGCTGACAGGTGGTGATTTTGTGACTTAGAACTGCTGCTGGGGTTCTTGGTGTAGCAGCTGGGGATGAGTGAGCTGGCAGTGGGTGTGCAGGGGGCTAAGGGAGCAGAGGTCTGGAGCAGCAGAAGAGGGCCAGGGGACGGACCACGGATTCCCAGGGAGCAGTAATTCCCTTGACAGCAGCCTGCCTGCTTGGGACAGGGCATCCTCCTGGGACTTCCTTCTCTGGGGGTCTCTCAGTCATGCTGCTCTTCAGGAGACCTCCCCTGTCAGGACCCCCGCCCTCTTACAGCAGATGCACCAGGCATTTGCCTGCTGGTTTCTAAACCTTTTACTTCTTATTGTGTAATATCCCAGTTGGAGATGGGAAGATGGATAGAACACAGCCCTGCCCTGGAGGCACTAAGGGTCTGGGGGGAGGATGCTGGATGGGAGGGGGTTATTTTCATGTGGGACGGAGACCTGCACAGAGGCAGCTCTAGGGCAGAGGGGGGCGCCACTGCTACGATCTGGGGGAGGCCGGGAAGTGAAGCTGGAGCTGCTCAAGGAGTGATGGGGGAGCCGGGAGGGACCCTGGGCGGAAGCAGCGTGTGTGTTCTTTCTTCACAGCCCTACACTTTCTCCACTTTTCCGTCTTTTGCGAATTGGCTAGTCGCCATTTATGAATCATAAGTAATCGCCTGACCTGGGAGCAGGGATTTCTGCACGCCCACTGCTGAGGGCTGCAGACAGCGGGCTGTGGGCAGCAGACTCCCTCCCAGGAGCTGAGTGCTGCGCCGGCCCAGAGTGGGTGCTCAGTAGCAACTCAGCTAGTGGGTGGATCGGCGTGACCTCCTGCACAATTAGATTCCTGTGCTGATCAGAAAAGATGAGGGGCTGACATGCCCTGTCTGGGGTGTGGGAGCACTCAGGAGCATGGCCGAGTATGTGGGTGAAGCTGGGAGAGAGCAGGGCCGTCCTCTCCCTTCCCAAGGGTGGAGGAGATGGACCCGGGGCTGCTGCTTCCACGGGACTTGCCCTGAGCAGCCTGGCCCCCGAAAGAAGCTCTGCTTGGAGGTCAGGTGGGAGGCTTGGAGTGTCAACTCTTCGGGCAGAAATAGGGGAGCAACCTGAGTCCACACACAGCCGGCGATGTCCAGCCTTTTCTGTAAAGTCCCACAGAGTGAGCAGTTCTGACTTTGTGGGCAACAGTCCCTGTTGCAACCACTCAGCTCTGCTGTTTGAATGCAAAAGCAGCCCTAGACCACATGTAAGTGCTTGGGTGTAGCTGTGCTCCAGTGAAATGTTACTTACATAGCAGGCAATAGACTGGATTTGGCCCCTGGGCTGTAGTTTGCTATCCCTTCTCTAAGCTTATGACTCTGACTTGATGCCTTGATTTTGGTCTCTTGTGTTCCTGACCTTCTTTTCTTTGTGCTGCATCTCTTTGCTGATCGTGACTTCTGCATTTCTGACATGAGCTTGGTCACCCAGCCCCACCCACTGGCTGTGTCTCCTATTCGGGCTGGACTCCAGCTCCGACGGCCCCACCGTAACTACACACATGGAGACAGTGATGCCAGAGGACAGAGCGGAATTGCTCAAGAGGGAAAAATGCGAGTGCCCATCTCCGCGACGGATGGTGAGGAAGATAATTCAGCCAGGCTGGTTCTCCAAGCTCAGTTGAGCCTCCAATTCAGACTCTCTCTGGCACAAAACCAACCTCAGAGAGTTGGGGGTTGAGGGAGACATTTGGGGACTCTGGTCCAGGCTGGCTTATATGGCTTTGAGAGTCTGGGGTGAAATATCTTTTGGCTTTTTTTGGATGTCATCTGAAACCAGTGGAGGTCCTCAGAGGACATGCATGTCCTTCTGTCATCCTGGGGTCACCCTGTCTCCCCACCTCTGGCTCGACCTCTGGGGTGTCACCCTTTCTTCACGGGCATGAAGCCTATAGGAATTGGATGGTGCCCTGGAGGTCACTGGATCTAATTTCACTATGTTTTACTGACGAGTCAACCAAAATTCAGAGAGATGAATAACTCGCCCAGCATCACACAGCTGTGAGCCCAGGTCTCCTGGCTCTGGCATCTGTCTTTGTCTTGCACCTACTCCCCACTTGTACTCCCTTCTTGGTGCCTTTCTCCTGAATTTCCTGAGTCGTTCACATTTTCTTTTCTTTTTTTTTTTTTCTGATTTGGTAACATTTTATTTTATTTTATTTTATCGGAGTATAGTTGCTTTACCATGTTGTGTTAGTTTCTGCTGTACAGCAAAGTGAATCAGCTATATGTATACATATATTCCCCTCTTTTTTGGAATTCCCTCTCATTTACGTCACCACAGAGCACTGAGTAGAGTTCCCTGTGCTATACAGTAGGTTCTCATCAGTTATCTATTTTATACATGGTATCAGTAGTGTGTATATGTCAATCCCAATCTCCCCATTCCTCCCGCGCTCCCTTCCCCCCCTTGGTATCCATATGTTTTTTTCTCTACGTCTGTGTCTCTATTTCTGCTTTGCAAATAAGTTCATCGGTACCATTTTTCTAGATTCCACATACACGCATTAATATATGATATTTATTTTTCTTTCTGACCTACTTCACTCTGTATGGCAGTCTCTAGGTCCACCCATGTCTACAAATGAGACAATTTCGTTCCTTTTTATGGCTGAGTAACATCTTCTTTATCCATTCCTCTGTCGATGGGCATTTAGGTTGCTTCCATGACCTGGCTATTGCAGATAGTGCTGCAGTGAACATTAGGGTGCATGTGTCTTTTTGAATTAATGGTTTTCTCTGGGTGTATGTCCAGGAGTGGGATTGCTGGGTCGTATGGTAGTTCAGAAAATGCCAACACCATGAAAAAGACACACAGGAAGCCTCTTCACCGCAACCGCTGACTGTGGTTCCAACTTCCTCCTGCTCTAACCCATCCCCCACCCCAGCCAGGAAGCCACCCTGGGCGGCAGGTAAAGCATCCTCCGCAGGTAGCTGGTGGTGCTGCTTGAGTGAGGATTCATTAGGAAAAGTAATTATTCACCTGCCTCATGCAGAACAAACCGCCTTCCTCTCACCCCTCAACCCCCTGTGAGTCGTTAGAAAGCAGAACCTCGTCGTCTGTATTCTCTCCATAAAATGTGCCCTCCGGTGGCGTGAGGTGATGGGTATTCTTCCTTTGTTTTTAAAAAGGCAAACACGAAGGGAAAACAAGAGGACCGAGGAGATCTAATTAAGCCTCCATAAAGCTGGGGCTGGCATCTCTGAGATCTGGCTGGAGCGAGATTGCTGTTCTCCTTCCACCCTGTCACAGATATAAATGAGTTCTTAATTCCTCCTTTTGTGCAGAACAGGTTATCGTGTTCCTATTCATTAAGTGACTTCGGGGCCCTGCAGCAGAGCTTAATGGGAGTTGAAATTAGCAGCCTCTGGCTTTGGTACTGGGGCCAGAATAGGGAGTCCTGGGAAAAGGAATCAGTTTCCCTGGATTTCGAGGCTGAGGGTCTCAGACGCCTCTGAGTGACCTTGGAGGTCCTTGAAGGGCAGTCCCATCAATTGCCGCTCACTGCCCACAGGATGAAGTTCAAGCCCCTTTTTGTGGACTGAAGGTGCTTTGGGCTGGTTCCTCTGTAGCTTCCCTCTCGCAGCTACCTGGTCTCTTCTCTTGCCCCATCTCCCGACCACACACACCGTGGCCACAGGACACCACTCTCTGGGCAGCCCTGCTGTTTCGGGTTTCTGGAATGCCCATCTCGCTCCGCCTGCTGCCATTGTTCAAGGCTCACCTCCAGATCTTCCTCTCCAGGAGGACATTTCTAACCCCTAGACGTGACCATCAGACTCCTCCCTCCACACCCTTGAAAACACCCCTGACCACGCCCACTGCACCTCCTTCTGGTCCTGCCTGGACCACAGACACCGTGATGGGATGGGTTCTTCTTCAGATCCACAGGGCTTCACTGGGTGTGGGACACATGGGCATTCCACACTCGTCGGGGAGGGAAGGAAGGACCTAGGATGAGTGGAAGGTGGAGAAGGGCAAGGTGGCCGTAGAGGAGGGAAGGGCCATTCAACACTCCTCTGGATTTGGGCGTCTGGGGGAGAAGTGGGATGGCACTCTGCTCCCTGGCTCCATCCTTGGTTCACTCAACTGCTCTGAACATAGGCTCTTAGCAAGTTTCTTCCTCAGCGTTTCTGTCCTCCCTCTACCTCTATGCTTCATCACCGCTTCTCACCACCGCCCCCATTTGTCAGACTCACAAATTCAGGGTGCATAGGTGCTTCCTCAGGACCACTTGGAGGCAGAAGAGTTTTCAACCGGATGTGATCCCTCATAAGAACATCCCCTCAGCCTCCGGTCCTGGAGACTCAGGGTATGCGCTGCAGTTCTAGGTGCCTATTTATTTCAGGTGCAAACCTCTTTAATTATCAGTAAGGTCGCACCTCAGATGCAGACGGCTCTTTTATGGTTACTCTTAATTTTGCTGTGCCTATGAGATGTGCATTTTAAGTCAGGTTCTGCAGAAGCAGACCAAGGAAATCCTATAGGAGAAAGTGGGAAGGGTGTGGGAGAGCAGACGGGGGAGGGAAGAGGCCAAGGGAGGGGGCCGCCCTGGAGCTGCAGTCACTCCTCTGTTCATCTGCTCAGCCCAGTTGCTGGGTTTTCACACCCAAATCCGCTCTTGCCTAAGGGGGAGGGGAGTGTAAACTCCCAGTCGCCTCAGTTCTCTGGGCCCAGCTGACTCTGGGAGCCCAGGGCAGACCTGAGAAGCAGTCCAGGTGCAGGCCTTAGACACGAAGCCTGCAGAGGTGGGGAGGTGGGTGCACACACAGAAGGGGGTTCAGTGGGTCCGGGTGGACTGCAAGCCCCATCTACTGCAGCACGTGCCCCGAACCTAACATCACTAAAAGCCACAGGCCTTACGCACCACAGCCTTGCCTTGCTATCTACTGCAAGGAAAACGAGGCCAAGAGGATGAGAGGGATTCCTTCAAGATCCCATAGATCAGGCTTCCCTGGTGGCGCAGTGGTTGAGAATCTGCCTGCTAACACAGGGGACACGGGTTCGAGCCCTGGTCTGGGAAGATCCCACATGCCGCGGAGCAACTGGGCCCGTGAGCCACAACTACTGAGCCTGTGCGTCTGGAGCCTTTGCTCCGCAACAAGAGAGGCCGCGACAGTGAGAGGCCCGCGCACCACCATTAAGAGTGGCCCCCGCTTGCCGCAACTAGAGGAAGCCCTCGCACAGAAAAAAAAAAAAAAAACAAAGACCCAACACAGTCAAATAAATAAATAAAAATAAATAAATAATAATAATTAAATAAAAAAGATCCCATAGATCATGAGGGGCAGAGCTGGGACTTGAATGCAGACCTTCTGACCTTTGCGCAGCCCCCTTGCCTGGTTTCCAAGCTTCCTTATCAACATGGTACAAGTCAAAGATGCCCACTGGTAACCCACTCGGATAAAACTCAGTACTTTGGTTCTTAATTATTTTCAAAGTAATTAATAATAATGCAAAGAGATTTCTTCTCTTTAAAAAACATTTACAGATTTCCATTAAACTGCAAGTTCCCCTAGTGTCTGTGAGGTCAGCTATTTTACAGAAAACTGAATACACGCTGTATTTCCAGTTTCTTGCCCCTCTGCCCTGCCATCCTCCTCTGCGTCCTGTCCCACTGTTCCCTGAGACGTGGACAAGCAACTTGCCTGCTTTCCCGCAGGTGACGAGTGGATGAAATGGGAAGAAAACCCAGGCCCCGTATTAAATCAAGTTGACGGTCAGTCCTGTCCCTAAGACTAAAGCTTTTATTTTTCCGTTGCAGATTCTAAGGGAAACAATGAAATTGCTACATGGGCCCCGTGTGTTTGTTATCATCAAAAGCGGGTTGTTCAGCTGATTGTCAAGAAATGGGGATCATCTTTGCAAGTTTATCTTACGTGACCTCTGCATAAATGTTAAGCTCCAGCCTGTGAGGACTGCCGTGACTTGAACCCTGGCAAACCTGAGACGCGCCTCTCCATGGCACTAAACTCTTCAGCAACGTTTCTCAAGCAAATTACCCAGCTGCTGCTGTCTTCCCTACAGGAAACATTTGCCATCCTCAGCGTGGCCATTCAGGGGACAGAGAATGAGTGAGTTTGACACAACCTGCTGTCCTGGGCTCTCCACCAAAACTGGAGATGGCTCTCCACCATCTTTTCTATGTTGGTCAAACACCCAAACTGAAAAGGCAGACGGTGGCTGGAGCATCGTTACCAGCAAATGTTGACAGAGTCACATCCCTGCTAATAGCATTTTTAAAATGAGGGGTTTTGCCACTCAAATTCTCTGAGCACTATTAACAAGTCACACGGAAAAGCAATACAGACGTTTGACAAAGAGCAATTAGAGTTTACAGTGCGTTTGAGTGAGGATTCCAGCAGGCTGGCAGAGGTGAGAAAGTGCAGATCCAATCGGGATCCTTGTCATCCATGCAAAACAAACCCAAGTTGTCTGGGGTGGTGACAGCGTGGAGGGGAGCGTGCGGGACAGAGTCTAATTGAAAACTGACAGATGAAACTAACAACTGTCAGGACCAAGTGAGCACACAGCTTCCTAGGCAGAGCTGACCATCCTTGGGAGATTTCTTATTCCCTGTCCAAGACAGAAAGCGTAACTGAGCAGGACCTTATGCGTGTCTGCCTGCTTCTTGTTTGCAGAAAAACTTTAGCCTCCTAGGCCTTCCCCTAATTCCTAAGAACAAATTTAATCAGAGAAGTGAGAAAATGCAGAAACAAAGGGAAACAGTCAAGCACGACAAAAGAATAATAATTTCGCCATTAAACAAAGACCTTTTGTTCCTCCTCAAGGGCTGTAGATAATATTCTGAACCGTGTCCTTTGAGCTGTTTTGCAGATACTGAAACCCCCTCCAGGTGGGAGAAGTTGGCTGCATGCTGCCCACCAGCACGTAGACTGCAGACCGGTTGGACCCAGAAGGTTGAAGATGTTGACTCCTGATTAGCTCACCACCAACCAATCAGAAGAATGCCCACAAGCTGATCACGCACTCCGCTACCCTCTCCATAGCCCTATCTTTAAAAACCTTCCCCTGAAAGACATCAGGGAGTTCGAGCCTTTTAAGCACTAGCTGCCTGGACTCCTTGCTTGGTGCCCTGCAATAAACACTGCACTTTCCTTCATCACGACCCAATGTCAGTAGATTGGTTTTACTGCACGCACGTGAGCAGACCCAAGTTTGGTTTGCTAACAAAAGTGCTTTCCTGGTTTGGGTGCTTGACAATGATCCCACCTGGGCTAATGTCCATTGAGACTGTGGATTTCTTTTAAAGAGATGCTCCTAAGGGATTGTCTGCTTTTGAGACTTGGATTCCTTTTAAGTGAAAGTGAATGTGTGTTACAGTGATGTTTGCTTTAATTCACCCACAGCTTTTAGAGTCCTGGACATGCGGCCTGAAACCCAGAAAATCCACCTGGAATTGGACAACCACACCATCGCAGAGGCATAAGCAGGGCCTAGCGAGATCGCTTATAGCCAGGAGAGAGCCTCCCAGGAGGAAAGTTATTACTTCAAGCTTCTTCTTACTTTAAGTTACATTAGAGCTGCAGAATTCTTAGCAATGTAAAACGTGCACAGTGCCTCTCAGTTGCAGAGTATAAAGTGGGGAGAAGGTGGTTCAGGGCCATTCAGGAGTTTCTTGTTATAGCTTAATTTTGGGGGGATTTTCCATGCTTTAATAGTTGTGTCTGCTGTTGGTGGGAAAGTAAATTGGTGCAGCCACTATGGAGAACAGTATGGAAGCTCCTTAAAAAACTAAACATAGAGCTACCATATGACCCAGCAATCCCACTACTGGGCATATACCCAGAGAAAAACCATTCTTCGAAAACATACATGCACCCCAGTGTTTACTGCAGCACTATTCACAATAGCCAAGACATGGAAGCAACCTAAATGTCCACTGACAGAGGAATGGATAAAGTAGATATGGTAGCTACGTGTAATGGAATATTACTCAGCCATAAAAAAGAATGAAATAATGCCATTTGCAGCAACATGGATGGACTTAAGAGATCATTATACTAAGTGAAGTAAGTCAGACAGAGAAAGACAAATATCATATGATATCACTTATATGTGAAATCTAAAAAAAATGATACAAATGAACTTATTTACAAAACAGAAATAGACTCACAGACATAGAAAACAAACTTATGGTTACCAAAGGCAAAAGGTGGGGAGGGATAAATTAGTAGGTTGGGATTAACATATACACACTACTATATATAAAGTAAATAATCAACAAGGACCTACTGTATAGCACAGGGAACTCTACTCAGTACTCTGTAATAACCTATATGGGAAAAGGATCTGAAAAAGAATAGATATATGTATCTGTGTAACTAAATCACCTTGCTGTACGCCTGAAACTAACACAACATTTTAAATCAAATATACTCCAATATAAAATTTTTTAAAATAGTTGTGTCTGCGTCAAAAAGAAAGGTTCCTGCAATTAACATTTAGAGCCTTGTGTGAGTAGCCAGAGGAGGTGGTGGAATTACCTCCTTGAATCTCTGCAACTGTTTAGTTTCTGGATGGAGGAAGATGAAAGAATTAGGTCAGCTCTAGAAACCACGCAGCCTTAAGATATTGTGATGCTGTGAAGTTCAGATTTTATATCACAAGTTCTGAGCCTGCTTCCTCATACGTCAAATGAGAATAATACAAGTGCCTCTGTCGTCCTGTTGTTTATGTGCTCTGGGACTTACATAAGAGAGTATACATGACGGTAGAATGCCTGGTATGTACTAAGTGCTCACAGATGTTAACTGTTATTATTCTTATTTCTGAAGCTAAGGTCACCAGACTTAGAAGTAAGAAACCAACATAAGAAATATAAAAAAAAAAATATAAGAAGTCCTTGGTTTTCTTATTAGGACAATGGGTTGTTTTGAGACTCCAATGAGATCATGTATGTAAAAGCACAGATAAACGAGTAAGTGAAATGCACACCTGTAAGAGTCCTATAAAACAGCTTGCAATGTCCTTTCACCTATGCACAGGGTCACCCCCTTTAGCTATGTGGACCTTTTCCTTCTCATTTTCTTGTGTGTGACTTAAGGAAACGTCCCTGCCGGTAATATGTGAGGGATGAGTATCTCCCTTGGTTACAGACAGGAGCCAACAGGTGCTTCACCCAAGAGGCGGATGGCGAGGGGCAGGGGGAGGCTCCCGAGGGACGCAGTGGCCGCAGCCCTCCTGGGTGTGTGGCTTTGTCCCTGAATCCGATCCATTCAGTTCTGGGTCCTTCCGGGCCTGGGAGGGCTCAGTTGTATTTGGGAAATGGAAGCAGCCTAATAGCTCATCCAATGATCATGAAGGCCTCTGCTTTGAAAGGCTTTGGGGGACCTCTGTTTCTGTAGGACGTCGGGCTGGCCTGGGAGAGGGGCCATGTTCACAGATGCTTGGGCCCTGGGCCACCCTCTCAAACCCTTCTGGACTCTTCTGAGGCGATGGCCAGGAAACCAAGACCTTAGCTACCTCTGGTCACTTCTGTGGGGTCTATGTGTAAGCAGTGGGCCCTTGGCACATGCTCCTGGTCCCTCACTCTGCCCGCTTTATACACAGGACTGGGCTGGTTTGATACGACCCCATCCTTATCAAAGGCACTGCGTCCGCTTCTGGGTCTGGGTCCCCAAGAGCAGCCCCTCCTTGTAGTTCAGACTCTCCCCAAGCCCTGAGGCCCAGGCTTTGATTGCATGAGACCTCTGACCTCTGTCCTCTGACCCTAGATGCATTAGGTGTAGTCTGGCTCCTCTCCCCCAGGACCCCACTCCCAGGGGATATTCTAAAGGACCCATCAACGAACCCTTCTCTCAGCTAGGACACCTACTGGCTCCACTGTTTCCTTTGATTGTAAGCAACAGAAAGAGACTCTGGCTTCTCTGGGGGCAGGGAGGGAAGAGTCAACAGAAGCTATCATCCGGGGATTGCTGGTGTCCAGCAAGGCTGTTCTTTCCTCCTCCGTAGTAATGATGTTGAAGCAGGAGGGGGCCCTCCAGCGGGGCCCACATACGCAGCCCCACCCTTACAGCTGGGGCGACCAGAGTGTGAGTAGGAGTTTCAGGTGCGGCCGCTAGGCTGCGCCCCAAGACCTTGCAGGCATGTCCTTCACATCTCTCCCTCCTTCTCTGGCTGGAGTAGCTTTACTGCCGTGACTTTGGGACACTCGTGGAGCTGAGGATGACAGGGCGGCTGGCAGTGAGCTGGACTGTCCCTTTACAAGGAATGAGCTTATGCTTGGCCGGAGCCCTTGTGTTTGGGGCTCTGCATTTTAGCCGTTTCACCTTGACCCTCATGAATTCAGGATTGTGAATCGAGAGAGATGTGGAACAAGTAAGGCTGGAGGAGGTGGGGGCAGCTTTGGATGTCCCAGCAGCAGGATCTTACTAGGATCCTGCTGTTACTAGGACCCTCTTCATGGTCACTACCGGGCCTTCTATTGGCGTGGGTTTCAGATATCCGTGAGATGAGGAAACTGTCCCAGCTTCGGTCTGGGGTGCACCCTGCCGGAGAGGCAGGGTCGTCACAGAAGCGTGAACACTGAGGTCCCCCACCTCTTTGTATCTCAGTCTTTTCTGGAAAAGACGACCACTGGGCACTCTTTTTTCTTATACCCGGTATGTGCCAGAATCAGATGAGGCCAGGAACACAGGGAGAGCCAGGAATCTGGATTTTGGTGGGGAAGACAGGTGATTGAATAGACACAATTTGGAGAGGCAAGAGCTATACCTGAGGTTCTTATGGGCTATTCTGAGAGCTCAAGGGAGAGGCTGCTAACAGAACCAGAGGAAGAAGCTTAGGGTGCTGTGCTATGTTGAAGGCAGGGTTACTGTTGCGGAAGGACTCAGCCTGACTTGAGATGACACAGCAGCTCTAGCAAGTGGCCTAGAGCAAGTTACGTCAATTACCACCCTGAGCATGCTTCCTCATTTGTGAAATGAAGATGATACTACAAGCTGCTTGCTAGGGCAGAGCTCTAGCTGTGCTGGGAGTGAGGAGGGGAGATGCAGAAAGGAAGGGAGAGGAGCTGCCATCCTTGTTCTGCCTGGATTGTAAGCCCCTCTTTTGCCCCTTTCCTGTTTGTCTATTTCTGTTACCCTTAAACCTTAATCCTAAAAATGAGATCACTAGGTAACATTTAACCTCACTCCTGATCTTTGCTTTACTGAATGTACACAATGCCTCGCTTAACCTGTGGATTCCTTCCCTGGATTAAAAGGAGTAAGAATGAAGAATTAAGCAGTTAAAGAATGACCGACTCTCTACCCCGAGTTTCCCCCTTAGCAAATTTGCAGGTGGACCACACAGGCAAGACAGCATCCAAAGGAAGATCAAGAGAAGCCAGCAGTCTGCACACAGTGGAAAAATGGTGAAGAATCTGACCTCCTACCTTAATGATCAACTGAGATTCTTTCCCCTTTTGCCCTTTAAAAATTGTCATGGCTGAGAAGAATCTTTGGAGTTGGTCTCTGGACATGAGTCCACCTTCTCCCCTTCCTTTCTATTGACACTTTCTCTTGGATTATTGGCTTCCGAGCAGTGAGCAGTCAAATCTGAGTTTGGTAACAGGATGGTATTTGTGAGTAGATATCCCTGGGTGCCCAATTGTCTGTAATGAATCTGTTGCCAAAGGCTATTCTCATGTGATCTGGTTACCATCTGTGATGATTAGTTTTATGTGTTAAATTGGCTGGTCTATAGTGTCTGGTGATTCAATCCAACACTAGCTTAGGAGTTGTTGTAAAGGGATTTTGTAGATGTCTTGATATCTACAATCAGCTGACTTTAAGTAAAGGAGATTATTCTTGATAATGTAGGTAGGCCTCATGCAATCAGTTGGAAGGTTTTAAAGGCAAAACCAAGGCTTACCTGAGAAAGATGTAAGAGCAGTCTCAACTCCTGCCTGAGAGTTTGCAGCCTGCTGGCCTGCCCTACGGATTTCAAACTTTGCCAGCCCCAACGAGAGTATAAGCCAATTCCTGGAATGCATCTCTTTGTCTCTCTACATACAGATGAAATACCTCTCTACCCTGCCCCATTCTATCTTCTATCTGTCTGTCTATCTATCTAATAGCCCATCTCTTGCTGCTACGATCTATTATTTATCCCTTTTTATTCTCATTCCCTTTTCCTTCCCTCTCTTAAGAAATCTTTCTAATGTACTTGTTACATATTCTTTCATTTTGATTTGTGTTATAGCAGATTATGTATCATATAGTGTGCAAGTATTTTAATGTATATAAATAGAATTGGGTTGTTTCCTTCTTCTTCTTCTTCTTTTTTTTTAAAATGCAGCAATGTGTTTGTATCTTCCTGTTGGTCTGTGTACTTCTGGTCTGTTGCTTCTAACTGCTGCAGAGTGTTCCATCATGTGTGTCCACCATATTTATTCCATCCTTTCCCCATAAATGGACACTCTCCACACAATCAATGCTCAATAACTGGCCTCACATGGGCACCTTTGAGAGTTTCTCTGTGATCTACACCCAGGAGCAGACTTGCTGGGCCATGGAGTATTTGAGTGCTTAAGCTGAGCACTTCGAGAATGGTCCCCAGAATGGTTGCACCCTCTACTCTGCTCACCAACACTATCCAGGGTCACCCACATCTCCACACCCTCAAAACCCACTGGCTTTATCCAGTTTTCTAATTTTTGCTAAGTTGGTAGTTGTTAAGTGATGGAGCCTTATTGCTTAATTTGCATTTCTCTATTTACTAACCCATGTGAGCATCTCTCCATGTGCTTGTGCCTCCAGGATTTCCCTTTTGTGAGTTGACTGTTCATGGTTATCGATCATTTTCTTTGGGGGTTTCTGACTTTATCTTGTTGATTTTTTGATTTGTGGGAGTTCCTTGAAGATTTTTCGATATTAGTCTCTTGTCAATTTTAAACGCTGTAAATACCCCTTTCCATTTTGCTATTTAACTTTCATTGTAGAAAAATCCTTAATTTTGATGTTTTCAAATCCATTAATTTTTTTTACCCTATGCTTTTTAGATTTTGTTTGTGAAGTTCCTTTCTAGCCCTGGATCATACACTTATTGGCTTCTGTCATTATCTATTTACATTACAGTTTTATCTGTCGATTGTAGATATTTACTCCTTCTGGAGTCTATCTTGAAATGTTGGGTTAGATAAAGATCCAGTTCTATTTTTCTTAATCTAGTGAGCCAACTTTCCCAACACCTTATACTAATAGTCTGTTCCAGTTTAATTTGTGGGGCTGTACCATTCCCAAGTATCCACAGGGCTCTGTCTTCGCTTTTCTTTTCCTTCCCATGGACTGTGTTTGTTCTCACATGTGCTGCCCTGTTTCTATTGCTGTGGATTGATAGTGTATTTAGCGGGCAGGTCTGTCCACTTTATTCTTCATTTTCAAAGTTGACTTAACTTTTCATGAGTTTTTTTTTTTGTCTATATAATTTTTATTGTTTTGATAAAACTGGATAGATACAAAATCTTTATGAAGTGTGTGTACTGTATGAAGAATAAAAATACAACAAACAGCAATGGACTTACTCCTAGTT
The DNA here is from genome assembly GCF_949987535.1 of Balaenoptera acutorostrata. Taxonomy (NCBI): domain Eukaryota; kingdom Metazoa; phylum Chordata; class Mammalia; order Artiodactyla; family Balaenopteridae; genus Balaenoptera; species Balaenoptera acutorostrata. Next base: position 9,412,457 of record NC_080084.1, on the reverse strand, counting down.
GATAAAATGAAACATTATCTGGGAAGCTTCCAACGCACTGTTCCACAATCCATTCCTGTGGACCTACCTTCCGAGGGAAGCTTTGTCTGGAATTCTGTGTTTATCATTCCATTGCTCGTCCTGGTAGTGTGCACAATGAAATATGGATTGTTTTGATTTCAATCCTTTGTTTTTAGCTTGGATTACTCCTTAATTGTACATCAATGGAATTATACTGACTGTATTCTCCTTTCACTTACTTTTTTCTCCTTAACATTAGTGAAGTTAATCTCTGTTGTTCTACAGCATTTTTCACGAGTGTGAAATTGTCTGTAATAGTCACTCCTGTTGCATTGTATGAACATACTCTATTTTACTTATCATTCATTCTGATGTTGAGTGCGTTGTCTCCAGTGTTTAGGTAACACCGCCAGTGCTACTATAAACATCCCTGTATGTTTCTCCTCTGTTCATGAGTGAGTATTTCTCTGCAATAGAACTTCTTAAACTGTTTGTCTTCAGGACCGTTTTCACTTCTAAAAATTTTTGAGGACTTTAAAGAGCTATTGATTATATGGGTTGTATCTATTTATATTTATTGTATTAGGAATTAAAATCTAGACCGTTTAAAGATATGTATTAATTCATTTAAAATAACAGTAATATTAGGGCAGTGAAAATGCTCTGTGTGATACCATAATGATAGATGCATACCATTATACATTTGTCCAAACCCACAGAATGGACACCAAGAGTGAACTGTAGTGCAGACTATGGGCTTTGGGTGTTTATGATGTGTCAGTGTAGGTTCACTAATTGTAATGAGTGCATGTACCATCTGGTGGGGCTGTTGATAATGCGGGAGACTGTGCATGTCTGGGGTCAGGGGGTATATGGGAAAATCTCTGTACCTTTCTCCCAATTTTGCTGTGAACTAAAAACTGCTCTACAAGTGACGTCTTACCAAAAAACATTGTATATTGATATAAATAACATATCTTTATGAAAAATGACTATTTTCTTAAAAAAATGAAGAGAGGCATTTTTTAAAAAACTCTTTAATTTACATTTAAAAACTCTTTAATGGCTGGATATTCATGTCTGTTTCTATAATCTATTAGTAGTTGTTGTTTTGGTTGAAGTAAGTGGAGAAAACCTGGCCTCGCTCAGATATGGACTTGAAAAAGATGGTAATATTTTAATGGCCTTTTCATGTAATTATGAGTACCTGATTTTATACCAAAACTTGCCAAGTGCCTATTTCTTAAGTATTAGTTGCAATATGGAATCTGAAATGTGGAATTTTACCACTGGCAGCAAATAATATTAGTTTTTCTGAGAGTGAAAGGGTCACTTCATTCATTTTTGCGAAAATATCTTTCAAATATTCAAGTCTGAGCGGCCAGGTTTGTCTGTTAGTATTTGCTTCAAATAAAAACAGTGTTTCACAGAAAACATGGTCAGTTCAGCTCACAGTTCTAACAATCACATCAGGGCTTTTCCTCAAGACAAATTTCACTCTTCAATATGCAGCTGAAGTGTTTCAGGTGTATTTCTCATTTCATCACATAAAATATTAAAAAGATGTTTGTCCAAAGTTGAGATTTAATAAAATTAATGCCTTTCACTGCGTTAAGGACATTCTTACATAATAAAGGCAAAGCTTTTTTTTTTTTAACTGTAAGTACATGATAATAAAGCATACACAGTGAAAAAAGCAAATTACTTCTAAGTGTTAGAATGATATTTTCTTTTTTTGACCTTGCAGGACCCCTGTAAGGGTCTCGGGGACCCTTGGGAGTTTGGGGACTATATGCTCTGTGCCAGGGCTCTACAGTACGTACTTGGTAGTGAAATGGCTGCGTTAGACATGTATTCACAGCTTCACATTTCCTAGACAATGTCAAGTTGTTTTCCAAAGTGATTGTAATAGTTTAACTCCTACCAAGGATTCTCATTTCTCTGTGTTCTCACCACACTTGTTATGACCACATCGTAATAGGGTGACTATGCACCAAACCTCACTGTGGTTTTAATTTGCAATGCCCTGTCCAGCATCTTTCCTTATCTTTATTGGCTATTTGTGTTTCTTCTTCCATCAAGTATTTGTGTTTTGTCCAGTTTTTTCTTGATTGTCTCCCCCCACTGACCCCGCTCTCTTTTTGGTCTGTAGGCATTCTTTGTATAATATGGATTCCTCCATTTTTCTCTTTCTAGAACCATTTTTCTTTAATTTTCTCCCCCTCTTCTTTTATCCTGGGATCCATCACGCTTCACGATAGAAACTATACATTTTCAGGAGGTTATTTTTTTTCAGTCCCTTCTTATGTCTGCTGGTATTGTAGGCAGCCCACATTTTCCCTGTACCTATCAGCTGCTGCGCTACAGTGGCCTCTGGTCTCAGGGACCGACAGGTCTCCAGTGGGGGAGGGCAGGGTGAACGCTGCACCTGGCATGCTGCCCATTTGACTTTTGTTCCAGGCTTTTGTTTTCTCCAAGGCTTGAGATCACTGCACAGATTTATTAGTTGTCATGAATTAGAGACATGGAGAGAGACAGGAGAGCTTTTGATGGAGGGGAGAGAGAAGGAAGAGATTTCCAAGGGCTGGGGAAGGGCAGATGGTCTCAGGACCCGGCAAGCTGTGGGAAGCAGGCACCCCCAACTGCGGCAGCTTGCCGGAGAGGGGCTGTCATCTCAGAGGACCGGGGGCTTCTCGACCTCAGCAAAGATTCCCATGCCCCAAAGACAGCATGCAAGAGGCAGACCTCTGATCTCCAAGAGTCCACTGCAGCTGTGGATGCTGTGAATGCCAGCACTGACCATGGCTGACTCGGAACTGGTGGCCTTGCACAGTTTCTGGGCATCCCGTGAAGCTGAGCTCTCGGAAGTGATGCTGGATGGCATAGTGAGGAACTTTCTTGCCATCTGTTTAAAATCAGATTTAAAGAGAATGAAGAAATGGGTATTTCTTACACACAAGTTTGCGGATTGATACTTATGATCGCTAAAATCATATCTCTGATTTTATTTCTTATGAACAAATAATATTGGCTTTATAATGCTGAGATCACTCACTTCTCTTCTGGCCCTGAGTTAAATTTCCTAACCTCCTGCATTGACAAATAATAGCGGGCCCATGCCCAAATTAATCAGTGCATTCGTCGATATGTGTGGGGTCCAAGAATCTATATTTTAACAAGTCCTCAAGTGATGTGTTTTATTTGCTGGATTTTTTCCTGAGGGGTTGACAAGGGATAAAGTTTCACTGCGCCCTGCTTCAGCATCTGTCTTGCAAGGTCATCGTCCGTATTAAAGAGAAGCCTGCAGGGTAGCCAGCATGGGGAGCAGTCAGTGATGGGTGCTAGGGGAGGTGACGTTTGGCTTTAGTTGAAAGGTGGAGTAGAAGTTGGCCAAAGAACAGTGAGAAACAAAGGTCAGCACACTGGCGAGGCAGCATGGCGCGCGGAGGGCAGCGCATTCCATGTGGCTGAATCAGAGGGTCAGGGGGTGTCCATGGGGAAGGCTGCTACACGTGGGTGAGGCTCAGGTCTTCGGACGCCAAGAGTTGTAAGTGGGAAATGGCGTATTTGGCAACTGGATTGGAAGGGAGAGGGGATGGCACTGTGGAGACAGTGAGGGGTTGTCCTATCAATCCAGCCTCACCCTCTGGGCAGCACGGGGCTGCCTGAGACGGTCTCACGCCCTCCCAGCTCTGAATCCATGCTTTAAGCTTTAGTTGCTGCTGCCTTTAAGACAGGTCTGAAGGCTTCTTTGTAATCGCAGTAACACGTTATGATCGCAGTGACAATATCCAGGGAGAAACAGCCCTGCTGGGCATCTAAGGTCAAAAGAATGGTCAGAACTATCCCCGTGGGCTGTGCAGTGCAAGGTCGTATCAAGGAGATTTGGGGCAAGTTACTCTCTGTGCCTCTCTTTCTAAGACAGGGGACCCCAGGGTAAACTAAACATCCTTACTTGGGGCGCAGCCATCAGTCACGAGGTAGGGGTGGTCTCCCTACGTCCCTCAGATGATAACCTGCCAACGACTTCAGGGGAGAATAGAGCCAGAGTCAGCTTTCTAAACCTGCTGCCCCCTCTCCCAGAGACCTGGGAAGCATTTGCTTTTAGCCTACGCACTCTGAGCCCCTTCTAGCCACCTGCTTCCAGCCTCTGATTTTTATCTCTTTTATTTCCTGCCATCCCCAGCATCTAGAACAGTGCCTGACCCACCTTGGACACTGAAGCCTTTGCTGGTGGACGCATGGCCTCAGAGAAAAGGATGCAATGGCTGCTGTGGGCTTGTCTCCCAGCTCGCCTCGTTCTTCTCCTTCTCCCCCTGCTTCCTCTCTGTTGGCACCTTCCCAGGGCTTCTAACGGAGCTCAAGTCTGCCTCAGGTAAAAATAGAAATGCTCTCCTCTGGCCCTCTAGCTAATATCCCGTCTGCCTTGTCTCATCTTCCATCAGCTCCCCAAGCTTGGCCGCTGCCCTCTGTGCGCCCCACTCACTCCACTGGAGGGACCCTCCGCAAGGTCATGAGTGGCTGCTGCCGAGGCCACCATTTGCTTTCCGCCACTGTCTTAGCTACTGTGTGAGGGCCACTTCCCTCCCAGAACCTTCCTTCCTCTCTTGGGAGGAAAACATTGCCCTTTCCCAATTTTTCTCCTAATGTTCAGATCACTGTGTCTAACTCTGCCTCTACCCCCAGTGCTTCTCCTTCTGCCTCTTAAACTTTGGGTCTCCTTGGGGTTCCGTCCTGAGCCCTTTCTCTTCTCTGCTCCCCAAAGGATGAATCACAGCACTGAGGATGCACAAAGGTGCCCTTCTTGACTCCAGGCTAATCACCGCTTCCCAGTGGCTCTACCTGGTGCATCTCAGGAGACCCAGGGAAGCCACCCAAGCAAGCCGAGTCTTGTCTTTGGGGGTCTATTCCCTGAGACCACCGTGGGTTCCAATAGCTGTATCAGTCAGGGCGCAGTATTTATTAGAGTGAGTTTAACATAGGAAATTGGTTAAGAAACATTAGAGGACAAGACGCAGAGAGGGTTCAAGGTAACTGTTAGAAGCAGCTCCCACGGCTAAAGGCAGGTGAGGAAGGGAAGAGGTTGGGGTAACAGATCCCAGAGGCTCTAGGATCTGAGACTCAGGCCACGCAGAGACAACCCAGCCCATCTGGGCTGAAACCTCAGGAGTTTGGAGCAGAAACCACAGCACCAGGACCCCGGGCTCTGAGGAGGGATGCTGATCGGCTGGTGCTGGGATTTCTGAAGGGACACATCAGGCTGGTTCCAGAGGGTGGAAAAGCATCCTTGGTGGGCAGCCTGGTGGGAAGCCAGCCAGACACGAGGGGAGCCTCTTCCCTCCTCCTGTGGCTGGGAAACAGGGAATCCTCTGGAAATGGAGCAATGGGGTCTCCAGAATTCAGCAGGATGATCCGGAGCTGAATGGATCATTAATATTCCATCATTCACCTCCACACCTGCCCCTCCCCCTGAGCTCCTGGTCTCAGGTAAGGCTCACCTGTTCATGCTCCAAACCGGCCAAGCAGGGTCCTCTCATGTCCCACAGCCAATCAATTCAGCCTCTTAAATTGTATTTTGAAGTTGTCCCTTCCTTTTTGTCCCCAGCATCTCTCCACTCATGTTGACCCTGTCATCATCAACCTCAGCAGCCCCTGCAAGAACCTTCAACCAGGTCTCTCTGATTCCTCCCTTGTTCCCCCCAAGCCACGCACACCTTAGCCGAGTGGTCTATCTACCGTGTTAATCTGATGATATTGCTCCACTGTTACACCTTCGTGGATGGCTCTTCTTCGTGACAAGCACCAAGAGTGGCTTTCTTAGGGTTTCGTCACCTTGCCTCTATGCCCCCTTCAGTCTCATCCCTGTCTGCCTTGTCCCCTGCTTCACCCGTGCAGAACTACAGGTGCATCCAAGGAACTGTTCTTTCACTCCACCATGGACGTCGCTGTGAAATGCCCACCTGCCACCCCACATCCTGGCTGCCCGGCAAACTCCTTTGCATGTTCTCGAATCCAGCTGTCATTACTTTTTGTGAGATGCCTTCCCTGATCTCTCCAGGGAGGTTAATCACTCATTCCTTGGTGCCCCTCCCACGGCTTGTCTCTGAGATATTTATTTACCCCGCTGAATTGCATCATTTCATTTGCAAATCTGTCTCCCAGGATGAAATAGAGTTAGGTTGAGCAGGAAGAGATAGGAACCCCCAAATGACAGTGGCATAAACAATGTAGGTGTTCATTTCCAAGTCACAAGTGACTCAGCAGTCCCGGGCCGGCGTGGCTGCCAGGAGCTTCTACCTGCATGACTCATCTCCCTTTCCATATTCAGCTTCCATTCACGGTCCCACGTGGCTCTTCCAGCTCAGCCCATTGGGCTCACATTCCAACCACAGGGAGGAGGAAAAGGAGGGTGAAGGACACACCTCCTTCAGCTAAGGTCACCTCCCCAGACCACAGACTTCTGGGAACAGGGCTGTATTAGCTCCCCAGGGCTGCTGTAACAAAGGGCCACAAACTTAAAGCAGAAATTTATCCTCTCACAGTTCTGGAAGCTGGAAGTCTGAAATCAAGGTGTGGATGGGTCCACGCTCCCTCTGAAGGCTCTAGGGAAGGACCTGATCCGTGGCCCTCTCCTGGCCTCTGGTGGCCGCCAGCGCTCCTTGGTGACCTTGGCTTGTAGACGCATCCCACCCCTCTCTGCCTCCATCTTCACAAGGTCTCCTCCTCTCTGTGTCTGTGTCTTTTTCTTTTTTTTTTTTTTTTTAAGATTTTTTTGATGTGGACCATTTTTTTTTTTTTTTAATTTCTCCAATTTTTTCCATACTTTTTTTTTTTTAAGTATTTGTTTTTATTTATTTAGTTATGGCTGTGTTGGGTCTTCGTTTCTGTGCGAGGGCTTTCTCCAGTTGCGGCAAGTGGGGGGCCACTCTTCATCGCGGTGCGCGGGCCTCCCACCATCGCGGCCTCTCTCGTTGCGGAGCACAGGCTCCAGACGCGCGGGCTCAGCAATTGTGGCTCACGGGCCCAGCCGCTCCGCGGCACGCGGGATCCTCCCAGACCAGGGCTCGAACCCGTGTGCCCTGCATTGGCAGGCAGATTCCCAACCACTGCGCCACCAGGGAAGCCCGATGTGGACCATTTTTAAAGTCTTTATTGAATTTGTTACAATATTGCTTCTGTTTTATGTTTTGGTTCTTTTGGCCGCAAAGCATGTGGGATCTTAGCTCTGCAACCAGGGATTGAACCCGCACCCCCTGCATTGGAAGGCGAAGTCTTAACCATGGGACCACGAGGGAAGTCCCCGTGGCTCTGTCTTGACATGCCTTCTTATAAAGACACCAGTCATTGGATTTAGGGCACACCCTGATCCGGTATGACCTCCTCTCAACTAATTATATCTGCAAAGAACTTACAGCCAAATAAGAACACGTTTTGAAGTTCTGGGTGGACATGAATTTTTCAGGGAGACCTTTCACCCCAGGATCAGGGTCTCACCTCTTCATCTTGCTAACATGAGGCATGGATTCTGGCACCTAGTAGGAGCTTAACAAAAAGTGTTTGGAATTGCCTACAACTCATTACCAGTTTCTAGTGTGTTCAGCTACAGTTTTCTTCAATTAACATTCACTGAGTTCCTTTTCCACGGGGTTGGTTAATCATTTTGTGACATTTTCTCGTGAAAAATTAGAACCAGATCAGTGTGGGATGACTTCTTGGTGATATTCATACTCATTTAAAATTCGTCTTTTTTTTTTCCTTTTCAAAATAATACATGGACATAGTTTAAAAGTGAAATAATACTTTTAAGAATCAGAATTTATGACAAAAAGAGCAATCTCCTTCCCATTTCTCAGTCCTGCTCCCCAGATGCAACCCCTCTTAACTCTTCTGGCTGTGGCTTGAGGTGTTTAACTCCATGATTCTAAGTACCCGCGTGTATTATCAATTTTAGGCATTGTCACAGACCTGTCAGTGCCTCACCCATGTCCCTTGGGCCTTAGTCCTTCAGGGCAGCTGGTCTGCTTCTAGTTGCTGATGTGTCATCTCTTTGCCTGGGGACTTGCTTCAAAGACCACCCTGCCTGGGCACAGGGCAGGCCAGAAGTGCTGAGGAATCCCCCAGAAGTAGCCCCCAACCTGATGGGACTTGGTGTATAAACGCCCTCACTCCCTCGCTGCTGGTGGACCTGACTCTGGGGCATGCACTAGCCACCCCCAGAGCTTCTCTGTGGGATTAAGATCTAGTTGCTCTGGGACTTCCCTGATGGTGCAGTGGTTAAGAATCCGCCTGCAATGCAGGGGACATGGGTTCGAGCACTGGTCCGGGAAGATCCCACATGCCACAGAGCAACGAAGCCCGTGCGCCACAACTACTGAGCCTGTGCTCTAGAGCCCGTGAACCACAACTACTGAGCCCGCGAGCCACAACTACTGAAGCCTGTGCACCTAGCCCCTGTGCTCTGCAACAAGAGAAGCCACTGCAATGAGAAGCCCGCGCACCGCAAGGAAGAGTAGCCCCCGCTCACCGCAACTAGAGAAAGCCCGTGCACAGCAGCGAAGACCCAACGCAGCCAAAAATAAATAAATAAATAAATAAATAAATAAATAAATAAATTTTTAAAAAATTAAAAAAATAAAAAGATCTAGTTGCTCTGGTGGACTCTGGTTGATCACACACCGTTTTTGTTTTTGTCTTTCTTTTTTTTCTGGCCACACCCCGACCAGGGATGGAACCTGTGCCCCCTGCAGTGGAAGCGCGGAGTGTTAACCACTGGACCACCAGGGAAGCCCTGATCATACACCTTTATCAGTGGCCTCATTGTTCTACTTATTTCTCTATGGTGTTTTCTGTTTCTCCCAAGTAAGGTTTTTTTTTTTTTCTTAAAAAAAAGAAAAACACATATATACCATTTTTATTGTGGTACAATATACATAACATAAAACTTATCACTTTAACCAGTTTTAAGTGTACAAGTCAGCAGCATTCAGTACATTCATGTTGCTGTGTAATCATCACCACTATCCATCTCCAGAATTTTTCATCATCCCAAACTGAAATTCCGTGCCCATTAAACACTAACTCCTTATTACCCCCTGCCCCCCTAAACCCCGGGTAACCACTTCAAGTAAGCTTTTGGACTAACTCTTATCTGAGGGTCTGCTTCTGGAGAAACTCAAGCTGAGCCAGACATGGACTATGGATTTCACATCACGGTAATTCATTCATTGTTTTATTCAATCAATCAGGTGTCCACTGTGTGGCACGCACTATTCTGTAAGGTTTATATTATACGTGATTAGGAAATGTTATAAAGGCAAATAAAGCAGAGTAAGATGATAAGGGTGCTGCAGGTCGGGGGAGCATTATTTTAGATATCTTGGGCAAAAGAAGTGAGATTTAAGCAGAGACTTGAGTAAAATAAGGGAGTGGGCCGCCATGCCTTGTTTGGGGAACAGTGTCCTAGGCAGAGGGAACTGCCAGTGCGAGAGCCCAGAGGCGGGAATAAACTTGGATGAGGATTTAGCTCTCCTCCCCCTCCCACCTGCACATGTACACGTCCCCTTCAGTCTTCTCAATATTAAATTGTCTAGAATGTGTTACATCACACATTCTAGATAAACTAGTAGTTGGTCATTACCTTATTAAGTTCATGCAAATACTGTTCACTGCTAAGCCACATGCTGTATTATGGTTATATTTTTGCTCTTATACATCCTTTTGTTTTGTTTTTCCTAGAGTTAGAAATTCTTTTCTTTTACTTTATTTAGTATTGATCAGGATTTGCTCAGAAAAGCAAACCAACGGTTTTGTTTTTTGTTTTTTTCACCACGGCAGTGAAGGCCCAGAATACTAACCACTAGGCCACCAGGGGACTCCCTGAACTGTAACAGTTGTTTTGTTGTTGTTGTTCTACTTTTACTCCTGGATCTCTTTCTCCAGAAGCTTTCTGTTTTTCTGCTCCCTTCTTTGTGCATGGCACTTGACTGTTGTCTTGGGGCTTTTTTTCAGTTGCTCTGATGTCTCACTGGTTTCCTGGATCTGGTCTTCTTTCTTGGTTTACTCCCTGCCTCCCTCTTCCCCTGAGTTTGTTTTATGTATATATGTGTGTGTGTGTGTGTGTGTGTATGCATGCATGTGTGTATGCATGTATGCATGTGTGTTTGCATGTGTGCTCACATATGTATGTGTGTGCATGGGTGTGTATGCATGTATGCATGTGTGTGCGTGTATGCATGTGTGTGTTTGTATGCATGTATGCATGTGTGTGTATTTATATGTGTGTATGTGTGCACATATGCTTTATTCCTGAAACTCCTCTTCTGGTACCTCCTAGGAAATAATGCATGGGAGATAGAACACTTACTCTCATGCCTGAAAATGTCTCAAACTTGGTTGATGGTTAAGTGTATAATTTTGATTGGCAATTGAAAATCATATTTTCCCCCAGAACTTCCAAGGCCTTCGAACATCTGGTATTGTTCTTGAGAAATCCAATGACATTCGGATCCTCATTTCATCATATATAACCTTCCTTTCTCCCTCCCTCTCCCTCCTCCTCTGCTTCCTCCTCATTCTTTTCCTTTCTCTCTCTCTCTCCCTTTCTTTCAACTATCATTTTTACCCTGATTGTGAAATTTCATAATTAGGGTTTCCTGCTGTGGGCCTTTTTTTTGTACATTGCATTGGTTATTAAATGGGCCCTGTTAATCTGTCCAGATTGAAATTTTCCTATATTATTTCCTTTATGTCTTTGTTATTATCTTCCCATCCATTTTTCCCCTGTTTTCGTTTTATGGAACTTCTTCTACTAGTTAAGCATTGGACGCCCTGAACTGCTCATTGAACTCTCCTATCAGCTTATCTATAGCTCATTTGTTTGTTTCATCTCTTCCTGTTGCTTTTTAAAAGTACTTTCTGGGATATTTACTTGATTTAATTGAATCCTCCACTAACTTTTTAACATTTTAACATTCATTATTTTAATTTTGTTTCTTAAAGAGCTTTCTTATTCTCTAATTGCCCCATCTTGGTATTAGAGCATTCTGTTCTTGTTTCATGAGAATAATATCGTTCTATGTCTCTAAAGATACTGATGGTCTTTGGAAATTTTCTTCTGTTCTCCATATTTTCTTTATTTCCTGATTTTTAAAAAAAATCTTTTTTTGTTTTGTTTTGATCTTTACGTTGAATGCTTTCTTTAAAAACCTATTGATACTTTGCTGTCTGTCCACGTTTCAGAATAGAGGACTTGAGCTGATGTGAAGCTCTCTGACTGCGGTGGGGCAATGGCTCCCAGGCTGTGCTATTAGGGGATGGGGGTGGTCATGGGCTTTTTCATGGGGAGACTCTCCATTTACTCTGGGCTATCTGCTTGTTAACAGCGAATTCTGTTTCTTGAGAGAATATTGTCTGACCTCCTGCCTTGGGATATGTATCTATCTGGTTGTTGGCATTTGGAGTCTGTGACTGGAAGGGGGTGACGGGGAGTGAGGAGGGCTGAAGGTTTCTTTGCTCTGTAGACAGACATCATTCATTTTCTTTCCTTAGCCTCATAGCTCAGCCACGCCTGCCAATGTGCCTCAAGTGCCTTTTTCTGAAGTCCATCCTGCAGGGTGGGAGGGGTGCTACAGACTGAACATTTGTGTCCCCACCAGACTCATAGGCTGAAGCCCGATGCCAGTGTGATGGTATTTGGAGGTGGGGCCTTTGGGAGTTGATTAGTAGTAGATGAGGTGATGCAGGTGGACCCCCATGATGGGATTAGTGACCTTATAAGTTCAGAGAGCCTCCCTCCCTCCTGGCATGTGAGGATAGAGCAAGAAGGTAGCCATCTGCAACAGGACCATGAAGTGGCCACACCTTGATCTTGGGCTTCCCAGCCTCCAGAACTGAGAGAGAAATGTTTGCCATTGAAGCGCCCAGTCTAGGGTATTTTGTGATAGCAGCCTGAGCTGACTAGGAAAAGGAGTTGTTCTTTGCCTGTGCAGGGTACGAGGAGGGGACCTGGGGGCTTGATTATTCTGTAGAAAGTGTCCAGACAGTTGTGTTTTCAGCCTCTGCCCTTGCCTATCTTCCCCAGAACGCAGCGCCTCCACCCCGAGACTGCGGGTCCTTCATCGGCCCCGCGCGCTAATGGTCCACCCTCTCCCCACCCTCTGACTTCCAGAATCGTGTTGATGCTGTGGCTTCCCCTCCTCTCCCTGTCTTTGCGGAGCGACCCTTTTGTTATTCCTTTACGCAACATTTCTGGTATTTCAGGCGGGAGCAGATATAAGTGTTTACGCTCATTCCCCATATTTACCTGAAGGTTCTCCTCTTTTGCTGGGCTGGTTGCACCGGCCGTTGGTGGCTACTGCATTGTCCACACCTCAGGCTGCCCTCCTGGAGACTGTGTGCAGGGATGTAGGGATGCAGGGATACTAGCTGTGGCAGGAACGAGGCGACATTTAAGCATGAACCCTGGTCTGGGCTACAGCAGTTGAGCATTTGCTCTAACTCATATTAGCTGTGTGTCCTTGGACAAGTCACATCCTCTCTGTGTTTCACCTGTGAAATGGGGGTTATAACAACACTTACCTGAAAGGTCAGCTAGATAGTGCCTGCAAAACACTTTGCTGCTTCCAGCACAGAGTAAGGGCTCAATAAATTGGAGCAATCGTTATTATTATTAATATAATTAACATACCATCGTATTTCTCAGAGATAAGAATATCTCTGTATTATCATCATTACATCTGAGATTGGACCAGATAAAAACAAGACCCAATTATAATCATTTCTACCATGGGTCTTCTACCAAGACCCATGGTAGAAATTAGAGAAAAGTCCAAATGATTTCCACCAAGTTATGTATTAAATCGTTTATTTATAATTATTTTATTATTTATCATTTTATTATGTTATTTTATTCTTTGCTATTTATTTACGTATCTAGTTATTTATGAAGCACCTACTACGTAGCTGGTGCTATATACCGTAAGCCCCGTGGGAACCAGGCCACAGAAGTGTGAAAGTGCAGACTCTGTCTTCAGGGAGCTTACATTTCAGCCAGAGAGAATAGTTAAAGAACAGCTAAATACTGAGTCATTAATTACTGGCTGAAGTGAAACAGGGATGAGCAAGGAGATGGTATGGGGGTTAGATGAGGGGAAACGTGGCTTGGGGGAAGATGTGGAATTGGTCTGGGCTTGGAGGATGGGGCAGGGCCAGATGCACCAAAGGAAGGACAGGGTCAGAAGCAATAGGAACCCCTTTCCCCACCCAGAGAGGGAGGGGAAGCTTTGTGTTTGCAGATCACAGTGAGAAGGGGGGCAGGGGCCGCAGAGGTGGGGTGTAAGGTTGGACGTTGAGGTGTAATCAGATTGTGAGCGGCTTAGAAAGAGGGGCGGAGGGGCTGGCAGTTAACGTGGTAGACACTGGCTCTCTGGGCAGGAGGATGGCGGGGCGGATGGTGCAGCAGGTCCCTGGGGCTTTACTCCGGTCCCCATCTCACCCTCAGCAGAAGGAGAACTCAGAGGGAAAGTTTCCAAACTCGCCTGAGAAGCTGAGTGATGGGATGAATGAAAAATTGATGTGGGTCATAAATATTGTAGGAGAGAATGCACCAGATTCCCTTAAGGGTAAAGTTCAGGGAGAAACCTACTGCTGCGGAGGGAAAGGGTTCTGTGGGCGAGAGAGGGGGAGGGAGGGGCATGCCCATCAGGGGTTCCGCGGTGCCACTCCCAGTATCCGGGGCCCCCGGGTCCTTGGAGAAGCTGCTGCTGCTCAGCGGTGCTCCTGATGGAACAGAACGGCCAGTGTCCATTTGGTGAAGGGTGTGGGGGAAGAGATGCTCCGTCTCCCTCAGCCTCAAGGCTGCTGCTCTGGATTCCTTTCAGCTTCCTCAAGGGGAGATGCAGATGTGACCCCAGAGAAGCTGAGGTCTCTGCTGAGCTCGCTGATGCTGGCTGGCACTGGATAGCCCTCCTTTTCCACCAGCCCCACAAGCTCTTCCTCACACAGCTCTCCATGGGGTCTGGGAGGAGTCCACAAGTCTCTGTGACCCTAGGTGGTCCCCTAGAGGTCAGAGTTCCGGGGCTCTGAGTCATTTTTCTGGTTGCCTCTTTGCTCCACATGCACCTCGGAGCACTGGTGCAAAGATCTTGGTGATGAGTCTTTGTATCCAAATACCTGCTGGTGAACTTTCTTCCGAGAAGGAGCACAGACAGTAAAAGGAGGGAGGCGGAGCCTTAATGCTGGCTCAGGGGGTCAGCCCCCCTGCCCGCATCCCCAGTGGCTTCTCATCACCTGTCTCTGGCGGTTTATTTCAGGAACACTTGAGATGGGTGTGTAGTGTGAGGGGAATAGTTACAAGCAACCAAGGCAGGGGTGGGGAGCGAGAACAGTCCTGCTGGGTGGTGGGCTGATAAACGTTCACCAGCTCTTGGGGGTAGGGGTAGGGGAGGCACCTTGACTGGCAACGTCTGCTGATTTCTGTGTGTTAACACTCTCACTGTGAGCCAGGTCATGTCACCAACAGGATGCCAGGCAGCTAACACAGTTCCCCAAGACGTAGCAATAGACTCGCCCAAGCTGGTAGGCACATGCCTGGTCCCACTGTCTTTGGAAGCTTAGAAACCTGAGTGGCCATCATGCTTTCTACCATCAGCCACAGCAAGACTGGGTATCTTGCCTCCCTGTCCCTCAGGTGGCCAAGAGTTTGCCTTTCTCTGGACCCACGGTAGGTTATCATGGTAGAAATTAGAAACTGGAAACCCAGGGGAGCTTTGGAGAGTCCCTCTGGGCTCACTGACTGCTGATGGCATCGGAATCAGATGCAGGAAGGAGGGAGGGGCTGGTAGGAACCCCTGCAGTTGCCCCAGAGACTGAGGGATGGGCTGGCTGGCACCTGGTCCAGCTCTCCCTGCCTACCAGGGGTGTAGTTGGCAGTGCCTCCCACTGGCTGAAGGTTTCTGATAACTCTGCCAGCCCTCTGAGTCTGTGTTGATGACAGCTACCACCTACCCAGCTCCATTACGGGTCAAGCACTGTGCTGGCTGCAACGTAGACCTCATCTCGGTCAGTCTCACAGCCACCCTAGGAGGTAAGCGTCATCTTGACCCCCACTTTACACACAGAAACCGAGGCTTGGATTAAGTAACGTGCCCAAGGTGATACAGTTGGTAAGTAGCAGAGCTGCTTCTGTTTGACAAGAACTTGCCTTCCCAGCCATAATACATCTCACCAAATGCAAGGTCCAGGCCTTTTTTGGAGCTCTGGACAGTCAGGTAACGTGGACGTATCCCCCGCCAATTCTTATGTCTGGTTCTCTGCAGCAGAAACTCACAAGACCTCATCAAACTGCCACCCCGGGGCCAGATTGCCATGTTCAACCCACCCAAGGTCATTTCCATCTCCAGTCCTGTGGCAGTCAGGGAGGCTTGTGGACCCTGAAGATGGAGACAAAGTCAGGCAATGTCTCCCTCTGTCACGGGAGCAAATTAAGTTCTGCCAAAGATGGAGAAAGGAAGCGCCCCCAGGAGCAGTGGGTCTCCGCGTGGCTGGTGAGAGCAGAGGCTCGTAGCTCTCACCGCAGAGCGCAGGCGCGTTCTAGAAGGCTGGCAGGAAGACATCAGCGCACAGAGTAACTAATGCACGATAAGCTACAGTCTTGGGAGCTGTGAGATGCCGTCGGGAGTCATGTCACGATGGCAGAAGACCTTAATGACTGAGGAAGAATTAGGGGCCTAAGCAGAGCCAACTGAAGCATGTCAGGGGGTCTCCCCCAATTGGGGGAAGAGGCAGTTTCAAGCAGCCGATACTGATTATGTAAACAGAAGGCTCCAAACCCCGGAAAAGGTGACTTCATCAAGCTTTCCTTGCTTGATTGACACATCCCATGAATTCTGAGACTACGAGGCATAATCTGGTACCTCCTTGTCTTTTTAGCACCTCCCCTCTACCACATCAGACACATTACTCATTTCCCATCCTCTGTGTCTTTGCTCACCGACTGTTCTCCCTGGAATAACCATCCCCAACCCCTTGGGTACAAACCTTCACACTTCCTTCAAGACGCAGCCTGAACACTGTCTCCCTTGGTTCTGATTTCCTCCCCACTCCCTCCATCCCCTGCTGGAAGAGTTCTCCCCCACCCGCATTCCCTTAGCAGATTTTCTTTTTTTAAAAATAGTATCACCTTCTCATCAGTATCACATTTATGTGTAAGGAAGCTTCTCGAGGGCACGACTGAAGTACAGTTAACTGCTGCACCCACCACGTGTCTGGCTTGGTGCCTGGCACATAAGAGGACTCAGAAGATATTTGTTGAGTAAAATTTTAAATTTTATTTTGGGGGTGATCCTACCCACCAAAACTTAAACCCGGGCCATGACCTGAACGGGTGATTCTACAGGACTTGCTGCTCCCATTACGAGGATTACCCATCAGCCCTTTGTGAATTTGATGATTATGCATTCATTACCAAATACGTGCTCATCCTTAGATGTTCCAATAAAATCTAATTTATTAATCTGTAAAATTGAGACCCAGACACACCATGACCCTTGGTAATCCTACCACAGAAAAACACACAGAAAGCACAGCCTAATACAGAATCATGTTCCCAGTTAACCTTCTGAGTGTCAATCTTTCATAAAACTTTTGCATTAGATGCAAGAGCCTCAATTAGACAAGGAAATTCTGCGGTAATACGTTCAGCGCCACACTTCAAAATGATTAAGCGCAGAGTCTAGCCATGGAGGGGATCCCAGACTTTTCAATGTGGAGTTGTGTGTAATTTCAAGTACCTTTTCTTGGTCTGCCTTGTAAAAATTGCCTCTGTTGGCTTTAATTTCCTCTCAGCTGAGTAGCAGGGAAGGAGAGGGATGAGTATCCAAAGTTACAAAGGGAGCGTCTGACATCCAACAGAGGGAAACGCAGCGCCGCCAGTGCAAAGAGGTAAAGGAACCCAGGGCTTCTTATCACGGTGCCCGAGGCCCAAGAGTGATGGGCAAACTCAAGGAAAGAGAGAGAAGCAAATCACCTGCCTGTGCCCGGCAACCACGGCAGCCCCAGAACGCCTCCTTCAACAAGCCTGGTGGGGCCACCAGCTCTGAGTCTGTGCCTGCTCCAGCCTCCAGACCACACAGCCCAGGAGCCCAGCACCCCGTGTTAGTATCTGCAAGCAGATCAGCTGATCCTTGCAGCGCCTGGAGGGGAGAGACTCACCCCACCTCTTCCTGGGCTTGACATTGGATTTGAGCCTCTGGATGAGGGAGGAGGTTGAAGATGCTTGGTCCATCTCCCCTCATCCCACCCTGAAGGTCACCTGCAGCTTGGTAGACACGGCTTGCATGCGCTGATGGCCTCTGCCTCAGTCTCCCATTGCTGCACAGAGAACCATCACAGAGGTAGCAGCTTAAGACAACACACGTCTCTCCTCTCACAGTCCCCGTAGGTCAGGAGTTGGCTCAGCTCAGCTGGGTCCTCTGCTAGGCATCTTACAGGCTGCTATCCAGGTGTCAGCTGGGATTGTGATCTCACCTGAAGCTGGGGTCCTCTTCTAAACTTACCGCTTGTTGGCAATATCCAGTTCCTCGTGGTTGTGGTTATAGGGCTGAGGTCCCCATTTTTTTTGCTGGTTGTTGGCTGGGGTCACTCTCGGCTCCTGGAGACTACCCTCCGGACCTCAACATGGTAGTTTGCTTTTTCAAGCCAATGGGAGGGGAGAGCATGCACTACTGCTTCTTGTCTTTTTCAAGGGCTCACCTGATTAGTTCAGTATTACTTAATGATGGTGCTTAGAGTCAAAGGATTAGGGACCTTAAATACATACGCAGCATCTCTTTTGCCACATAATGTAACATAAATCACAGGAGTGATATCCCATCATATTCGCAGCCCAGACCGCATGCAAGCAGATGAGATTAGACAGGATGCATCTCCAGGAAGAGGGATTCTTAGGGGCCGCCTTAGAATTCTGACTACCGCCATTTCTCACCTCAAGCGCTGGGGCTCTCTGCTCGAGGGACTTCTCTGGTCACAGGAACACTGGGGATACACTAAGTGCAAGGCATAACCTCCACCAGTGAAGGAAAGCCTGGTGGATAAATACCCTGGCTTCCAGGTCCCTTGGTGAGACAATTCTGAGGTGTGAGTTCCCCAGTCTCAAAAGGCAGCCCTGAGAGATTGCAGCCCATGTTCCTAGAGCAGCTACTCACCCACGAATGTGCCTTCTATTGTCTCAATTCTCAACTCCCCGCCACACTTCCTGGGGTCATCTCCTAAATGCAAGACTAGCCCCCGCATCAGTATCCCAGGATCTGCCGTTGGGGAAACCTTATTAAGTCAGACTTGAACTTCATTCCTCATGTCCACTTTGCCTTTCCTGCAGCAGCCCTGTCAACCTTTCTCCTTCTCCTCAGGTCTCAGCCACCTGCGCTCACCCCAGCCCTCCTGAGGCAATGACCAGCCTGCCTGATGGAACCCGGGCGATGGAGGCTGCTTCTGTTTCCTTCCTTCTCCCGCAGGTTTCCTTCCTTGCCCACTGCTCTCAACCCGTTTCCCCGTGTGCAGAGACAGAAGGGCTCCTCCCCGAGGCGGTCTTAGCTTCCATGCCTCCCTTTCTCCCTGGGGACCCTGCCTACCTTCCATCTTGCTTCTCTTCCTCACAAGCCACTGGCTCTTCTCCCTCCCACCAACATAAATAAAAGCTCAAGTCTCCCCTGAAGTAACTCCTTCTTTGGTTCGGCTGCCCCCAAATGCTTCCAGCCTGACACACCTTCCCTCAAATCGTGGTCTGTGCCCCCAGCTTCCACTTCTCCAACGCCAGGGGCTGCCCAAGCCCGTGAGGCTGCTGCTTCTCTCCCAACCCCACAGAATCCGCCTCCTCAGGCACCAAGGGGCTCCCCTTGCAGCATCCTTAGCTTTTCTTGGCTTGCTTCTCCATCACTTTTCTGTCGCTGGAGGATTTGAAGATCCTATTCCTTACTGAAACTGTCTCCTCTCTTGGTTTCCATGAAAGTGAGTTTTTCAGTTTCCCTCCTTTCCTGACAACTCCTTTGACATCCTTGTCTTCTCCTTTCTTCCCCATGCCTGAGGGTTCTGCTCCCCAAGCCTCCACCCTTTCTCTACGCATGCCCTCGGCAGCCTGCCATCCTCATAGCCTACCTGGCGCCCCACACTGCTTCACACTCTCCTCCGGCTTCAGAACCAGTTTCATCCTGAGTCAGGGATGAATGGCTCAGTGCAAGTCCACAGTTGGAGAAATGTGGCACCCAGGCAAACAGGCTGTTGACGAGCTTTGATGTCTTTCCTTGTTTTGCTGAGACTCCACTTTGTGTGACCAGCTCCCCACCCTGTGCCTCCAGGACCAGGGACAGCAACAAGGGCCCACGTCGCTGAGTGTACCTGCCAGGCCATGCTGAGAGTTTCTACGTTATTTTATTCGCTTTATTTCATCCTTATGATGGTCATGTGGGGTGAGAACTCTTTTCTCCACATTTTACAGATGAGTAAACTGAGGCCAGAAGGGTTAAAGGTTCGGCCCAGGTGGGTTCCCAGCCCCCACTGCCTTCTCATTTTGCTGTCCACACCACCGTCCCACCTCCTCCACTGCATCTCCAATCCCTCTCCTAAGCTTTCCACCCATGTGGTCACTGCCTGGCAGATGCATGCACCACAGGCTCCCAAAGGGTCCAAAAGCAGGCTTCTAATCTACTCACTCCACCAGGCTCTGTCCACACTGCACTGGAGTCCCTCTTAGCACCCTCCACGGCTCTTCACTATTTGGTGACAAAGGCCAGCTTCCTTCCCAGAGGTCCTTGGACTACAACCCCCATCAGACTTCCCAGCCCCTTCTCACCCTTCCCACGTGGTCCATGCAGACACCCCAACTCCTCACTGTTCTATGAACGCATCATGCACTCTGCCTCTGGATTTTGCACATGCTCCTTTTTCTATAGAGAACACTCTGCCCTCTTTCTCAGACAGACTCCTATTCATCCCTCAAAGCCCAGCTCAAATGCCCCCTCTTTGGACAATCTTCCTTTGTGCTTCACTGGTTCCACTGTGTTACCACCTGTTAAGAACTGCAGCCACTCATGTGTGTGACTGTCATCCACACGCCATTGGGAGCTCCTGGAAAGTGGGGCCACTGCATTGCCCATTCTTGAGTCTCCACTGCCCAGCCTGGTGCCATATTACTGTTAACAGATGTTTATGGAAAGTTCATTCAGAGTTGCTTCCCACACAGTATTATGGTATTTGATCTTGACGATGAAACTGTGGCGAAAAGGGAAGACTAAGTGACGGAGGAAATAGGAAGACAGGCTCTGCTCCATCCGGGAACGCCGGGAAGACGGCATTAGTCCCTGTGTGAGTTTGCTGGGGCTGCCATAACAGAGTACCATAGACTGAGTGGCTTAACAGAGATATATTTTCTCCCAGTACTGGAGGCTGAAGGTCCTAGGTCAAAGCGTTGACAGGGCTGATGTCTTCTGAGGCCTCTCTCCTTGGCTTAGAGACGGCCGTCCTCTCCCTGTGTCTTCACGTGGTCTTCCCTCTGTGCCTGTCTGTGTCCAAATTTCCTCTTCTTATAAGGACACCAGTCAGATTGGATTAGGGCCCCTCATTACCTTATTTTAACTTAATTACCTCTTTATAGGACCTCTCTCCAAAAATAGTTACATTCTGAGCTTCTGGGGGTTAGATCTTCAACATATGAATTTTTGCGGGGAGGACACAATTCAGCCCATAACATCCCCACTTGGCAGTTGGGAAGGTGATGAAGATCACATGGGTGACCTTCTAACCATCCCTATACGCCACCAGTAGCCCTCACTGTCCCTACCCCTCTGCCTTTCCACAAGGCCTAAGGGTACCCAATAGGGGATGTGGTCTTAGCCATCAGCATCCCTCCAGCCTTTTCATGTCCACGGGAGCCTCAAGCTCTCGGCCATCTTGCTTTGGATGGAGGGGGCTGCTGAGGGTGCCTCCCTGAGTGTCCTCATGCAGGAGTGCCCCCCCCGTCCATGTGTCTCTGTAGATGGAAACCCTCCCAGGCTCCCTGCCGTCTGTCTCCCTGTGCACAGCCCTACCCTCCTGGCCATGCTGGCGCTTCTCCCTTTGTTCTTCATTGTCTCCTCTCGTTGCCTAATCGTTCGCTGGTGTGGTCTTGTCACTCCAGTAATGCTACCAACTCTTTGAAAGTGGCAGCTGGGTTTCACTGTCATTCCTCACAGCCCCTGACTTAGCCGGCCCCATCCTGGGTATTCAATAAATACTGGTTAAAATAAACCGAAATGCATGGAAATGCTTCAGTTCCATTGACTCACTTTACAGAATTAAAAACAAAACCTAAACTTTGGGAGCAAAGCCTCAGCCAGCCTCGGATTTCCTCCCTCCCCTCTCCTTGACAGGCTGAGGCCTGAAGGGAGAGCACGGGGGTCTCAGGCACACCTCAGGAGGCAGCTGACCGTCTCCGCCAGGGCTCCAGCCCCCCCTTCTCTCGTCTCCCCGCCCCGTCCTCTCTGGGTGCCCACCTCATACACACCCCCCCGTCCTTCCTTTCCAAACACGTGGCAAGTCCTCCCAGGGCTGAGCGGTGCGGACAGGGGTGTCTTGCTTCTCTGAAAGGGGGACTCTCTGTCCCACCTCAGCGTCTGCTCTTCCCAGTTCCTCCCCACGCCTCAGGCCAAGTTTCATGCCAACAGGGATGTTTCACAAAATAGGTCTCTGAAGCCCTCGTCTGAAGCTGAGTGCCCTGAAAATTGCATTCTCTTAAAAAGTAAGTTAGAGAATACTGTTACTTGATTTTCCTCCTGGGGATTCCCAATCTAAACACATAAATTAAAGGCTCTGAGAAGTCCCGCAGTAAAGAAATCTGTTTATCTTTCCTGAACTCGGCTTTCCCTACTTTGTGATTGCACTCCCCATGGCCCCTTCATTGCTCCTCTCCACACACGTGATGACTTCTAATATCCCAGGGACTCATGTGGAACTCATGGGCTCGTGAGTAGGGCAACAAGTAGAAAGTGGCTGACTGAGGAAAGGGGAGGTACCAGAAGAGATGCTGTAACAGCACCACCATCGTCACCATCAGCAGCAGCAGCAGAAGCGGCAGCGAGGTGGCAGAACCCAGCCTGTCAACCTGTCTTCGGGCTCCCAGATCAATCTGTGAAATGGAAAGAAGCAAGACTCCCAGGCCACATGTCCTTGGGATGTGGAAGGGTCACAGGCGGGAGGAGAAGTGAGGTTTCTGAAGGAGCAACAGCAGCAAGGCTGCTGGCTTCGTCCCCGCATGGCTCCAGTTCTCAGTCTTTACTTCTGCCTGTCTCCCACCCTCCCCACTGCACACCACCCCCTGCACCTCTCAGCTCAGGCTGAGCAAAGACCCTGAAGCCTCAGAGCCCAGCCCAGGGCCCACAGAACCGGGAAAAGAGCCCGAGGTTGCAGTTAGGGTGTGAGGTGGCGGGGACAGAGAGCAGGCTTGAGGCGTTGGTATTCTGTTCAGAAAGGCTGTCGGGACCCATGTCAATAGACTGATATTCTTCTGATGAGGTTTCTTCCCTTGGCCTGAGGGAAAAGCCTGGGAGGCGGAGTACAAGGGGAACAGCTTGAGATTCAGGAGCATGTGGGCTGCGGCTCCCGGGGGAGAGCTGGGGGGAGTCAGCGCTGGGGGGGGGGGGAGGGGGAGGGGGAGGGGGAGAGGGAAGCCGGACTGGGGCCAGCTGCCCTGTCCCTCCCGGCCCCATCCTGTGGCAGCCAGGTGGGCGGCGGCATCTGTTGGCAGCTCTGGGTCAGGGGCGTCCACTGCCTCCCCCGGCAGGTCTTGGTGGGAGGGCGAGTCAGGCACTCTGTTCCCAGGAGGGGATGGAAGATCTTGGGCTTAATGATGGGCCTGCAGTACTGGCAAAGCGGGGATCACTCTGCCTGCCGGGAAATGTCCTAAGGAACCCAGCTGAGCTGCAGTTACGGAGGTAGATTTCCTGCTCTTTTCCACATCTCAGGATTAATCCAGAAGCCTGAGCAGCGCGTGTGATGAGGCTCAGCAGAGTGGCTGTGGGCATCTCCAGCCTCCTTTGCAAGCCCCGCTTTTCCTCTGGAGTAGGTGCCCTGGAATCTGGGCCAGCCGTACACATCTCAGCAACTCGATTACAAGAGACAGAAGAGGCCGGGTGTGTGGCACCAAGAAAACCGCACACACCCTGTACTTCTCTCTGCCTGTTGCTGGTTTGTGCATTTCCCCACCACACCTCCCGAGAGCAGTTTGTTTCCCGGAAGCAGCAGAAGAGAGGTCGGGAGAAGGAGATGCCTTATTGTTGTGAATGTGATGGACGTGGCGGCACCACAGGGGACTGGACACCAAGGCAAAGACTCCAGTGTCTGATGAACTTACTGGTTGAACTTCCCGCTTACTGGTCTTTGGCAGGTAATCAGCTTCTAAGAGTCTCTGTTTCTTCATCTGTAAAATTGAATCACGGTACCTGCACTCATTGATTTAACAAATAATATAAACATATAAATCCATACTCTGGCGTATTCTAGGTGCTGGAAATCAAGCAGTAAACAGAACAGTCTCTCCTCTTCGGATGTTAATAGTCTAACATGGGAAGATGGAAAACTCGGCAATGACATCTGTGTCAGGTGGTTATGATACTTAGAAGAAAAATAAAGCCGGGCTGAGGGGTAGGGGAGACAGTGTATGTATGTGGGGATGACTTTTCTTAAAAGACAGTCAAGGAAGGCATCTTTGGTAAGATGACACTTAAACAGACCCTGGAAGAAGATGAGGTGCCGTATAGATGTGCAGGTGCGGCAAAGAGCGAGTTCAAAGGCGCTGGGGTGGGAGAGTGCTTGGCAAGTTCAAGGAGCATGAAGAAGCTCTGTGTGGCTGGCGGGGTGGGAAAGTGGGGGTCGAGGAGAAGAGGGCAGAGAGGGTGTGTGTGTGTGTGTGTGTGTGTGTGTGTGTGTGTGTAGGGGCTGGTTGGATCATACAGCCTGGCAGGGTTACTCTAAGTGAGATGGGAAACAACTGGTGGCCTGGAGCAGAGAAATGACCTGATGTACATTTTACAAGGACCACTCTGGTTGTTCAGTGGAAAGTAGATTTTAAGACTGTAAGCTCGGTGCTCTGTGACCACCTAGAAGGGTGGGATGGGGGGTGGGAGGGAGGTCCAAGAGGGAGGGGATATATGTACACCTATAGCTGATTCACTTCATTGTACAGCAGAAACTAACACAACATTGTAAAGCAATTATACTCCAATAAAAACAAAACACAACACTGTAAGTGGAGAAGCCAAAAGACCAGGTCGGAGGTGACTGCATCTCCAGGTGAGAGAGGAAGAGAGCTTGGATTTCAGCAGTGGTCGTGGTGATAAGTGACCGTCAGAATCTGGAAATATTCTGTAGGTAGAACCTGTAAGATGAGCTAGTATGAGGGGTGGGTTGGGTGAATAGTGAAACGCAAAGAGAGACCTCGAGATTTTGTCCTGAGATTGGGATTGACATATACACACTACTGTGTATAAAATAGGTAACTAATAAGGACCTACTGTATAGCACAGGGAACTCTGCTCAATACTGTGTAATGGCCTGTACTGGAAAAGAATCTAAAAAAGAGTGGATATATGTATATGTATAACTGATTCACTTTGCTGTACACCTGAAACTAACACAACATTGTAAATCAACTCTACTCCAATAAAAATTTTTTAAAAAAGAAACAACACTTTTGCAATAAAAGAAAAGATTTTGTCTGAACGATGGGTAAACTGGAGTTGTCACATATTGAAACGGAGAACTGGGTGAAAGGAGAACCCTTTGGTTGTGGGGTGCAGGAACCAAGAATTTGGCTTCAGACACATTAAGCAGCAGTTGTCTGTTTGACACCCAAGTGGAGGTGATGGGTAGACAGAGGTGTGTGAGCATCTGGGGCCCCGGGAGAGGCTGGGGCTGGGATACGATCATCAGTGTGTAGTTCATTAAAAATCTTGGGGCTGCATGAGATCATCAAGGGAGTGAGTGAGGACGGAGAAGAGGAGTGGGTGGGACATTCCAAGGTTTAAAAGTCAGAAAAATGAGACAGAACCAGCATGAGAATCAAGAGAGCCTGCTTAAGACGGGACATAGTACAGAGTGGGGGCTCAATAAATCACAGCCACTGCCATCACCATGACCATCGGTATTTTCATGGTCAGAGTACGGAGAAGTGAAGTTTGAAAACAAAATAGCAAGAGTTCAGGAGGACGCACTTCATCTACTTTTTCCTCTTTTCCTTCCCTTTCCTCTGGTTCTGCATCAACCGTGGTCTCAGACTTCCAGCTACTTAATAAAAATAAAACAAAACCATAAAAAACTTCCGGGCACCTTACAAGCCCACAACTCAGTTCAAAATATTCAAGAAGAGCTGAGGTCTTTGGGTTGTTGGTAGGGTGAGTAATCACTGAACAGAGTCAGGGAACTGGATGTGACTTTCTCCTCTTTCCAACTCACTATATGACCTCAGGCAAGTCCGTCCCTGCCTCAGTCCTGGAGGAGGATAGAGACTTCCATTCAGGGGAGAATACTGATTAGCTCATCAAGTTTCCTACTTGGATGGCATCTCTGCCATTTGCTTTTCTCGTCTCCAAAGCATATAAATCCTATCCTCAATTATTAAAGCAAGATAACAGTGCTTTTGATTTCCCTCTGAGAGTCTAACCTCGAATTGTTGGCTGTTTAAGTACTTACAAAGTCTGGGAGAGGATTGCCCTTTAGGAGTGACCATCCAAGGTCCCCCGCCCCATCCACCCCTGTAGGCACTCTGAGGCAGATGCCTCTCACTGGTCTACCAGAAGGCCAATTACTTGAACCATATTAGTTTATTTCCTTGTATAATTATCTTCACTGAATTGCATTTTAGGAATCATGCCCTTGGCTTTCATTAAACATCCTTGAAACAGTCATGCAAAGTTCACTGCTGCATTTGCACAAGAACTACTGTTGCAGACACGACCTATACGCTTCTGGAAAAGACTTCCTGAGTGTTTTTGTGAAGCACAAGTCTGCAGGAGATTAATAAAAATTTCATTATGGGAAAAGTTTAGTGAGTTTGGAAAAAAACCCAGGTGTCTTTCTTAAAGGTTATCTAAGAGGCTTTACCAACAAAAAGTACGGTGGATCCTTAGAAAGAGGATAAACTGCAAGATTTCCCATTTTGTCGACCCTTAGAATCCTGTTTTGGTGGTGCAGCTCTTGGGATCAGTGCTCTGAGCAACCAGCAGAAGAGGCTCTGAATGCTTCGGGCTCAGTTAGTCAAGCACCGTGAGCTGCAACAGGGAACATACAGACAGGAGGCTACGTAAGCAATTGACAGGGGAGCCTGCAGGGGGATGAGCAGCGAGTGGGCAGCTGGCTCTTCCGTGCACAGCGATCCTGGGTACCTGGGGTCCCAAGAGGCTTTGCAACGTCCTGGCTGCATCAGATATTAACTTTGCTATTCATGGAGTTAGGGGTCCTAGTCTCAAATATATCCCTCAGTGACCCTCCTGTACAACAACACAAAAAGTTAAAATATTTTAAAAAATAATTCATTGTTAGGAAAAGGACACAGAAACATGTGCTGTGTTTACTGTTTCATGGGCGAGATGGGGAGGAATGCCACTCGCTCCGACAGCTCACTACCTAGGAAGACCACTGAGAGTCTCTCCCCTCCTCTCCCGCAGCTGGAGTCTCTCTCTCTCACTTCCTAACGTGTACACCCCGTCAACCCTCAAATTTCAGCCTCCGAAGCTCCGAGAAAGCCCCTTGGGGAATACTCTGCTCCTCCCTTTCACTGGGCAGATGGACCAGCACAGGTGTGTGTGCAGACTGCCTGCCCTCCTATCCATGCAAGGTTCATTATTTAGAGGCTAATGATTTCATTTTAAAGTGGGAAGTGAAATATGTTTCGCTAAAGCTTCCAAAGTGAGGGAAGAAGGAGGGAGGAAGAGGGTAGGTCAATGGGTAAATATGATTGCCTGATGGTCTGGGTCCAGCCATCTTCCTAAGGCTGTGTCTCTAACTGGGAGGTACAGCAAGATGATCAATATCACAAGCAACCTTAGGAGAACCACACGGGCCAGCCCGGATCAGCAGAGTCTGTGTGGTGAGATTTAAGGGGGTGCTTAGTTGGCCCTCCAGCTGTAAGTGTTTGCCAGATGACTTGTAACTTCACCACTGGAGCTAAATTCCTTTGACTCTTAGGGCTCTTTCTGCATTCAAGAGCCCTTGGAAATGAGAAATCCCTGAAATGGGTTGTCCCCTGCGGGCAGCTAACCCTGACGCTCAGGAGTAGCGTTGGGAGTAACGGGACGCCGTGTACCCGGGGTCCTTCCTGGGCGTGTGTAACTCTGAGGCTAAGAGAGTGAGACTGGCAGTTTCAGAAGAACCTCCAGGACCATGTCACCTACTGGCAGGCGGAGTAAGGACCCTGCAAGGTGGACAGACATACCTCTCCTCTTATCACTTGAGGGTTTGAGAGAAGAGGCACCGGGAGTTTAGCCTGAGCCCTTCCCACAGGTCTAGAGGTGGGAAGAGAGAGGGATGGGCTTTGACCCTGGGCGGCTCCTCCCTCCAGGCCAAGACCCTGGAGGAGGTTTAGTTTGTATCTTCAGAGGGGGTGGGGTGCCCAGGCAGGTGACTGAAGACTTTCTCTCCGAAGGACCCAGCATTAGAGAGCTGAACAGCCCCAGACCCCGCAGGCCGGGAGAGCTTCTGGGCATCCTTCCGTGGGGTCCCATCACCTCCCTGATGGAGGCAGACTGGGTACCAGGACCCTGCGGTGAAGCCGACTGGGGAGCAGCTTCCTCCAGCCTCTCCAAGCACAGACGTCAGCGGCGAGGCTCAGACTTGGTGGCTGTGCTCTGTCTCTGCACAGGCTTGTGTACGCGCAGCGGGGGACCCACGCAGGGGACCGGGGTGGGGAAGCACACAGGAGGAAAGTGTAGAGTGGATGCAAGTGGCGGTGGTGATGCTGGGGCAGTGCGAGCGGACAGCGGCTCTCCTGGAGTCTCCACCGCTCGGCGGGCTGGCGTGGGACCTGGGAACGGACAGTCCACGTGGAGGGGCAGCTACTCAGGGCTGCCCTGCCGGGGGGGCGGGCGGTGCTGTCAGGCGGGGGCTGCCTTCAGGGTGGAGTTGTAGCAGAGAAGTGGGGTCACCCCCCTTGGAAGCTTTGAGAATGCGTATGAGGAGGGGGCTGCGAACGGAATTCGGAAAAGGTAAGGAGTGCCAGCTTGGTGGAGTTGGGTGCTGGCAGGGCTCGCCTTGGAGTCGTGGGAGCGTTCCCAGGAACATCCAGGGGATCGCCGCCGGGGCCCCAGTGGTCCCACAGGCCTCTTGAGGCTGGCTGTGCTGTGCTGAAGCCCGTATCAAGGGCCCTGGGGATGGCAGCAGAGGCCAGCATGGTTGAGGGTCCCCCGCACCCACCTCATCTCTGCAGGGACCACAGAACTGCACGCACAGTGGGTGTTCTTCACCTGCTCACAAAAGAGCCGGGTCATTGCATGCAGCAGGAAAGGCTTGACGGGGGGTGACGGGAGGAAGGGCAGGAGCAGAGATTTTCCATCTTGACGGTTTTCTTCAAGGCCAGCCCAGAAGCAGCTGACGTTGGCTTCATTTATCCAAAGGGCACGGCGAGAGACCCTCTACAACCCAGGGATCCTGAAATATTTAGAAGCTCTAATGTTTGGGTGGGAAGAGAACCTCTTTTGGATGAGAAGCTCAATTATTCAGGAAGGGAGAGCTCCCGTTGTCTGGGGCGTAGGGGGGGCACCTTCCTGCTGCGTTGGCGGGGTGCCGGGCGCGGGGCACCCTGCCTGGGACACTTGGCCTGCTCTGTGGGTGAGGCCTCTCCCACAGTGCTGGGCTCTGGGGGACTTTTCTCGTGGCCAAACTCTTCGTGAAAGTGACACAACGGCCTATTTCTTCCAACAGCATCTCTGGTCCAGCCTAGGGTATGGTTCGAGGTTGCATCTCTTGTAAACCCCCCTTCAGCTGCTGTCAAGGGCTGGCACCCGAGTTCTTGAATTCAGGCTGATGTGGGTCCTGCTAGAGCCTGCTGTCATCTGCACATGTCAACAAATGTGTATGCAGGTGTGGACCAGCTGGATCTCTCTCCTTCTCTGGGAAGCATGGTTTCCAGCAGCGTCAGGCTGGGAAGACAGACATTTCATTATCCCCGAAGTCCTGTGCAGGCAGTTGTCACACAGTGTTCCAGCAGCGGCCCACGGCCGGCACAGAACACTGCAAAGCTCCGTCTAGCACAAGTGACCACGGGGAACGGGTTGAGAATCCTGCTGCGTTGTACACGTCTCCTAAGGGAAGAACATCAAGAAAGACGAGCTCGCCGCGGAACTGGCGAACTGTGTGGAAGGGGCGGGATCTGTAGAGCTCAGCAGCGGCGAGCTCCTGTCATGGCATGGCCAGTTCGGGTCTCCCCCTGTAACTTATGAGGGTGTGGCGATGTTTTCCCAGATGTGGTCCCCGTGTACAAAACGAAGAATCGCTTTGCACAAAGCCAGAAGGGATACATTGAAAGAATTATCAGAAAAGAATAATACATAGGAAATGTTTGTGCTCGCATGCAAGGAAACTTTGTGGGGTATCTGTGGCTGCCAAAGTGACATCTGGCAGGATTAACTGGATCACCAGAGCCAAACAATGAGGCCTGGGAAGGCAGCAATAACTGTGAGGCCTGGGCCCATGTGGGGGCAAGATTTTGAGAATGACCACTTAGGTGACAAAATGGGATTCCCACGAACCGCAGCTCTGGTTAGTTTCTGGTCTGGAGCCCGATCCTCTCTCTGATGCAGACGTGGGAGGACAGAGCGGCAAGAGCTGTCCAGCTGCTCATCTGGGAACTCATCCTCCAAGGGACTCTGTCCCTCGTTCTCCTCCCGTACCTGGAGGCAGAAGTCAGCGGGCAGCACCTCTCACAGCACCCCCACGTACACCTGTTCAGACCACCTGCTCAGAGCTACTGTTTTGCCCAGCCCAGCATACCTGTTCCACCTGTCTGAAGACCCGCCGCACGTTTCCTCGAAGCACACCCCAGAGCTCTTTCTCACTCCAGCCACGCCTCATCAACTCCTCTATCAGTACCGGGTATATGGACACATCCTCCAGCCCCTGCGGGAACCTGTGTGGCCGCCAGCCAGCCAGCTATTGGGCCTCAGACCTGTTCCCTGGTCCTGAGTCAGAACCAAAGCCCTGTGTGTCCAGCGTCCACTGAACCCCAGCCCTGGTCAGATATGGAAAATGGAGACTTGGAGAGAGTAAATGATTCACTCCTGCTCTTCATCCTTCAGAGGAAGGCCCCAAAAGCACCTCGACTATTCGGCAAAAGTCATTGAATTGTACTGTTAAGATCTATGCCTTTCACTGAATGCAATTTTTGCCTCCATTTATAAAGAGAAGAAAAGCTTTTTAAGAACTGGGTTGAGCCCCCTGCATGCACAGACCCAGCTGCAGGCAGAGAGGATGGTCAGCCCAGCCCAGACCTTGCTAAGAGTCTGCTCAGAGGCCGTGGGTCTGCTGGCACTGGATGGGCGCAGATGCTGGGCAGATGAGCTCTGTGTGGTGGTTTAGACAAATATGATGACCTAGAGTAGGGCCAAACAGACAGGAGAGCCCAGGAAGCAGACCCTGGTAGAGGGGAGATACCAGTTGGGCCAGCACACCTGAGGCTATGGTCAAGGCCATGAGGACCACAGTGTGGTGGGCACGGTGGCTGTGAAAGCCCCACTGCTGCCCAGCCAGCCTGAGACAAGCCACGGGGAAGCACTCACCGGCCAGCCCCGTCATAATCTCCGCCAATCCCGATGAACTTGCATCCAGTGACTGCCCTGATGTGGTCGAAGTGATCTGCAGAATGGGAAGTCAGCAGTGTGGGGCTTCCAGGGCAGGGGTGGGGGTGATGACTGGCCTCTGTTGATTCCCCTTTTTGCAGCCTGTAGGCCAAACAAGCCAGTTCCTTCGTGGCCTGGCACCGAGAGTACCAACTCGAGGGCCCTGAGGTTTGATCTGAAGTGATCCCAGCTGGCTCTAGACTGGACTTCAGATTTGGAGTGGACCCCAGAGCCCCCTGTTTGGGCCATTTCCCACCCACGATTCACCCTGCCTCCCAGTCTCCTTGAGAACCTGTGGGGGCTCCTTTCCCCGGGGGTGGAGGATGAGAGAGGAACAAGAGTACAACTGATGAAGACCCCAGAGACCTAAGGAGCTGTCCAGTCCCTTGGCCAGAGGTAGGGGCAGTGCGCTTTAGGAGCCCCTGCAGAGGCACAGATGGGCAGCACCCGGGCTCTGTGTCTGACAGCCTCCCTGCTACCCATCAGTACCGCAGTTCTGATCCCGTGGCTCCAGTTCCACGTGACACCAAGGTGCGTGTACCGTCCGTTATTGGGTTTGGGGAGCTGTACCTATTGCCAACAGGTGGGTCAAACCACTGGGGCTCCTCTGAAGTCCTCCCCAAGTTTGGACCCAGCTTCAGCTCCAAATCAGAGTTTTCAGAGAGCCCAGGGTGAGGCTCACCTGCCACAGTAGGCACGTTGGCTAACGGGTTGCACTGCAGCACCCGCACGGACAAGGGCACCATCACGATGCCACCGTTCTTCTTCTGCAGGGGCGGACCGGTGGACAGTCAGCTTGGCCCCCAGCACGCCACCTGCCTGTTCCCGCTCTCGGCCCCTGTGAGGAAGGTGTTGAGGTCAGAGTCGTCTCCTCTCTGGGTTTGTGTGAATGGAGGAGCCGCAGCCCTGGTCTGGGTGGTGTCTTGGCCCTGGGTTTCCGGGTTGGGAGGAGTCTCTTACCACCTAGACCCCCACCTAGGGCTCAAGAGTTCAGGGGCTGTGGACCATGGGTTTTGGGGGCAGAAGATATTTAACCTGGGGTTTGTGGAAATTGAGGGAGAAGAGGCTCAGGTTCAAGGGCTCCCGGTTTGAACCTCTTGCTTTAGGTTTGAGGGCCAGGGCAGTCTCACCAGAAGCTGCAGGATATCATCAGGAACATTCCGAGTGTTCTTGCACACACCCCGGGCAGCTAGCTGAGTGGGAGAAGCTGAGTGGGAGAAGATCTGGCATGGGACGTAGGCTGAGCAGAACTGAGGGAAGGCCAGGGCTTGGTTTGGGCTTTGGAACTCCTTGGGCTTCTCATAGCCTCCTCAGCTGGCACAGCACCCACTGTGCCCAGAAGTCACATGGAATGCGTTGCTGTTTCTGTGGTACTTGGATGCCCGTCAGGTTGGCTCACTGTGACCCCTGTAGCCCCCAGCATCCATGGCATGGCGCTTTCTAGGTCACTATGGTAACTTAGTTCCAATGTGACTAAGCTGTGGTCTCTGAGGCCCCCAAACTGCCCCACATTCCCCAGCAGCCATGGTGGCAGCTTGTGTGTCCCTTTGGTACCTGGGCACCCACGAGACCGTCTTTCAGCCTGTCCAAGCTGGTCTGGCCATGGCTGAAATTGCACAGATTAACATCCTGGAGCCCATTGTGGTAAAACTGCCTCAGGACCAGGGGCATGTCGTTGTGGCTGGAGGGAGGTCAAGGCAAATGGGTGGGCTCCTTAGGTCTTGGGATCAGGCAGGACACATTGCCTGGCCTGGGCCAGCCGGGCGGGTCCGCCACCTCACACTGTCACACAGACTATACTAGGAGCAGCTGAGGCCTGGGCTGAGGGCTTCCCACCAGGGAGGGGATGACAGAGAAGGGGAAGGGCATCCATAGGTGATGGAGAGGACATCCAGGGGTGGTGTGAGGGAGCCTCCCCACTAGCTCTGCATGCTCCGGACCTCCTCCCCTGCCCAGGGCCAGGCTAGGCCCCCACCGGCCCCCACCAGCCCGCACACACTGCAGCCCCCCGTCCACAAGCGGGAAGTCCCGCCTCGGGGCCCGCGTGCGCTCCCGCGGACTTGGGGTGCTGGAGGTGCCCGGCGTGGTCTGGACGCGGGTTCCCGGCCGCAGCAGCAGACGCAGCAGCAGCAGCAGCAGACGCAGCAGACGCCGCTGGCTGAGTGCGCGGGGACCTTCGAGGCCCCCGGGCCGCAAGCTGCGCAGGGCCAGGCATGGGGGCAGAGGCGGGTCTGAGAGGGGCGGGCGATGGGGTTGTGCCCGTCGACACAGGCCACCCAGCGGCGCGGCCTCGCGAGGGGGGCGGGGTGAGGGAGGGGATACAGAGTCACAGGGCCCTGCGAGCCGTGTGCGGAGAGCCGCGATCCGCGAAGCCCGGCAGCCCCGGGGCGGCACTGCCCTCCCGCCCCCTGCGCAGAGGCAGCTCCCGCGGGCTAAGCTGGCCTCTGCTGAGAGCCCACTCGCCTCCCGTCGCGGGTTCCCTCCGCCCCTGCGCCTCTTCCCACTCCCGCTGCTCCGAGGGGGCGCCCTA
The DNA here is from genome assembly GCF_949987535.1 of Balaenoptera acutorostrata. NCBI lineage: Eukaryota > Metazoa > Chordata > Mammalia > Artiodactyla > Balaenopteridae > Balaenoptera > Balaenoptera acutorostrata. The sequence goes on along the minus strand of NC_080084.1, from coordinate 9,379,076 downwards.
GGCTGCTCTCCCCCGCCTCTAACCTTCCTGGCCAAGCTGGGCCGCTTCTGTCAGAGGGCCACCTTCAGCCCGAGGCCTCCCGGGAGCACACCTCGTCCCCATCTGCCTGCAGCCGGCCCCGCGCACTCCGAGCGCTGCGTGCGAGCGTCTCTGCGGCCACAGGTGCTCTGGGCTCCCGGTGTCCCGGTACGGGGCCATGTGGGCTGGTGTGGGGGAAGAGAGAGTTTCTGGAAATGGGGGGGTAACCTTGTGAGCTCTGGATTCAGGAAGGGGCCCCCTGCCCCCGACCTTCTCTCTCCACCTACTTGACTCCCCAACCTGCATGACCATTCTCTGGGGACTTCAACCAGCACCCGGGAACTCTCAGGACCCCCCCCCCCCCACTTCTGTCAGCCAGCCTCAGGAACGAGCGCCCTCAGGAGCTGCTACACCTCCCCAGGGCCTGAAGAGAGGGGCTTTTGGGATGTGAACTGAACACCTTCTGGGGAGAGTCAACGACCCTTTTCCTCAACAGAGCAGGAACCCAGTCAGTAGGCTATTTGAGTGGAAGGAAATGAAGTCATTTCCATGGCAGCAGAGCCCCCATCGCAGCAACCTTCCTCCCAGGGCTGCTGGCCGACCTTCTGGCCAGGATCCCTCCTACCTCAGCATGGAAGGCCTGGCCTGGTGGAGAAGTATAGGTTCTGAGGAAAGACCTGGCACCTGGGTTCTGCTGCTACACTTGCCTTATCTCGTGGCCCTTGTGGCTCTAGCTTTCTTAGAAACCTCAAGGGCTAAGTGCGTGTGCTTGCTCAGAGGCCGCACGCCATTCCCCATTTCCAGCCTCAGGCCCTCCCCCTAGCTGCCTCCTCTGGGGACCCCCTCCCCCCAACACACACACATACACACACACACACACACACACACACACACACACACACACAGGGGATGCGCCTTCTCACAGAAGCTCAACCACTGAGGTGCTTTAGGGACTGTGCCCAAACTCCTTCATCCCCAGCCTCTCAAGGTTTTGCTCTGATCCCTGGCACCCCCTGGAGCTGTTCCACCTTTGGAACCTTTCCTGGGTAGCAGGAGTGCCTAGCACAGGGGTAGTGACCTAAGTGTGAGCACTGGCGACCCTAGAAGTCTGTTACAGAAAAACATTGAGTAGTAAGGAACCCCCCTGGGGACAGAAAGGGCTGGGAATAAAGGAGCATGTGAACCTCGGGGCAGGGTGTGTGCTGCTTGACTCTCCATCCTGTTCTTGCTTCAGGGAGCAGGTCTTCCTGGGTCTCTCTATCCTGCCTCCTGAGACCCCAGGCAGGAGGCTCTTTGGGAAGCCACAGATTGCTGCTTTCAGTTTCAAAAAACCCAGCTCCCCCCTGGTTTGTGGTGGTGGCCGCTGACAATGGCTCAGAGCAGGAGCCCATGTGGTAGACTGCTAAGGCTTCTCTGCACCCTGTCTCTGCTCCTGCATCCTCCTCGGCTCGCAGAGTGCAGACTTTTCTGTCTTCAGCTGACAAAGGGGCCCCTGAGGATTGAGCAGAGGAACGTCACGTTTTCCTCCAGGCCAGCTTCAGCGCTGGGATGTTCAGGGCCGACTCTCATTTCACACGTCGGTTTCTGAGGCTCCTTGCTTAGGGCCATTTAGTGTGGCAGGAGGCTCCTGGCTGAGGAAGGCTCAAACAGAACGACGGTGCTCGCTTCGGCAGCACATATACTAAAATTGGAACGACACAGAGAACATTAGCATGGCCCCTGCGCAAGGATGACACGCAAATTCGTGAAGCATTCCATATTTTTATTTTAAAAAAAAGAAAAACAGACCGACGCAAGTTCTAATCTGTGGCAGTGGGCAGTGGGGGCACGGGGTGGGTCACAGCAGGAAGAGGCAGTCGCTGCCTTAGGCAGTTACACCATTGCTCTCTCTTCAGCGTGCCTCAGCCAGCAGGATTCTGTGGGGTCTACCTCCTGGCACCGTGCTCCAATCGCCGGATTTTGGGTCTGGGGCAACCCAGATCTTTGTGCGACTTTTCCGCAGAGTGCTTTCTCTTGGGAGCGCGTCTGGGGACTGGCTTCTCTGCTTCCACCTTTGCTGGCGTGGCCAAAGGAACTGCTGCTGCAAAGAAAATCAGAACTGATCAGTCACTTCTGCTGTACACAGCCTCCTGCCAGAATTTCCCTCTCTCGTGTCTCTCCCAGTTTCTGGCTGAAGACCTTTAATCTACTTGACATCCAAAACACAGCCTTGGCCCATCACCTCTATGAGTCCCTAGAGAAGGGACACTGGCTGCAAAAGCAATTCCTAGAGCCTACGGCTGCAGCACATGAGGAAGTCTCTTCACCGTTTCCAGGGAAAACAGTAGAACCCGAAAGTCATTGCAATCATGAGCCTCTCCATCTCTCCCTTCCACAACAGAGAAAACATTTCTTGCAGCCTCTCACTTCTGAGGCTTTAATGGAAATGTCTTTCAAGTTTTGGCAAAAACTAATCTAATAAAAATTGGTTAAGGACCCCTCCCACCTTGGCAACCCCTCTTGGGCCCCATTTATACTGCCTGTTTCAACCACACTGAACTCTAGCCCTCTGATACTTTTATGTAGATTAGAACAAGGCCAAATACTGAGGCAGAGTGATCAGGAGACTGAGAACCGCGTTCTGGGTACCAAGTCTAGGCTCACATCAACCCAGCCTCCTGGGACACCATCTCCTCAGCCCTCCAGTCTCATTAGCACTTCAACACCCCTCTTGGTTCTTTCGGTCTTCCCATCAATATGGCACTACCCTCTCCCCTAGAAGTAAAAATCATTATAATCCTCTCTCTCTCCACCATGAAAGGATGAGATAAAGGCTCAGCAGCAGCCCCCGTGAAACACACGGTCACCACTGTGAAGAGGTGTTACTAAGGCGATTTGGTCCGACTCAGAGAAGGAAAGAGACAACTCTGCCCTTAGCCTGATCAGGCCCACAGGAAGGAAGCACACTGGGGGCAGCCTTTGAGCGTGTGGCAATGCGAGAGAACCTTCTTTAGGAGGGGACTCCCTGTTGCCGACCTTGAGAAAGCAAGGATGGGACATTCGTTTACTGGGGCTGTTACAGAGGGGATGTGCCCAGAGGTTGGGCCACCCTGCTTGAGAATCAAAGCACCTTCTAGTCCGAAATGGCTTGAATGCTCCAATCGCCGGATTTTGGGTCTGGGGCAACCCAGATCTTTGTGCGACTTTTCCGCAGAGTGCTTTCCCTAGGGAGCACGTCTGGGGACTGGCTTCTCTGCTTCCACCTTTGCTGGCGTGGCCAAAGGAACATCCCCGTAGGCCCGGTAGCCACCAACCAGGCAGTATGTCTCCCCATGCCAGCCCAACTGCGTTTCTCCACACCCTCGGTAGAGGACATGGTAGTGGCCAGGGGTAGGGGGAGAAACGGGAGCCACTGCTGCTGCAAAGAAAATCAGAACTCATCAGTCACTTCTGCTGTACACAGCCTCCTGCCAGAATTTCCCTCTCTCATGTCTCTCCCAGTGTCTGGCTGAAGACCTTTAATCTACTTGACATCCAAAACACAGCCTTGGCCCATCACCTCTATGAGTCCCTAGAGAAGGGACACTGGCTGCAAAAGCAATTCCTAGAGCCTACGGCTGCAGCACATGAGGAAGTCTCTTCACCGTTTCCAGGGAAAACAGTAGAACCCGAAAGTCATTGCAATCATGAGCCTCCCCATCTCTCCCTTCCACAACAGAGAAAACATTTCTTGCAGTCTGTCACTTCTGAGGCTTTAATGGAAATGTCTTTCAAGTTTCGGAAAGAAATAATCTAATATAAATTGGTTAAGAACCCCTCCCACCTTGGCAACCCCTCTTGGGCCCCATTTATACTGCCTGTTTCGACTACACTGAACTCTAGCTCTCTGATACTTTTATGTAGATTAGAACAAGGCCAAATACTGAGGCAGAGTGATCAGGAGACTGAGAACCGCATTCTGGGTACCAAGTCTAGGCTCATATCAACCCAGCCTCCTGGGACACCATCTCCTCAGCCCTCCAGTCTCATTAGCACTTCAACAGCCCTCTTGGTTCTTCCGGTCTTCCCATCAATATGGCATCACCCTCTCCCCTAGTACTCAGCAGCTCAGGATGGGATGTGTCTGAGGGCACCGATGTAGATGTCTACATGGCAGCACAGAGGTGCCTGGGTTTGAAGGTGTGTTTCAAGAATGGCCCTCTTCCTCAAACTGCTCCAGTTACCATTTGCCAACAAAAATGCACTTGTCTTTTGCTAAGAGGCCAATCAGGAATGGGTCTGAATGGAAGCATCCTGGAGCCCAAAGGGGAAACTACATTTATAAAGATCAGGACCATCCTGCACACTTGTCCAGGGATGACCTTTCACTTGTCCTCAGCAGTCAGCACTGTGGGTCCCTGAAGGTGTCCCAGGTCACTGGTATTACTTACAGCTGGGAACGCGCTCAGGTATACGTAGTGGGCAAGCCCCACAGGAACATGAGGCAGCCAGGTGAGGTGGTGTGTACACCATGGCTCCTGTAGAGATGCCCGGTCTCGCTGTACCTGCCGCACTGCCCACCCACGGAACAGAGCACAGGTTCGAGTAAAGATAGAGGATCCGGTCACACATTTTCCCTCAGACAACCAAAGAGGTTGGAGAACTTCTGGTGGAGAACTGTCAGGGAAGTTTCTCTGAGGGCAGCACGTTGGCAGTTACGCTGCCATGGCAACTGTGAGAAGGCCGGTGAGGTCATCACTACCCAGTGAGGTCATAATAAGGAACCTGTGACTTGGGGGTCAGGCTTCAGGAGGAGGGGCAGTTTTGTGGAGGAGAGCAGGGGGAGGGCAGAGGTACTCTGCCTGGCCCCTCCCACCTGGGCCTCCCCACCCATGCCCTAGTCTAGCAGACACCCCACGTGGGGCATGCCGGTGGGCTGGCACAGCCCCAGGGGCCCCAGGAGGGCAAGAGAGACCCACATTCTGAGATTGGCTTGAGAGGCAAGATGAACGTAAGAGACAGCTAGGTTGTATGGCACTGACCCTAAGAGGCAGAGATTTGTGTGGACTGGGGAATCAGGGAAGGCTCCTTGGCAGTGGGCCTGAAGGACAAGTGAGATTTGGACCCATGGGGAAGAGAGGGAAGACATTCCAGTTTGGAAGAATAAAAGCAAAGACACACTCTCCTCGACCTTGTCCTGCCCCAAATATAAATTCATAGAACCCTCACATTTTCACAACGGAGGACTGAAGAAAAGCAAGAGGTGAAGGGGCCTACCCAGTGTTACACAGGTAGTGGAGAGGTGTTCTGCTCAATGGTTAGGTTCATGTTGGGGCTCCGGATTTACAGCTGATAGGAATGTGAGGACAAGCTCATGCCATTTCAAACATTTCCAAGTGATCCTGAGAGAGATGTTAAAGGTGCAAAATGAGGGTGCTGAATGACCTCACAAAGTGGGAATGGTGGGCCCATTTTCATATGAAATTCAAAACAAGTTCATGACCAAAGGACATAATACAAAATCACAACATAATCATTACACTCCCCTCTCCCCTAGAAGTAAAAATCATTATAATCCTCCCTCTCTCCACCATGAAAGGATGAGATAAAGGCTCAGCAGCAGCCCCCGTGAAACACATGGTCACCACTGTGAAGAGGTGTTACTAAGACGATTTGGTCCGACTCAGAGAAGGAAAGAGACAACTCTGCCCTTAGCCTGATCAGGCCCACAGGAAGGAAGCACACTGGGGGCAGCCTTTGAGAGTGTGGCAATGCGAGAGAACCTTCTTTAGGAGGGGACTCCCTGTTGCCGACCTTGAAAAAGCAAGGATGGGACATTCGTTTACTGGGGCTGTTGCAGAGGGGATGTGCCCAGGAGGTAGAGGCTGCTTGGACTACTATTTTAGAGGTTGGGCCACCCTGGTTGAGAACCACAGCACCTTGCATTCCTAAACTGCTTGGATGAGCGGGTGCACGTTAGGACAGACGAAGTCAGGCCTCATTGGAGCAGACTGCCTTTGGGAGTGGTAGAAGGTAAAACGTGAAGGGGAATGCTCTGGAGGAGGTTTGTCATGGCAGGTGGGCCAGCACGAGACCATCCAGATTCTCCAAGGCTCCAGAGATGACTTGGCTGGGAGCATCCCTCTGATGTGGTGTGGGGACTCCTACCTTAACAGGACCTGGCTGGGCATCTGCGGGAGGCAGAATAAATGGTTTATTAACTTAAGAGAGCGAGAGACTCACCTGGGGGGTTCCACAGAACCACTTCAAAAGACTTGTACCTGGATTCTTGAGCCAACCCTCAGAAAACTTCTCTAGATCTGGAGTAGGGCTCTGGAAGCTGCACTTTTAATAAGCTTCCTGGGCAGTCCCACCACAGTGGTCCATGGATAGAGTGACCAAAGTATTGTGTATTCTCGGTTGCTTTGGGGAGTCAAAGTGGGCAATGTGAAAAACTGCAGCAGGCATACGTATAAACAGGGAATATTCAAGGCAAACAGAGGGGTAGAGTTATTCTATGCATGAATCAGATTTGAGAAAAGCTAGCCTGGTGGTTAAAGAACACAACCCTTGGGACGGACAGAGCAGATTCCGTCCTACTTACTTGTGTGATTTTGACCAAGTTCTTTTATCCTTCTGACTGTTTCTTCATATGGAAAAGAGCTATGGCTGTACATTTAGCACAATATTCTCTTTTGGCAAAGGTTGCTCTGGGTCCATTTGTGTTCTCTGCAACTTAATCCTTTCCGGTGTGCAAGCATTTTTAAGTTGTTTGGTGAAGTATTACATTTGACTTTCAACTGTTCATTACTTTGGGCAAAGCTTATATAATGCTGCAGAGACTAGAACCTATGCAGAGATAGTGAGAGGATGTGATAAGGTTATTCTGCCAGTTTATAAAAAAGTTTAACCTTTTCTCCTCTTCCTCCGCCTGCCACCAAGAGATGAGAAAGAAGGCAGAGCCTGGAAATGCACACCAAGCAATACTTCTGTGTCAGTTTGCCTTTTATTCCTCTGCCAGTACTTCCCAGAGAGATTTCACCAAAAGTGCCTAAGCTTGCCATGGCCATTGTTGTGAAGAACATTTCTCTCTATTGCTAGTCACATCCCCTTTTCTTTCTCCTGGGCACTTAATGGATGTTTGGGGGCAGGAAATAAAATTTAAACTAAAACATCAAGAAAAAAAAAAAAAACCAAAAAAAAAAAAACCAGAAAGAGGAGCTCAAGTAGGCGTTATTGTGGTCCAGATAAGGTTTGGTTCATTCATTCCCTCGATTAGCATTTATCCCCCTTTGTGCCAGGCATGCCGGGAGAGAGAGGAATGTCTTCAAAGAGTCTGTGGTTGTATGGGGGAGGGAGCTGTGGAAATCTGTCATTTAGAAACAGCATGGAAGTGCTAGGGAAAAATTGTTTTGTTCATTTATCACTCACTCATCCGTTCACCCATAGCAACTACAAAGGGTTTCACACGGAGGAACTGGATGCCCTGAACTTGACATTCTCGTGGGGGAAACAACAATGTAAAGCACCAGCAGTGGTAAGTCAGCAGTAGCGATTTCAAGCCAGAAGGAACCACTCACCAATGGAGAGAGGCACAGGGTGAGCAGTGACTTGCAGAAAGGAGGGGTTATTCATTCCAACTGCTGAGTTCAAGTTCATCTGGGTGGTTGTGTGGTTCGTGCTTACTGCATCTGTTTTTGGAACGTGGCTCCACCCTCCAAGAAGGGTGAGGATGATCACCCTTCTTTCCTCCTGCTGTGCCCCGGGGTCCCCCAGCGAGTGTCTGCAGGGATGATCTGCTCTGTACTGGCTTTTCAGTCCCACTTCCGGGAGAAGAGAGACGAAGCTCTGTCTCCACCGCAGCTTGGCCTGATTCAGTCAGTGGGTGAAAAGGTGGGAAGAAGGTCAAGTTCATGAGAACTGATGCACTGCAGAGTCATTTAGTCCTGAAGTACCAGTTCTGGTTGCTGGTGAGTTGCTAAATCCAGGGACCTGAATGTAATTCCTCCAGAGCCACTGAGACATCAGTTCCAGGCCCATGGCGGGCTGTAGGGGTGCTGACTTTTCTCAGTGCTAAGGAGCAGCCATCTTCCACTGAGAGAGGACTCTGTGTCAGCAGGAGCAGAACCACACCAGGCACCGAAGGAGGTTCTGCATCCCAGCATCTCCCAACACAGTGATAGATACACGGGCAGAAGATGCGACAGGGCATTCACCATAGAACACAAGCTTATCCCCAATAAATATGGAAAGATGTTCAACTTCACTACCTAACAAAGAAATGCAAGTTATAAATCTTTTTTTTTTTTTTTTTTTTTTTGCTCATCTAATTGGTAGAAAGTTTTAAGAATGCACAAAATGTGCTGCTAAGGATGTAAGGAAAAGGCCGTTTTCATCTGTTGCTGCTGATGGGGATGGAAATTGGTGCGAAGCCTCTGGAGGGTAATTTGGCAATTTGTGTATCAACAGCCTTAAAATGTTCATACACTTTGAGCCAGTAAGTTTGCTTTTAGGATCTTATCCTAAGGTGAAAGTCAAATTTATGTACAAGACTTATGTTCAAGGATATTCATCTCAGCCAGTAGTGTAATAGACAAAATATTAGAAGCTACCTAAAAATCCCAGAATAGGGGGTTGGTTAAATAACTGATGGCCCAACTTAAGAATGGAAAATAAAGCCGCAGACGTAGAAAATGGACTTGAGGACACGGGGAAGGGGAAGGGGAAGCTGGGACGAAGTGAGAGAATGGCATGGACTTATATATACTACCAAATGTAAAATAGGTAGCTAGTGGGAAGCAGCTGCATAGCACAGGGAGATCAGCTCGGTGCTTTGTGACCACCTAGAGGGGTGGGATAGGGAGGGTGGGAGGGAGACGCAAGAGGGAGGAGATATGGGGATATATGTGTATGTATAGCTGATTCACTTTGTTATAAAGCAGAAACTAACACACCATTGTAAAGCAATTATACTCCAATAAAGATGTTTTTTTAAAAAAAGGATGGAAAACAGTTCATTCATTAAAAATGATTTTCTCCAAGAATATTTAATGGTGGGAAGATGTAGTGTAAAAGCAGGGCACAAAATACTAGATGGAGTATTTCATTTTGTTAAAAATTTAATAATACAAGTGCAGAAAAAGTGATTAAAATAACAGTACTGATTTGACTACGGGACATTTTTTTCTTTAAATTTTTCTGTATTTGGTGTTATAAAGCATCATATATCCTCTCTGAGTCTCAGTTTATGTTCTGTGAAGTGGGACTCATCACATCTACACTGCAGTGCGCTCGGGCAGAGCAGCACAATATTTGAAAGTGCCCTTGACAATGAGCAGCCCATTGTAATACTCCAGGAATGGTTATAATGTCATTGCCAATGACACACCCATAGTCCGGATATTATCCATAACGATGACTAAGGTTGTTTATCTCCCTCCAATTTTACTAAGAAAAGGATTAATTGAAGACTCTAAGTCATTTTTACTGAGGTTATTATTATTTTTTTTTCTTCAAAATACTAATTGTAAAGTCTGCAGTGGGTATATAGGTGTTCAACTTTTTTCCAGATTGTATGTTTTTGGGGTTTTTTTAAATTTTTTTATTTATTATTTATTTATTATTTTTATTTTTGGCTGTGTTGGGTCTTCGTTTCTGTGTGAGGGCTTTCTCTAGCTGCGGCAAGCGGGGGCCACTCTTCATCGCGGTGCGCGGGCCTGTCACTATCGCGGCCTCTCTTGTTGCGGAGCAGAGGCTCCTGACGCTCAGGCTCAGTAGTTGTGGCTCACGGGCCCAGTTGCTCCACGGCATGTGGGATCTTCCCAGACCAGGGCTCGAACCCGTGTCCCCTGCATTGGCAGGCAGATTCTCAACCACTGCGCCACCAAGGAAGCCCCTTTACTGAGGTTCTTAATACTCACCTTCCTCACAAGGGTGGACAAAACTCTCAGCTTTTTGTATTGAGTGCAAATGTCTCTATTCTTGCCCATTTCAGAGTCCTCCTCACTCAAAATCTAGGTTTTGTCGATCTTTAGTACCCTGTCTCTCGTCTTATCTCAGATTATTCTGTGGTACGATGGTGCAAACTATGTATTTACTAACTGGAGAGAATTCAAGTCCCCGGAGCTGTTGTAGCTCAAAATTCTGTTTTAAGTGGAGTCATTTTCTGTGCTTTCCTTTCATGCTGTCTGCAAAATGCCTGTTTCTGTCCTCCTTGAGACCCAGGTTTACAGCGCTCTCCTTTTTCTCATTCTGGGGTCTCTATATTTGTGGCATCTCTGAGGGCCCATGTTCTGTTGAGGCTAAATTTGATACCTGGGCGGGGGGGGGGGGGAAGCAACTTCCAGATGGGTCAGCCTAGGAAAGGATCCCCCATTGTGTAGAAATTTAAAAACAGGCAAAATACCTGTCCTATCAGACACTATGATTTGCCCCCTCTGTCTGACGCAGCCCAGAGCTTCGTCATTTAATTCACACCTATCTACTGTGAAGGCCCAGCCAACAAGATCCTTTTGGAGCCCTGAGTGGGTGCCCAGAATGGATGGGAGGGCTGAGGTAACCAGAACTCTGCCTTTTTTATGGACAGGTGTTAGGGCATCTTCTTTTCAAAGTGACACATTCCCAACCCATCCAACTCACTCAGAGGAAAAAAACCACTGTCACCAGCCAAAGGGAGAAAAACATGGGGCTGCAGACGAAGAGGGATCTTGTGGGGACTCTTGTATTATTCATCCACGTGCAAGTATGAGCTCCAGATTTGATAAGACATGCAGTCTGATCAAAAGTCATGCAATTAATGATTTCTTTCAAAAATCAAAGAACTCTTTGATTCTTCATTTTAATGTAACTTTGACCTCTTTTCTTTCCATGTCATGAAAGAGGCCTTGACTAAGCTAAACATGCTCTCTCTCCGTGCCTGCAATGTATCAGAAAGCATCCTCAGTTACTTTCACAGGCAGTGGAGAACTCCTTAATTTTTCTCTGATGACAAGAGCTCCCTTTGAGCCTGGGCCAGAGGTGAGCAAGATTCTGATTCTGGAAAGATGTAGAAAAATGAAGTTCCTTTTGCCAGAGGTTCAATACCCATTGGCCCTTTTGGCTGGGTGAGCATTGTTGATGTGTGACTGTTAGCAGTCTTGCCCTCCTTCCACCTATTCTTCCTTTTCTGCATGGTGGACTGTCCTTTAGTTTTGGGGGTACAGTATTGGGGAAAAAAGGAAGGGGAGGCTAGAGGTAAGTAGGCTAGTGGCGGGGATTTTGTGCAAGAATATTTGAAGAAGGAAGTGTGGGAGCAAGTGCTGTGGTAAGACGGGAAAGGGAGAATTAAAAAAAAAACAACCTGTGATCCATAAATCCCCTTCAAAGACTCTAAGCAAAGTACTTAAATTATTTTACAATTACTTTTTGGTTACTACTCTGCAGTATAAAAAACAATAAGTTCACTTTTTATGGTATCCCCATGTCATTAGCATCATTTTAAAGACGTGTCTTAACGGCTGTATCGTGTACCATCCTTTATTTAACCAGCTCCCTTTTTTGGACAGTTAATTCAGTTATTTTGTTATATATATATATATATATGATGGATATTTTTGTTTGTAATTCTGATTATGTCATTTTGTCAGTCAGGATAATGGATGGTAGCTGTACTAACAAACAACCTAAAATCTCAGAGGCTTAGCAGGTGTTGACTGAAAAAAATGCACAACTAAAAGTTGAGAATCATCTTTTTCTTGGTGGACTTGCTGAGGACTTAAGCCCGGAAGGAAGTGTCAGATCGCTCTGAGAGATTGCACTGAAGAGGGAAGGGAGGAACCAGGACATATAGGAGTTTTGCAAAAACAAAACAAAACAAAACATAAAACCCCAAAACAACCAGGTAGTCGGAACATCAAAAGATTACTGTTAATTAAAGAAAAACCAGACATCTCAAGTTAATGAATTCAGCATTTTTCTATGTATGGGAAGTGGCAGGAGTCTGGGCTCATTGGAATCCTTCCTTTGATGTGCATTTGAACTATCTAGAGCCAGCATCCTGCTTTTCTCCATCCTGAATCCCCTCCGGGTGCACCATCGGGGATGGCTGCCATGGCTGACGATGCCTTGATGGCTGCAACACTCTGTTGACTGATAGGGCAGGCAACATTCTTCATCCATACAGGTTCAAGTTTTATTTCTTGCTCGATTTACTGGCTAGGGTTGGAGTGGGAGACTCTGTTCTTTGCAGATGTGAGGGACTCAGGGTCCTTCAACATTGTGGCATCACCTTCCTCGGGTCCTCAGAGCCCCGCGCTGGAAGCAGGGAGCTTGGACAAGGCACGAACGCTCTTGGTCTCTTCTGCCCAGAGAGGACAGAGCCACTTCTGCGCACGGTCCACTGGTCAGGGCTCGTCCCAGGGCCCCACCCAGAGGCAAGGGGGCTGTGGAAGGGAATCTGGATGCAGCAAAGAGAAAGGGCCAATGGGTATTGATTAACAACTAGCCAAGGTCCTACCTACCTACCAATTCACTGTCAGATCTTTAGAATACAAAGGGTTACATTCCTGCAATCGTCCTCTAATTCGAGACAATTCTCCATTCATATTCTCTTTTGCTTAGAGCAACCTTGAGCTGGGTCTTCCCAGGCTCTTCTTTCTACCCCTACAGGCTGTGGTCTCCTCGGAAGCTTTGGTGGGATGCAGGCAGCATCTGGGAGAAGGCGCCTCGGAACTCACATGCCCGCGTTGCCCAGGACCCCAATTCCTTCCACCTCTCGGATGCTGCTTTCTTTTCCCAGGGACAGAGCCAAGCTGTAATTGACTCCTTGGGTATTTCAAAGTCCCTGATCCCAAGACTGAAGGACGACTCCCTGCTGTTGTGAAAGGTTACCAAATTATCAGGACCTCTGATTGGGAGGGACAGTGGGAAGAGGGGAGGTGGTGTCAGGGGAAAGGCACTGACGTTTCAAACTCAACTGGCGACTCCAGCCCCTGGTAATGGCTTTAGTAACTTCACAGCTGATCCCTGTGATTGAGCATCAGGACCATTGAACGCTAATTGAGTTGAAAAGCTTCCCCCTCATGTGCTAAAACTCCCAGGCAGTAAAAGGCTTCTGACCATGTCTCGAGTTGCGTGCTGGGGACAATGTGGTGGGTTGCCTCCGTCTCCACTTAACTGCTGTTCGTCTTCCCGGCCTGACGGGGTAGGGTTGCTGTACATACACAGACTTTTAAATTATTTTTAAATTATTTAAAATTTTTTTTAAACTGAAGAATGGTTGATTTACATTGTTGGTGGTTTCAGGTGTACAGCAAAGTGATTCAGTTACGCATACACACATACATACGTATACATACATACATATATATATTCTTTTCCAGATTCTTTTTCATTATAGTTTATTGCAAGATATTGAGTAATATTGAACACAGTAATACTGTGCTCTACAGTAGGACCCTGTTGTTCATCTATTTTACATATATCATATATCTGTGTGTCTCTGTTAATCCCACACTCTTAATTTATCCCTCCCCTCACCCTTTCCCCTTCGGTAACCGGAATTTTCTTTTCTGTGTCTGTGGGTCTATTTCTCAAACAGACTTCTTTTTTTTTTTTTAAGCAGATTGCACCTTGCTGTGGCTGGATCAATACTCTGGAGTGAGCTGTTTGCCCTCAAAACTGCTGGGGCCGCAGCCGGGGAACTGTAGGAGCCCAACGGGGTCCTGACGTCCATCTGCTCTGTTGTTTTCAGGTGCGCTGAATCGACAGTCCCGAGTTTTGAAGTTTTCCTGGAGGGGACTTGAGGGGATTTCTCCAGGATCGATGGAACTCCTTTTGTGCTGCTTCAGTGCTTCCACCATGAAGCGCTCATTTCCCTATGCACATCCCCACGCCCCACCCCACTGTTTCCTTTACTCTCTCTCCTCCCACCCCCAATTCCCAGAAGAAGATCTAGGAATCATGTCCAAACATAAGATCTTTGGAGAATCCTTGTGTGTGTTTTTTTAAATTTTTATTGGAGTATAGTTGATTTACAATGTTGTGTTAGTTCTGGGTGTACAGCAAAGTGAATCAGTTATACATATACATATAATGCACTCTTTTTTAGATTCTTTTCCCATACAGGTCATTACAGAGTACTGAGTAGAGTTCCCTGTGCTATACAGTAGGTCCTGATTAGTAATCTATTTTATATGTAGTGTTGTGTATATGTCAATCCCAATCTCCCAATTTATCCCTCTCCCCTCCCCACTTTCCCCCCCTGGTAACCATAAGTTTGTTTTCTACATCTGTGACTCTATTTCGAATCCTTGTGTTTTACTCTAGTCCTGAAACTAGATAAAGCCTAGCCATCAATAAACAGGTGAGGAAGTAGAGCCAGGCATTGGTTGAGTGTTGATGTTTCTGGTACAAGCTGACTCTCTGCTCATCATCCCACACCTTCATCAGCCATCATCATGCTGTCTGTCACCTCCTCTTCTCTGAAGAAGACCCGGGCCATCTTTTGAAAATACAAAGTCCAGCATTGAGACCCTCCCAACTGAGAGAGCAGGAAGGGCCAGGGCTGATGAGGTGCTCCCTGAACCCCACTCAGGGGATCTGTGTTGTTCCCTCCTGGGTGTATTGCGTGGACCCCTAAAATTCCTCCAAACCTCTGCCTCTGCGCTTCCAGATTGCCCCTGAAAGAAATGAACAATAATCATAATACCCACCACGTACTGACCGCTGGTATCTTGAGGGCTGCCTTGCCATTGGACAACATTTGTTGAGCTCCTACTGTTTGCCAGACAGTGGGTACATGCTTTATGTGTGTTTAGCCCTTCTGACAACACTGTGATTTAGGACCTGTTAATATGTCTATTTTGCTGAAATGGAAACTGAGGTTCAGAGTGGTTAAGTAACAAGGAAAAGTCCATGTTTTTACCCCCTACACTAATAGATATGTATATTTGTGTATATATAGTCTATATATGTATATTTAACATATATATTATGTTGACTGAAAAAAATGCACAACCTCAAAGTTGAGAAATATGTTTTGTTTGGTGGGCAAAACTGAGGACTTAAGCCTGGGACACAGCCTCTCAGCTCTCTCTGAGGGACTGATCCAAAAAGGAGAGGGAGGAACCATCAACTATAGGAGTTTTTGCAACAAAGACCAGGTAATCGGAACATCGAAAGATTCCTGTTAATTAAAGAAAACCAGACATCTCGAGTTAATGAATTTTTAGTGTTTTTCTGTGTATGGGAAGATGCAAAAGTCTGGGCTCACTGAAACCCTTCCTTTGATATGCACCTCAGCTATGTGGGCCAGTACCCTGTGCTTTCTCATCCTGAGTTCCCTCGGGGGGCACCATCAGGGGAGGCTGCGGCAGTTGACTGCTAGATGGTGGGCATCCTGTTTCCATCCTGAGTTTCCTCAGGGTTCACTCTTGGGGCGGCTATAATGTGATGGCTTGATGGCTGCAACATCCTTTGTTTACCGATATGGCAGGCAACATTTTTTCATTGACAATTATATATATACAATATACACTGTTCGTGTTACATATATTATCTATTTTATGTACTACGTATTTTTTATAATCTTTGCAAAAAACCTTGCAAGGTAGGTGTTATTATTTACATTTTGTGAAAAAGAAATTAAAGCCTCTAACAGGCTGAGAAATTGGTCATGTCACTACATCACGATTAACAAGTCAGTGAACAAGATTTTGAATCCAAGTAATCCTTTTGTGAAAAAAAACCCCCAAAAAACAAAGAAATTATGTTCTTTCCATGCTCCAAAATATATTTTGGTCAAGTGACTTAAGAAACTCTCCCTCAAGCTTGTCTAAAGCAGAAAATAAGACAACAGTGCTTTACTGGAAATTATCAAAAGGCAGGATCAAGCAGGAATAATGAAAGGGAGCCTGAGGTTTCGGGTGATGAACCCACTGGCTAAATAGGCCCCTGGAAACAGACCCACTTTTTTTTTTTTTTTTTAATTAATTTGTATATTTGTTTATTGACTGTTTTCCTCCAATAGAATGGAAGCTTTTTTTTTTTTACATCTTTATTGGAGTATAATTGCTTTACAATGGTGTGTTAGTTTCTGCTTTATAACAAAGTGAATCAGCTATACATATACATATAACCCCATATCTCCTCCCTCTTGCGTCTCCCTCCCATCCTCCCTACCCCACCCCTCTAGGTGGTCACAAAGCACCCAGCTGATCTCCCTATGCTATGCGGCTGCTTCCCACTAGCTATCTATTTCACATTTGGTAGTGTATATATGTCCATGCCACTCTCTCACTTCGTCCCAGCTTACCCTTCCCCCTCCCCGTGTTTAGAAACCCCTCTGGTCCAGTGGAGAAGCATATCCTAGGCCCCCGGTGCCTTTCAGAAAAGAGAACAGAGGACGATTTTGCAAATTGATTGTTAACCGGAAGTGAAAAATTCTTTCCTGAACATTGTCCTGCCTTAAAAAAAAAACCTATGAAGTGAAACTACTTCATTCCTCCCCTTTGGATGTAAAGTTTGCCACATTTTAAATTTCAGTTAGGCATTGTTTGAACCAGAAGGAAGACTGGCTTTTAGAAAACAGACAATGGAATAAATTGGGTTGTATACGAAAACAGGCTTTGTTAGTAAAAAAAGATACACAGAGTCTGTTCCTATAAGCTTGGCTTTAAGAGAAAGGTTGATAAGGGAACCATTTTATTTAAATGAAGAGGAAGTTTCAAGCAATAGTCAGCAGCTGGTAATCCCTAATTTGTGGGCTAATGTTGAAGCAAGTTAATAAAATGACCTCAGGGAAAGACCAGGGTAGTGTTTTATAGAATTCTGGAGCTGGAGGGAACTTGCAGAGCATCCAGTCCAATGATCTCATTATAAAAATGCAGGAACTGAGGCCAGCAGAGGAGGGGCGATCTCCCTATGGTCACAGGGATATAGTTGTTATGCAGAAAACTCATTTAAATATTATTTTTTGAACATGTAGTTGTGTGGATGAGAAGCAGAAAAGGTAACATTTACTTTTCTGGTCTCTGGCCGTATCTCCCTAATACTATTTGCCTTTTAAACTCTCTTTTCTCCCTTCAAGATTGCATTAAAGAAAAGAACAAACTCAAGGGCTTTAAACATTATTTATTTTTTAAAACAATATGTGCATATTATAGATTCGGAAAGTGGTCTCCCTCTCACTCCTGGCTCAAGCCAAGCAGGTCCCCTCCCTCGGGCTCACTGCCAACAGGTCTCCATGTGCCCCCCAGACCATCCCATATGTGGACAGGCCCATACGTAACTACACACTTCTCTGCTATTCGTGGCATCCTTCATCCTACTTTTATTATTTTGCAACATCCCTTGGGGGCTGCTAACACATCAGGTCCCATCCAGTCGCCTCTTTCTTTTTAAATGGCTGCATCGTCTTTCATTGTCTGGAGGTACGAGAATTTATTTAGTACATTTGGGTCACGTCCTCTCTTTTGCTATTTCAAATAGTACTGTGATAAATATCTTTGTACATACATCATTTCACACATAAGGGGATCTATCTGGGGTATAAATCCCTAGAAGTGAAATTGTGAGGACAAAGAGGATGTGTCTTACATTTTGTTGACATTTTGTTGACATTTCTAGAGAATTGCAAAGATTGGGGTACCTGTTTCTCCCCACCATGCCCAACACCCTATCAAACGTTTTTCACTTTTAGGCTAGGTGCGATTATGGTAGGTGAAAAATATCTGGTTGTATTTTCATTTCTATTCAGACTCAGTTGTATTGAACATCCTTATGTTTAAGAAGCTTTGCAGAAATGTTCTGTTTTTGCCTTTTGCTCATTTTCCTACCGGTTACTGGTCTTTTCTCTTATTGATTTACAAGAGATCTCTATATATTAAGGCAATTCATTGTTTCTCTGTACCATTATTCACAAATTTTACTTCCATTTTGTTACTTGCCTTCTGATCTTGTTTACTGGGTGCCTCTCACCTCCCCTGTTCCCCTCTCCCTCCACCCCCGTTGGCAGTTCAGAAGCTTTTTTATTGTTGTGAACAACTGTGTGGATCTTTCTCTTTATTTGTGTTCGGATTTTGTTATCATACTTAGTAAGGCTCTCCCCATTAAAAGCTGTCATACAAAATCTCCTCACAGTATACTTCGACTACTTTTAGTATTCCCATTATTGCATTTAAATTTTTCATTCATCTGAAGTTTCTTTCATGTAAAATATGCACTAAAGATTATACTTTATTTTTTTCAGATAGTAGCTGAGATATCCCAGTACCATTTATAAAATAAGCCATGTTTACTACATTGATTTGAAATGCTACCTTTATAACATAAATTCGAATCTACTTCGGGACTTCTATTTAGAGCCATTAATTATTCTGCGTAGTCAAGAAACAGTACAACATTCTCTTAATTCTTATAGTTTACAATATATTTTAATAGTAGTTTTTCTTGTTTCCTGAGGTAAGATTGTATTTCTATAAACTTCCCTCTTAGAACTGCTTTTGCTGTGTCCCGCAGATTTTGGATCATCGTGTTTTTGTTTTCATTTGTCTCTAAGTATTTTGATTTCCTCTTTGATTTCTTCAATGATCCATTGGTGGGGCTCAACTTTTCTTTTTCTTTTTCTTTCTTTCTTTATTGGCGGCACCATGCGGCACATGGGATCTTAGTTCCCCAACCAGGGATCGAACCCGAACCCATGCCCATTGCAGTGGAAGCTGGAGTCTTAACCACTGGACCTCCAGGGAAGTCTGGAGTCTGGGGGAGAATGGATACATGTATATGTATGGCTGAGTCACTTTGCTGTGCACCTGAACC
Organism: Balaenoptera acutorostrata; assembly: GCF_949987535.1. NCBI lineage: Eukaryota > Metazoa > Chordata > Mammalia > Artiodactyla > Balaenopteridae > Balaenoptera > Balaenoptera acutorostrata. The sequence continues at coordinate 9,360,305 of NC_080084.1, read as the reverse complement.
TATCACAACATTGTTGATCGGCTATAATTCAGCATAAAATAAAAAGTTAAAAATAAAAAAAAATTAAACAAAATTTTTTAAAACAGGTAAGTCCTCAAAAAAACAAACAAACAAACAAAACACTCCTACTCTCACTCTTCCTTCTTGTTGATTTTTTTATTGTACAGAATGGAACCTGTTTGTTTATTTGCCCCTCTCCTTCCAAAAGTCCTGTGGGTTTTATGCGCATTATTTTACAGATTAACTTAGAGAGAATTGATATCTTTGTGATACTACATATTTCTGCTCAAGAACATGGCATGCCTTTTGTTCATTAAATGGTTCATTTGTGTCCCTTAATGCATTTATAAATTTTAATCACATACAGGTTACACATTTTTTTTTTTTTTTAAATATTTATTTATTTATTTATTTATTTATGGCTGTGTTGGGTCTTCGTTTCTGTGCGAGGGCTTTCTCCAGTTGTGGCAAGCGGGGGTCACTCTTCATCGCGGTGCGCGGGCCTCTCACTATCGCGGCCTCTCTTGTTGCGGAGCACAGGCTCCAGATGCGCAGGCTCAGTAATTGTGGCTCACGGGCCCAGCCGCTCCGCGGCATGTGGGATCCCCCCAGACCAGGGCCCGAATCCGTGTCCCCTGCACTGGCAGGCGGACTCTCAACCACTGCGCCACCAGGGAAGCCCCACACATTTTTAATGTAAATTCCCAAGTATTTTAACTTTACTCTTACTGTATTTTCATTGTATCTTCCAACTAATTTTTAATTATACAAAAATATTTAGCTTGGTATATTAATTATATACCAGACATCTTTATGCATTTAAAATTTTGTAGTACTTGTAACGTTATTTTCTAAGAATACAATTATATATCACACACACATAATAATAGTTGTACTTCCTTTCCCTCAAAATTCATACTTGTTTCTTTCATATAGTTGTATAAGCTAGTGTCTCCAGAACAATGTTAAATAAAAATGGTTACAATAGATATACTTATTTTGTTTTTTACTTTAATGGAAATGCTTGTTGTATGTTAAACCTCACACTAGCCTTTGTGCTGATATCTATATACGGATCCACACAAGTATGTACATAAAGTTTCATATTTGGGAGAATAAAATCAGGTCAGATTAAAATAACTTTGATAATTGTTTAAAGTGCCAAACTGTATTTATTGTTTTATTTCTTTAATACATTGTTCCTGAACGCTGTCTTTTGAATTATTTCAAAAGATTAACATTTTTTTTTACTATTATTATTTTAAAAAAGGGAAATTACTATTATCTTTGGCCTGCAAAATTCCTTTCAAACAATCATTTTAAGAGGAGTTATTTTATAATTCATAAGGAAGGAACCATAATTTACTTTGTAGCAGTGTACTTCAATCAAGGAGAATTTACCTAAAATGTAGGAAACAGTCCAGCAAACTTCTATAAACACATTATCAAGAAGTCATGCATTGTTCTCCTGTGACAGGCTGAAATTACATGTACTGAGAACTGCTTTGTATCCAGCACTCTGCTGATGAATTCAGATACATTGGCTCATGTAATAATCCTCCTAACATTGTTTTAAGATAGGCTTTGATACATCTTTTAAAGTTATGGGAACTAAACCTCAGGCAAGGTTGCTTGCTCTGATAGAAAAGGGCATACCTGAGAATCGACACCAGATCATCTGATTCCTAATTCAGCTCTTGCCAGGTTAAAAACAACATGCCAAATATCGGTCAATTAGTTACATCTTTTTTTTCAATCTGCTCTGAGAGTGGCCATTATGTCAGACCAACAGACGTGTCATTCCTTCTCTAAGCATTTATTGAGCACCTATTTTCTTGCACAGAGATCTCCTGGTGGACGAGGTGCTCTGTCATCCTGCACGTCTGCTCACGTGGAAGAGGGGCAGGTTGTAGGGCTTGGGAGAGCCAGTCACACCAGGGTTCAGAGGAGGAGGTCACTCAAGGGGAAGTATGCAGACCTGGGATTCTGGAGGGTGCTTCAAAGGTTGAAGATGCAGTTGGAGGCCATGAAAGGGAGGGATACAGCAGACTGCAAAAAATGGTGCAGACATGATGTATCATAATGTACAAATAGTAGAGTTTTTGTCCTATTACATTTAAAAAAATGTTCTAATATTAAAAATTAGTGAATTTAATGGTGATAACAGCAAGAAGAAAAAGGAGAGGCTGAAGAAAAAGCATCTGTTAGAAGCTAGAGATTGGCTTAGAGTCATAACTGATAGCTAAACTAAAATATAAGGAAAGGAAAGGAAGATAATTTCCAGAAGCCACACACAAATACAATTTGGAAGGTATAAGATATTGGGATGCCATACATTCCATTTCTTCACCTTCAGGGAGAATTACAGTCACACTATTCCAATAAGATAAAAGATCATGACTATAGACTGAATTGTGTCTCTCTAAAATTTATATGTTGAAGTCCCAATTTCCAATGTGACTATAGGTGATAGGGCCTTTTTGGAAGTAATGAAAGCGAAATGAGGTCATAGGGTAGGGCCCTGATCTGATAGGATTCGTGCCCTTATAAGAAGAGACAGCAGACAGCTCTGTCTCTTTGCCACAGGGGGACACAGTGAGTAGATGGCCATCTGCAAATCAGGAAGAGAACCTCCCCAGAACTCCATCCTGCCAGAACTTGATCTGGGACTTGTAGCCTCCAGAACTGTGACATAATGAATGACTGTTTTTAAGCCACCCAGTCTATGGTATTTTCTTTCGGCAGCCCAAGCAAACACATTCTATTTTAGGATAGTTCCCTAAAACTCCAACTCCTCACTAACCCTTCTTAGCATCAACGGCCTTGACACTGATCAGATGAAAATAAAGTAAAAGGTTGGCAATGACGTGAGGGCGTCCTTCCAGGATGACCTAAGAAAGTCTTTTACCCAGAGGTGATTTTAGGCAACGTTAGGAGCCCCTCCAAACCTGGTGAAGAGATCTGAGGAAATAAATTGGAAAAGTTGAAAGTAGCTTTGTGTGTGTTGTCGCCTGTGTGCACAGGAACTTACAAAGATGTGATGGTGAGGAGGCGTTCCTAATCTTTAAATGTAAAGTTAAGAAGGGAAATCATTTCCCCCTATAAACATACAATGCGTTACTCCAGGAAATGAAAGTTCATGTTAAACGAGCCAAAGGTTTAAGCCAGTGATACAATTCACTCACCCCCTCGTTCTTTCTTCAACCCATATTCATGGAGCCCTGGTGGGTACCAGGTGCTGTGCTCTTAGAGTCCCCACCTCCCATCATTGGTACGTATTGAACAGTAAACATTCTTTTCGTTGATCTCGGTTTTTAAAATATTCTATTGGTCAGGGCTCTTTGATACACTTTTCTTGATGACCACCTCCCGCCCCCCCACCTCTCAAGACCTTCAGTATCAGGGTGAAGAGTCCAGCAGAATTTTCCCAGTTTTGGAGAAGCTCTGCATGTACTTCATAACCTCAGGAAGTATTTTCTTAATCAGTCAAGATGGAGAATCCCAGCTGGGCCTTTCTGTGCAACTGATTATTAGCTTTATTCAAACATTCACTTACAAATCTGCCACATGTGTGCTCTTATTCTCACAGACCAGGTCATTGCACTGCGCCCGTTACAAGGGCAGAAGGACAACATTTTCTTAGCCCAATGCTGCTCCCAATGGAGCCAAGAGGGAAGGACCAGGAAAAGAACACCCGTTCATAGAAGCTGTCGGTCTCAGAAGCCCAGCAGTGCCTTGAAAGTTGGCAAAAAAAGATTAAAGGCCACTTCTAGTCACAGCAGTGATATTGCTGCAGATACATTGGCATGTTTATCCTCTTCCAGCCCTGCAGTATCCTGGGCTATGGAGATTGTCTTAAGGAGCTTGTGTCGATTTCCAAGCTTTCCTCTGGAAGCTTAGCCCTTCTTAAGTGTTCCTTAATAGCTAAAAAGCAGAGCTGGATTCTGAAACTCCATCACTCAGACATTTTGTATCAGTAAAACTGCTGTTAAGAAGATTTAAGCTGAAATGCTGGCTCCATCATTCTTTTCTTCCTCTCTGTCACCCAGCCCCCTCAGACATTCATGCTACAGGCTGCAAAATGGGACTGATGTTAATGAATTTCAGCACCAAGGAGTCATTTGCTGAGCTTACCTGAGAATAACCCCCCAAACCAACTCCTGAGAAAAATCAAGACAATGTTCCATAGACCCACCTACTGTTCCTTTATGTCACTCTGCACTCACAAACAACTTGTAGCCTAAAATCTTTTAAAATTGAACATCTGCTCTTCTTTTCTTCTCTAGACAATCTAGGCAAAGGGGTGGGATTTTATTTATTCCATTTGGTGAGATTTTCATATCTCCTTTGCTTGAAATGGCTCAACGGTCAGTATAGTTTAACTTACAAGAGGAGGAAAATGACAGTTTTATGAATATTTATCAAGAGGATCTAATATTGAAAATTGAAAAAGAAAACAGGAGTCATAAGGAAAGAGAAGAAAGAGAGAGAAAGAGGAAGGAGGGGAAAGGAGGAGGGGATCAGAAAAGATAAATCACTGGAATTTAGAAATCAGAAAAAGGTCTGAGGGAACATGGCAGCCCTCCTTCAGGGAGACATTCATTTAAACCATTTCAACAAGAGGAGAGGGTCTTCCTGTTTCTTAAGATCCCTGGAAGAGCTGCACCGTCTCCAGTCCATATGCCAAGACTGTCGCTTCATCTGTCCCATGCCTTCTGCCCTGGTCTCTGCAGGAATCAACAATGACTGGTCATGCCCTACTCTTCCCACGTGTAAAGGGACTTTGTTTAAAATAGACCTGATTGTCATAAATTCATGAAATGAAGTTAAAAAGAAAGTACCTGCTTCCATTAATAAGCCAGTGGTAAATAGAACCATCTCTCATGGAGGAGAAAGGAGACAATTTTGGTGGGGGCTGGTGGCTAGCGGGACGCTGAGGGTATCTTATTGGCTCCCCTTTGAAAAAAGCTGTCCAGAGCCTTTGTCAAGACAGAGGATAAAAGGCTCAGAGCTCTACCAGCAGACCAATGGGGGTCCTGGTGGGGAGAAAGCAAGGGAAGTTGGCATTTCGGGAGTTTTTACAAAGGAAATCAACACCCATCTTCTGGAGAGTAGCTCAGAATAGATGTCCAGGTGATGGGGAGAAACCCTCCAGCAGTCTGAGCATGAGGGGATTCAAGCGTCTTTATTTAAGTCTAAAGAACACTAGACACTTAGTTAACCAAAGCCCACAATTGTTATGTGTAATTAATTTCTATTTACATTTTTTATCTCCGACTTTGAGATAACACAGCTTATTAAGGTGACTTCTAAGACAGAAGGGGAAGATGACTAGTATACAGTAACCCTTGGAGAATAAGTTTCCCTTGGGAGCTGCCTTTTCTAGGCACGAGATGCTCTCCTAAGAGAGAGGACTGATGAACATAATTCCTTAACAATTTGGGGGGATCGCTATACCAGCTCTTAACTTCAGCTGCATTGCAATGGAAACTGCTGGTTATGTCACAGCAATTGAAAAGGTGTGCAGCCCAAGTCCAGCCTGAAGACATTCTTAGTACCAGCCAATCCCAAACATAGAATGCAGAGGATTGTGCAAAAACACTAATTTGCTTTTTCCATCAGACACCTTTCAGTGCTAACGGTGACCATGTTGGATGAGAGTCCAGGAGTTCCATCCCTCATCTTCCTCTTCAGTTGCAACTCCCCGCAGTTTTTCTGCCCCTGCCTTCCCCCCAGGATCTTCTCTTCATTTCAAAGGAGGCAAATATGCTTGATAGAAAGTACTCCCTTCAAATACGTCTTCATGACAGACCAGTGTTTTCCTTGTTAATGTTTATCACTTTTTCTCGGTAACTTAAATGCATTCTTAGGCTAAAAGAAACCTCGCTGGCCTTACCCAGGCTCCCTTCTTGCTGGAGGAAGAACACGGGAGTAGAAGGAGGGAAAATCCGGTCCTGATGTCACTGTGATGCTTTCAGCTCTTTGCTTTCCCCTGATGCTAAGTGCGATATGCATTTGGATGGCCAAAGAGGCCGAGATGGGATGCTACACTCTCCCCTGAACGCTTTGAACAGGTCGGGATGACCCTTGTGCTAGATGTTACCAGATGTCCATTTCTTCCAGCTGTGAAAGAAGTTGATCTGTCCACGTTGTCATCAACTGTTCATTGTTGGGATTTCTAAGTGTTTGGCCTGCACTGTTCTAACTGCTGTGGGTATCACTGTGGATTTGGGGGTGACATGGGAGTGGTGTTAAGGCTACCAAATAAACATAACATGTAGTAGCAGATATGAAAATGGCCATATGGAAACAATAATGAAAATACAAACAAGAATGTAACTAATTTTAACTTGTGTGGTGCGGGGTAAAATTGAAGCGTCCTGGCAGACAGGAGACGTGACGGAAGGAGAGATGAGTCTGGACCTGGGAGGATGGCTGCGATCTCACAGGAGGAGGCAGGTGCGAGGGAGACACTGGCGCAGCCACCGGGAGGCCAGGAGGCTGGAGTGAGCATGCTCAGAGAGGCTGTGCTGGGATCGTGGTCCGTGAGGATGAGGGTGGAGGCAGTTACACAGGTGGGATGGGGCCAGGTTTCACCTGACTCTGAAAGCCAGGCAGAAGGCAGACTAGAAACTTGAGGCTTGTGTTTCTCAAACCCCAGGCTACTCATAAATATGCAGCATCTTCCTGGAAACTCAGTGTTATACAAATATTTGGGGCAACTCATTCTTTAACTCATGTACTAAAACAAACGTTTTGGAGTAGAATACAAAATTGGCGTGACTTTCGTAATAAAATATGCATTTTTGAAGCCATTTTGGTTTATGGCAGATCCCTTGCATGACACTGTCACACCCCCAGGGACTCTTCTCCATATGGAGTGTATCACGGGACAGTTTGAGAATTTCCTTAAGCAATAGGAAAAGAAACCTCACTGTCCAAGGCTTTGCTCTGTGCCTGGAGCATCTTTTCTGCCCCTGTGAGCATCTTCTGGTCCCACTCCAAGAGCTGACCTGACATCTGGGCTAGTAGAGCAGAGTGACTGTGTGTCCCACGAATATTCGCCAATGCCAAGATGTGGTCCCTTAATATCAAGTGCTAGGACATCTGTACGGTCCTTTGTAGGTCGATTTGCCATCATACTCTCCACAGCCCTAGAAATAATAATATTACCCTGATTTACAAATGAGGGAATGATGTGCGGCAGGTTTTGTAAACAAGTTGGATGGGTACTTTCGAGAAGACTGTATGTCAGCACATGGGTCCTGGCAGGCAGGGGGCCCCAGAGTCATATTCACGTGTGCAGCCCTTTGATCTGGAAGGTGCCTTCTGTCACGGTCATCCGCCAGCTTCATGGAAGGCAGCCGCCCTTCCTCATTCAGTTCTCCAGCGTCTGTCAACTGGTGCATTGCTGGACAAGAATTCATGACAGCGTTCAGCCCCATGTTTCTTATGAAGAATTTAACTGAAGCTAACAGAATTTAGGTGGGCAATTTAGTCTTGCAGATTGCTGTCTGTCCATCTGTCTGTTTCTGTCTTTTTCTCTCTCTCGTTCAGGTTATTGACAATATCATCATGATTTGAAACCCCCAGAGTCACCTGCTTTTATTTAGCAGGGTATTATAAATAGGAAAATACTGTCTTCAAAGCTCAGGAAGCCCTGTCTATTTTAATACCAACTTTCTGAAGGCTCATTAGTAATTAATGAAATCATTAAGAATGGTTCACAGTGACTGACACCTTCCTGGCAACCACAATCTCCTCTTGTACTTAGAGGAAATGTCACTGACTCCACAGGTTTGATTTGGGGAGTGGAGTGGGTGGGTGTAGGGGGCAGGGATCAGATTACATAAAGTTTCACAACAGCCATCAGCCAGAACGGAAAGCTGTGCGTGTGTTCCTCCAAGTTTCTCTACTTTGGAAGCTGTGCCTTCATCCATCCAATGCTGGTTTTCAGAAATCTTGCTAATATCATGTTTTCCAAGACAGTACCGTGTGGCTCAACTCAATTAGCAAAGATGTAAGGTTGAAAGTCACCCTCTCTTTTTTCTGTTGTTGTTTTTTCTCCCATTTTCACACATTTCCTTTTTTCTTGGCATTGCCTAGATTTATTCTCCTCTTTTCCCTTTTAGGAACAGAATTTGGCATAAATAAATGATAACTGACAAAATGGTATAAGCAGGAGGGTAAACACAGGGTTTCTCCAGCCTCCGCTGCAGGTCAGGGTAATTTGTTGTAGCAGGTGGTTACCCACAAGGAGGACGGGAGCTCCAACGGCTGCTGTTTAATTTGTATTTTAATACAGCAACCCACAGCCTTCCCTTAATTGCTGAAAATGGAATGCGAACCCCCTCCAAAGCCTTTCAGGTCACTAATGCACTGAAATTGTTAAATCGAAATGGACTACTTTAGCCAGGGCACTGGCCACAAGATGGAATTCGGTACATTTCATACCTCAGTGCATTTAAATGGTATGGAGCTGATATTTAATACAAATGCAAGCACCAGTGGAATCCGCATACTTCATCTGCGTTCTCCAACTCTCAGAATTAAGCAGTTGATCTATGGGACACAAAGGGATCATCCTTCTCTCAAAGAGAATATTTTATGACCAGGCAGTTTATTTATTTATTTATTTGAAGTTTATTTATTTATTTTTTATACAGCTGGTTCTTATTAGTTATCTATTTTATACATACTAGTGTACATACGTCAATCCCAATCTCCCAATTCATCCCACCACCACCAGGCAGTTTAAAAGGCACTGACATAAACAACTGTTTACAGCTCTCTCTCTCTCTCTTTCATCTTCAAAAGGCAAAAAGTACATGTAAGGACTTGCTGTTTGGCAGACAAAGTATTTTAGAAAATCACTTGAAATGCTTTCCTTTTCCTTTGAGGATGACTGAACCTTTGATAGGTGCTCAAGAGAGTTCTTATAATTTAGTTTATTTCTCTTATTTTTTCTTAAGGGGGAGAAGTGGGATAGTGTGAAGGCACAGAGCTGAAGCCTGCGGTTTGTTTTTTTTTTTCATTTTACCTTCGTTTATTTCTTCCTTTATACAGCTCTGAGTTTCGGATTTATATCCTTTTTTTTCTTGCTAAAGAACTTCTTTTAATATTTCTTGCAAGGCAGGTCTACTGGCAACAAATTTCCTTAGTTTTTGTTTGTCTGAGAAAGTTTTTATTTCTCCTTCATGTTTAACAGATAATTGCACCAAATACAGAATTCTAGTTTGCTGGGGTTATTTCTTGCAACACTTTAAACACTTCACTCTCTTCTTGCTTGCATGGTTTCTGACAAGAGATTTGCTTCAGTTCATATCATTGTTACTCTATAGGCAAGCTGCTTCCTAATATCTTCTGGTTCCTTTTAAGATATTCTTTGTCTTTGGTTTTCTGCTGTTTGAGTATGATGTGCCCAGGTGTCTAATTTTTGGTATTTATCCTGCTTCATGTTCCCTGAGATTCCTGTATCTGTGGATTCCACCCATTATTCAAATAGACTTCTGCTTCTTTCTTTCTTGTTATTCTGGGTTTCCCATTATGCAAGTGTTAACATCTTTTGTAATTGTCCCAAATTGGGGGGCATTTTGTTCTTTTTTTCATTCTTTTATTCTTTGCCCTTCAGCTTCAGGAGTTTCTGTTGACAGGTTTTCAAGGTCACTGATTCTTTCCTCAGTCTTGTCCAGTCTATTAATGAGCCCATCAAAGGCATTCTTTTTTTTTTTTTTCCACATCTTTATTGGAGTATAATTGCTTTACAATGGTGTGTTAGTTTCTGCTGTATAACAAACTGAATCAGCTATACATATACATATATCCCCCTATCCCCTCCCTCTTGCTCTCGCTCTCTGCTTTCTTGTGGAAGTGGAAATCTTATGGCTTAAATCATGAAAGTATTATTTATGGCTTTTACTCCATGACTGAACATGCCAGATTTTCTGGGACAGGGTCAATTTCAAAGGAACAGCTAAGGTTAATTTCATCCTTGGGGCTTTGTAAGAATTTCACCTAGACAAAGAAAGGAAATAGAAAACAAATACTTTGCTACACCCCTTGTCCTATTTTTTGACTCCTAATAGAGGGTCACTCTCCTTTTAGCCATGCTGATATTTGGAAAGCCACTATGGAAATGACTTAATTTTTTGAGGTATATGTCTCATAAATAAAATGTGTGTCCCTCATCTTCTCATTTCCTTCCAGCGCTCGAGGGAGTAAGAAGACATGGAGTGAAGAGCTGCCTTATTTTCCAGAGAGAATAGGGGCACTGAGAGCTTGGAGGGACGGCGGTAGCTGTCCCAGTGTTTTGTCCTGAATTTTTACCTCCTGGAATCCAGGATGGGCCCCTTCCCCACCCCACCAGCTGGATGAGTGATCACAGTGGCATAATGATGCCAGGAGGCTCAGAGGTACGCTCTACGTTTTGAGTTGGGTTTTCTTAGTCAGCCCACTTATTGAGTGCTACGTGCTGTCACTGGAGTTATAAAGATATACATGATACCGGCTCTGCCCCTACAGAGCTTGCAATGTGTTTCGGGAAGCCAGGCATATCCCCATGAAGCAAAAGCTCACTGAACAAGGCAGGAGGAACTTTTGCCTCCAAGGATGCAGATGGTGATAAAGATTGCAATTGTCTGAGGCTACGGGGGACGAACTGGAACCATAGCCTGCGCTCAGAGACATGCGGATCCCAGAAGGAAAAGGGTGAAAGGCGAGTTCTAACTAATCTGAAATTTGATATTCCAAGAGCTTCCTTTAAAAGGCCCTTTTAAAAGTCTTTTTCTTCCTCTTAAAAAATTCAGCTGTCAAATGATGTCCGCTATCAAATGATGTCCTTTCTATACAGTGAAAAATATACACTAAGGAAAGAAAAAGGGCAAGACTCATGCTCTATGATTCCTTGTTGAACAAGGAAAAGCATTTGGACTGTTCTCACCCCGTGATGAGTTCCTTTTCCTCTCCTTCCTTGCTTTGGTTGATGATGTGAGTCTAAGCAGTTCACTGAAGCCACGTGAGAACAAGCAAAAGTCAGGGTCCAAGCAGAATTACTAGCTTGGGGAATGCCTGTCTCTCTGGACCTCCCTGTGAGGCCAATGAGGACTTCCAGACTTTCGCAGACTTTAAAATCAGCTCTCCTGAGACTGAATGAGGTGCAAAAGGAAACTGTCTTCTCAGGTTGGGTGGACCATGAGGGAAAGAACGGATGGATAAATCCAGGGAAGGTGCATACTCTGTCCTCCCAAATAATCTAAAATGACCTTCACATGCCCTCCAGGGTGGCCCCGGGAAATACATCACTAGATTCCTCCAGGCTTTACCTTGCTCTGCTTCCCAGAGCCTGTGTTACACAGGCAGAAACACCACCGTCATATTTCTCCCTGCCCTCAGGAAAATTCACCAGTTGGGGGAAAAATAAGGCCAGAAAATTGTTGCTATGGGCTCTGTTTTGTGGAAGTTAAAATGCTGGTGCAGGAATCTGATTGCTTGATAGCTCCCTCTCTCTCTCCATCTCTCTCTCTCTCTCTCCCTCCCTCCCTCTCTCCCTCCCTCTCTCTCTCACCCTCCACCCTTTCTCGGCTCTCCCTCTCTCCCACCCCCACTTTTTCTACTCTCCCCTCTTCCCTCCACTGGACTCCCAGGGCCGCTCCCACACCGGGTTGGAGGAGAGCCTTACAGGTTGTCAATGAAACCTGGAATTATTTCCTTTGATGGCTCCGATAATAGTAGGAGCCAAGGCAATGAGTGAGGTCGTCTGAAACCAATGCAGTCCTGCCCGGGACCCGGGAGCCAATCGCAGGAGCAGAGGGCGGGGCGTCAGCGCCAGCAGATAATTGCTAAGTGCCTCGCTCGCACAGTTGGTCCGAGCCGCCGAAAGGTCTGGTCGCAGAGACGGGGAAGTGTAATCCTCAGCGTGCTCCATCCCGACAGCAGCCCTCCACGGCTCGGCAGGGCAGCGAGCCTCTGGGCACCGGCCCCTCTGCTCCACGGAGAAGGTACTCCTGCTGCATCCCGGCGGGGCTGCTCTTGCGTGTCCGTCCTCAGCGGCTTGCAGTTTAGCCTCTGTAGAGGGGTTGCAGAAAGAAAAGTTTCGGGGAGGAAATGTGACAACGGAGGGAAATCACCGTGTTTTGTTGGGAGGAAAACAAGCTGACGGTTTGGGAAACTTCTGTGCTGTCTAGAACTGGATTTGTTTACTACTCTCAATTAGCCGCGCTCAGGTCTGTGGAAATAGGTCTGGTCTTGGGCTAGGGTGTCTGCCTGTTGGGGTGTAGATTTGGATTTGTTGGGTGAAGGGGGTTGAACCCTGGATGTGCTGCTTCCTGGCGGACCCATTGCTGGGAGGCTGATTCTGGGAAGCGTGATGGGTTGGTTGGGTTTTCCACCATAGGGTCTGCCCCCTTGACTTTCTCCTGACCTGCTGTCCCCCAACTCTTGTGACCTTCAGTTTGAGTCCTTCCTCAAACTTCTGTCTCCTTCCTCGCCCCTCCCCCTTGCCGACTCTGTCTGCGCTCATTTAATGTGGTGGAAGGAGACATTTCCTGGGGTGTGGGCGACTGTCCTGTTTGACCTGATGGGCGTCTGCCTGTCACATAACTTGGTGAGAAACCAACAAAACGGTTCCTAGAGGAAAAGCCATCACTCCACTGATTAGCTCCCGAAAACTCTGGAAGACTGTCTGGGCTTGGTGTGTACTGAAATAAAGGGGATGGAGTGAAATTGCAGCCCGTGTGAAGGTTACACCCTCACCAGGGACAGGCCGTAGGGTGCTAAGGAAGCCCGAGGCTCTGGGTGCATGGGGGGCTGAGGGGCTGCTGGTACCGCCATCCCTGCTGCCTGTGATGACTGTTCTTCAAGTGAAGGGCTGGCCACGGCAGGAGGCTGGGCCAGGCTTGTAGCATCCTTGTTCATTTCTGAACAGTTAGGACCACAAGGGCCCTGCTTGCTCTGAGTCCCACCTGTGGTCCTGAGGAGAAGTCCTTCTCCCCACGTTCTGCCACCCGGGAGGTATTAGGTCAGTGGGCCTCCTAGGAAGCAGGGTCCCCATGGGAGAAGGTGATGTGCTTGGTCTTAAACTTCCTTCCTGCTTTGGTGCAGGCAGCTCCTATTTGAATGTTCCACAGCACTTGGCCAGGTGTGTCCTCCCACCTGCTGGGTCCTCAGAAGCAGCTGGTCCAGGACTGATCTTCCACATCCCTGAGTCCCTCTGAATTCTAGCCTAGACCCGAAGCTGGGAAGTTCGGTTCCCAGTCCTGGCAGGATGGGGATGTGCTGGGAGGACTCCTCCAGGACACCTGGTCCCCAGGACACCCTTCCCGCCGAGGTGTAGATGCCTCCATTCTCCGGCTCCACAAATCACATTCGCTCTTTAATTCTTGTTTCCTTTAACCTCCACAAGGGCTTCTCCTCCGCCCCCTTTACACAGCTATTTCGGGTGGGAGATGTTATTGCCGAAGCTCTACTCACAATGCTTAAAAAAAAACCGGCTGCCCGACTTTTGTTTTTCTTGGTCAGGATGCAGTCAGCTTTCTTCTCTGCACATGTTGCCTGGCAGTAAACAAAACAAGCTTGCAACCCCGCAGAGGAGAATGCCTTTGTGTTTGGGAGGCTGGAGTGGAGGCTGAACTTGTCTTGCCTGTTGGGGCATCTTTGGCCCAAGACCTTCTCTTCTGTGGTCTGTCTGGGGCAGGTGACCCCCAGAGAGCCCACGAGAGAAGACATCCAGCAGGTGGGAGATTTTGAAAAGGGGCACCTTGGTTTTCATGAAGGCAGTGATAACACGAGAACATGGTTTGGAGTTGGAGGGGTATCTAGAACCGGGGACAGGTAGCAAAATCGTGGGTCCCTCCCACCGATGCCGATCTGCTAGATTTCTATCGTGATAGAGGACATTCAAAGTAAGGCTTTGAAACCGGCTCCGGAGTGGTGACTCATGCGGAGCTAGAAGGCTGGGTGGGGGCGGGAGCAGAGGGAGCTGCGAAGTGCAAGTGGGACCCGCTGGAGACACTCGCTTTCCTCCCTCCCTCTCCTCCTCCTCCGGCTTCCTTGTAGCTCCCTATTTGGAACAAAGATCATTAAAATAACAACTTTAGGCTAAAAAAAGCATAATGGGAGCTGAAGAATAATTGAAGAGTCTCAAAACACCATCACTGCAACTTCCCCTTGGATGGGGCGTGAAACCCAGGGTCCAACCACTGCGTGATCCAGTTTGGAGAATCTCACTGCTGGCTGGTGTTGGGCTGACTGGTTCCTTGTGAAGCCAGGCACCTGTTTGTGTCTGAAGGGACTGATTAGTGTTGAGGAAATTAAATTTGTCACGTCATTTCATCAAACGTGGTAGCTTGAGCCTGGACCCCGGATAAGCACCTCCAGCTGGCCAAACAGGATTTCTCTCCTTTAGCCCCTGTGCTGTGGAGGGGTTGCCTCTTTCTGCTTTCACAAGCCCCGGGTGATTTACCTGGCCAAAGTCCCTTCCTTACTTTCCTGCTCCTCTTTCCCATTCTTCCTCTCATCATCAACACATCAGTAAATAATCTGTTTGCCAACCTGCTTTGATCTTGTCATTTTGTGCCAATCACGCTATTAATGAAAACTGTCCCTTGAAGTAGGGTAGAAAACATATTAAGATTTTGATCAGAGACGAGCCTTTGAGTCTTCTATCTTAAGATTTAGTGTTGCGGTTTGGGGGAAATCAAATCAGCACGTTTATTGTGTTAAGTGTTTTTGTAAACGCCGTTGAAGCGTCTTCTTTTTCTCTGGTAGATGTGTGAATTCCCAGTTATCCTGGGGGCTGGGGTGTGTCTGGGGGTCTGAAGTAAGTCTGGAGTGGCCTCTGAAAGGTGGAGCGGTTGGAGTGTGACGCTTCTGTTTATTCAAGATGCGGTGAAGGCTGTTTTGAAATGCGTTCACTCTACTCTGTTATTTTCCCTCTTCGTTCTTTGCTTAGGACCATTTCGTAGCCCAAATTTTCAGTAACTAATTCGCTTGTCTCCCTTTTCCTTACACTCACGTGGTCCCCTCCTCCCTCCTCACTTGGGAGCGATTTCACACTGAAGCTGGGACCTGAACCATCTTACTTCATCCCAATAGATGCCTGTCTTTTCTTCCTTCCCTTCTGGTTCTTCCTTGCCGTCACTTAAGGGCACCCTAGAGGTTGAGATTTAATATTAGACACCATGCTTACCTTACTTCTGAAACAGTGAACCGGGGGTGTCAGGAATTCTGGAATGCACCTGGCGTTGGCCCTGGGGGAGCACTGTCTTCAGTCCTAGACCTGACCGGGCACCCGGGGTGGTGCGGCCGCCCTGTGTGAGGCCGTGGCCACAGACCTGCTAGATGCACACGGATGCCCACCAGGCACGGGGTCACGCCCCCTCCTCCCACCGGCTGTGCTGAGCCCCACCCTCCCGTAGCCTCCATGCGCAGGACTGACCTTGGAAACCAGCACGCGGTGGCGTTTGTTTGGTCAGTCTCCCATTCTTGGTTTTTTGTTCTCTCCTCACCCCTAAATCTCTCTATCAAGAGTTAGGATCAATTGACTTATTCGTACTAAAGTGTGAATAGTTAACAGTGTTGTCACTTTCGGAGGTGTCTGAGCTCTTAATGGGATTCAAAGTTGAGTTTCATTTGTCTGCTAATGGGATTTGGGCGGTGAGTTTGGATCAGGAGTGTCTGTGCGATTGTGGCTCTTTGCTTTTCCATTAAGGCTCGTTCTGGTCTTACCCATGGACACGCTGCAGTTACTCAGGGCGTAGTGCTGGCAGGATTTGGGGTCTAGCAGCTGAAGCTTGATTCCTCAGATTTGACCTTGGGCACTGCATCTATTTTCCTTTTCTGACCTTCATGTAAAGCCCGGGGCTTGGACTGTGTTCTCATCCATCCTTTTCTGCTCTGACCTTCTCTCTGCATTTTGCCACCTGAGTCCTAAATCCAGCCGGGGATGTAACAGCTCCAGAAGGACTCGGGTTTACAGAGCTGCTTTGGCGCAGGCCACAGTGCTCAGCGGTGCTTCCAGAGCCGGAATCCCGTGCAGGCAGGTCGGAAGGAATGGTGGATGCTGTACCAGAAGGAAAACGGGCTGAGGGGTGATGTAATAACTGATTTTGGTTTAGGAGGGGATGTTATATGGAGGGTGTCGACCAGCTGTTCTCCATCTCCAGTAAGGACTGAACGAGAGAAAATAGACAGAAATTGCAGCAGATGGACTTAGATTAGGTATGAGGAAGAATTTTCCATCAGCAAGAGTTGTTAAAAAGGGAAGGTTCGGAGCCTCCGTGATGATCTTTAGGAAACGGATGAGCAGGAGATTCAGCTGGAGGACGAGGCAGGGACTGTGGGGAGGCGACAGGCAGGGACCGTCTGGTGCAGGGGTCCCGGCCCATTCCTGATTAGCGTGCTTGTTTATTTCTCTGAGACCTCACCTGTGCTCTGGGGCATCAAAGACACCGAGAATCAGTCCGAGGGACGGAGCCGACCAATCCGAGCTGCCCTCCTGCCGCTGCCCGAGGGCCAGACCCTGTCTGTGGCTTGAGGACCTCTCCTCAAGCCTAACCTTTCATTTCCAACGTGGCGAACGAGGCCCAGAGAGGTGAGAGGCCTGGCGTTGTCACACGGTGACCCGATGGCAGAGCCGGGATCAGAATCAAGGTCCTCCATCCCAAGTCAGTGTTATGTGCTTTGTAGCTCATTTATTTCCTTGCTTCCAAATTGAAGGACCATTTCCTTTTTCTGGGCCGCTGTCTCTATCCATCCAAATGGCAGAGACAGGGAGCCCTGCAGTCTGCACTGGTCATTGAGTGCCCATTACTGACACCGTGTAACCAACTCCAGCTTCCCTGGTTTACATGGCAGACACTTTGGTCCCTGTCATTGGATGGGAAGGGGCTTCTGCAAGGCCAGGGTTGGCAGGACGCACGCCAGACACTGGGGAGGAAAGGAGGGGATGGGGTGGAACTGCGGGGACCAGGAAGAGAGAGAGGTGAAAAATAAAGGATGACTTAATCTGCAGCTTACGAAGGCAAGAGCCTTTAGATGTCTAGTTCCAACTCCTCATCGGATAAATGAAATAAAAGTGGTCCACAGCATGCGTGGGCTCTGGACAAGACACTTCACCAGTCACCTTTACCCAACAAAACAGAATTTTGAATTTCACTTGGATTCTCATTTCTAAGAGAAGCTTCTACAACGTGGGGCTGAAATTCTACCTTCCTTCTGGCCAGACTTGATTCACTTTTGGGCAGACGCACCTCCTGGATGCTCGGAGGCCCAGGGCAGCGTGCACACTTCCGCAGAGGGGCGCTGTCTCAGAGCCCAGAGGCTGGCTCCCTGGGGGCCCAGGGACGGGAGTGGAGGGGTGCTGTCTAGCCAGCAGCCTGGGGATGAACACAGAGGCTGGCCCTCTGGAGAGCCAGGCAGAGGCTGGGGACTGCTTTGCCCTGTGGTGCTTTGAGCCATGTAGGCAGCAAGATGAATTGGTGAAATGAGCATCACCAAATGAATACATATTTTATTTGAAAAAAAAAAAGGGATAAAACACTGAGGTTTGTGCTGGGCTAGCTAGGGGTGAGTGCCCGGCGGGGAGGGCACGACCCTTGCACACCCACAGCCCGCGGGCGTGTCTTTGGGCTGATGAAGGCTTCCTGAGCACTGAGGCAGGCACCGGGGGTCAGGGTGGGATTCCTCCAGGAACGTGGTAGGCGTGATTCTTCCGAGGGAACCTCTGTGGAAGGACCGTCAGCCCCAGAGGCAGCCGAGTGGGATGTCTGTCCAAGGAACAGCCAGGAGAGAAGATGCAGAGAAGCCAAAGCGGGAGAGGACACGGTGAGCACCCGGGGCTGGGCTACCCTGGATGTGAGACAGCCTTGAGGGATGGCGAGAGCTTGGGAAGATGAGGAAGAGAGAGGAGGGGTGGGTAGCCGGGGGAGACAGGAAACCCAGGGGCTGCGGAGCTCCTCCGCAGAAGGAGACGGAGCCCCTGGGCCCTGAGACAGCCCCCCTCTGCGGAAGTGTGCAGCCCGCCCTGGGCCTCCGAGCACCCAGGAGGTGCGTCTGCCCAGAAGTGAATCAAGTCTGGCCAGAAGGAAGGTAGAATTTCAGCCCCACATTGTAGAAGCTTCTCTTAGAAATGAGAATCCAAGTGAAATTCAAAATTCTGTTTTGTTGGGTAAAGGTAGCTGGTGAAGTGTCTTGTCCAGAGCCCACGCATGCTGTGGACCACTGCGTGGAACCTGGGTCACCAGTCCCAGCCCAGGGCGCTCTCGTCCAGCCCTGCGTCCACCATGTCCTTTATTCAGAAGGACGTTCAGCTGACCTGTCACTTCTGCCCTCAGTGTGGGTGCCGTGCGCTACAGATACAAGGCGGTGTAGTCAGCCTGACAGTGGGGGGCCCGGATGCAGGCCGCACTGGGTGCCCTTACTTGGCGTGGTCAGAGGAGGCCTCCTGCAGAGAGGATCTCGGGGGGCGGGGGGACCTGAGAAATAAACCGGGTCCCCCCGGGTGGCTGGGGGAGACAGGGCGGCCACAGGTCAAGACCCAGAAGCATGAAGCGGCGGGGGGCCAGCGCCCCGTGGGTAACACTTGGAGCGGCTCCATCTGAGCACACGAGGGGCATTTGGGGGTGTGGGGGGAGGAGACGCCGGCGCCCCAGGTGGGGAGGGACCAGCTGGCCAAACTCAGGGGCGGAAGGGCTTTAGGCAGGGAAAGACAGTCACGTTTGCATTTAGGGAAAATGAGATGGGAATGGAGAGCGGGGGTGAGGTTGGGGAGGGGCAAGCCTGGGATGCAGAGGCCGGTTCCCAAGTCGTTTGCTGCTGTTCAGGGGAGAAAGGATGAGGGCCTGGAGGAAGAAGTCTAAGAAGATGAGGGACGGTCAAAGGGTGATTCTCTGGCTTCATGAGTTACACTAGATCAGGCAAAAATGAAGAGGAATTATTCATCCCTGGAGAAGGGGCTGACAGGTGAGAGGGAAAGTTGCACTATTAGATGAAAGAGAGGGGTGCCCCCCACTGAAGACAGGATGAGAGCAAATGGGTTTAAACAACAGGAAAAGGGTATAAGGTAGCATTAGCATTAATGCCTTAATGGAGGGGAGTTTTTTTTTTTTTAAAGAAGAGATATGATAGATGTGTTTGTTGTTTTTTTAAAATTTATTTATCCATTTATTCATGGCTCTGTTGGGTCTTCATATCTGTGCTAGGGCTTTCTCTAGTTGCGGCAAGTGGGGTCCACTCTTCATCGCGGTGCGCGGGCCTCTCACTGTCGCGGCCTCTCTTGTTGCGGAGCACAGGCTCCAGACGCACAGGCTCAGTAGTTGTGGCTCATGGGTCTAGTTGCTCCGCGGCATGTGGGATCTTCCCAGACCAGGGCTTGAACCCATATCCCCTGCATTAGCAGGCAGATTCTCAACCACTGCGTCACCAAGGAAGCCCAATGGAGGGGATTTTTAAACACAGGGGCAGAATCATCAAAGGCGGCTGTAGACTAATTCTCTTCTCCATAGAGTATTAACAAATCAGCCTGTCCCCTGATAGAAAAGTGGGCAGAGGATGTAAAGAGATCATTCACATGCAAAGAAGGAGAAATGTCCAGAAAACTATGCAAAAGTGTCCCACCTCACTAATCACTAAAATACAAAATTAAAAACAAGATATTATTACCCACCTAGTAGATGAGCAAAAAGGAAAATGGGTATCAGTGCTGTTAAGATTACTGGCAAATGGATGTTTTCAGACTTAGCTTGTGGGAATATAATTTGCAAACGTAAGCGACATGTCTTAAAAACATACCCATTGAACCAGTTAGCAATTCCGCTTCTAGGAATTTATCCTAAGGAAATCATCAGAGCTGTACAAAATAGTTCTAATCAAGGATATTCCTTTTAGCATTACTCATTATAACAAAACATTGTATGAGGGGGGGATTAATTAAATCTAATATGGTGCATACATAAAACGGAAATCAAGGAAGCTATTAAAATGACATTCAATAATATATAAGGATATGGGAAAATGCTAACCATATATATTAAGTAAAGAAAAGTTTAAAAACGAATAGAGTACAAATGCAATTTTGTAAAAACAAAAAGATGTGTACAGTCAAGAAAAAATAGAATGGATTACAAATATATCGAAGTGATAACAGTGGTCCTCTTCGGGTTTTAGGAGGCACCGTTTTTTATTTTGTTCAACTTTTCTTTATTTCCCAAATTTCCCACAGTAAATGTGCTATTTTACAGATTAGAAAAACACGCTAAGTCAGTTCCTCAAACCATGAATGTTCAAGCAGAGACTCCACATGTAGCAATGGATCCGGTCCTCTGTTCTCACTAAAAAGCATCCCACGGGGCGGGGGGGACCCCCCTTCCACTTGATGAGGTCAGACCAATGTGCACAGGCCACTCAGCGTGTGCTTCCCTGCATCAGTCAGGGCGAGTGTCGAGGGTGCGGCATCTCCGGTCAGGACACGGGGACCCTGGGCGGTGGCATCCTGCTCCTTTCTCCCCACCTCAACCCCAGGCCCCGTCTATAGGGGTCAGACCCATCCTAGCATTTCAGGTGGTGTGTTGACAGGCATCATGGATACCTGCTGATTTCCCCAGTCGAGACGTTGAGGCTCAGACAGGCTGAGGCTCGTCCCGGGTCACAAAGCCAGCGAGTGGCAGAGCCGGGTCGCAGGGAACGGGGATGTCAGAGCCTGTCCAGGTGGGCAGTGGTGTAGGGCTTCGGGTGCCGTGGAGTCAGCTGGCAGATTTCCACCAGGAAGGTGTGGCGCTGTCCTCCCCGCCTTCCCGGAAGCCACGCCTTGTGCTTCACTCCCTTATTAATTAAGACTGAGTGCGTGCACTGCAGCTGTTACGCTTAGGGAAGGGACTTCAGGTGCTGAAGGCTCTCCAGAGGCCAACTCCTGCTTCTGCCTCCCGGGGTCTCATTTCGGTTGCTGCCTTTCTGAAACGCCTTCGCTTCCCGCTGTGGTTTCCTTTGTTGCCTGCGCTCCGGGCCGCCTGAGCATCCGCGCCCGGTGGAAGTCACAGCCGGGCAGCTCCGTGATGTGTGCCCGGCCACGTGGAGGCTCTGGGGTGTCTTCCCCCAGTGGGGCAGGCGGCAGCTCTGATAGGCGCATCCTCGGGCCTTCCTCGGGCTTAACTGGAAAAGCGGCTGGGCTGCCAGAAGGTCGGGCGGGGTGAGGAGGGGTGTGGGCCGCGCGGCCGATTTGCCGCCCTGTTTATTTCAATAGTAACGCGCGCGTGTGTGGTGTTCTGTGTTCACAAGCCTCGGAGGTGGGTGGGGAAGAAATGGATACCCGGAAGGGCAAAGCCACTCTCCCCAGGTGGTACGGGCAGCAGGCAGAAGGGTCAGCATGGAAAGAGCCAGATATTCGTCCTGCAAATAAATACCGCCTGACCTCGTAACCAGCAGGGCTCCTTCCGGCCTGTGTGTCCTGGGCCACAGAGGGGCGGGCAGGGTGTCCTGTGTCCCTGGCGGCCACTGGAGGGTTAGCAGCGGCACAGGGGAGATGACTTCCGGTCCGAGGTGTATTCACCCGAGACCGAACTCAAGGCCGCGCGGAGGTGCTGAGAAAGTGGGTGTCCGTGGGCGTGTGAGTGGTCACAGAGGGCTGGGGAGGTCCTGAATACCGAGCGCTGAAGTGTGAGGATGATTTGGACAGGAGGGACATCTTTGGTGTGAGTGGTGGTCTCGAGCCCAGAGCCAGCGTGGGTGTCAGGGCTGCTGAGAAGCCCGGGGGTTCCAGGCTTTGCTGGGTTCTCAGAAAGCCCTTCTGTTTAATCAGCTGGGGACAGTGTGCTCTGTGAGGAGGTGGGGAGGGGGGAGGGAGGGGAGGGCGGGGGAAATGGGTTGGAGGTTCTCATATGGATTTGCTCCCTTGCACCACCTCTCTCCCTCCTCCTCTCTGTCTCCCTCTCTCTGTCTCCCTCTCTCTCTCTCTCTCCCTCTCTCTCCCTCCCTCCCTCCCTCTCTGTCCCTCCCCCGCCCCCACCTCGGTTTTCTTCCTGCTGATGTGAAATTGCTGTGTGGGTTTCCAGGAGGAGAGGGAGGCGGGTTAGGACGGCTCCGATTCTGCCCGGCCTCCCCACCTGCCTGGACCTCAGGGTTTTCAGAATGTGGGAAGAGGAAGGAAAAGTTGTGAGACAAAAAGACAAAGAAAAAAAATGGGAGCGGATGGGCAATAGGTGGGAACACAAGAGGGATGTTTGGAAATGAGGGAGCAGCTTACAGCACACAGAAAGCCCTAAGCACAACCTCTTTTTACACAGTAGACCTTTAAGTGTGATAAACACACAAATAAGAAGTAAACAGAGTCTGAGACCACCCTTTACAGTCGTCCCTTGGTATCCACAGGGGTTGGGTTCCAGGACCCTCGTGGATACCAAACTTCACAGATGCTCAAGTCCCCGTAGTCTCCCCCCACCACCCCCATATCCAGGGGTGAGGAACCCGTGGACGCGAAGGACTGACTGTATTGTCACATATAGAAGCGTTTGCTCATCACCTTCCTTTCACAGAGAGGAAAGTGAGACTTGGACTGGTTAAGACTCGCAAGGTAACACGGCTGGTGAGTGGTGGCGGATCCCACGCCTGGTGCATTGTCTGCCATGACCCCCCATCCGGCTCACTCCTTCTGGGTCAGGGTAGCCTGGGGGCCTGCAGGGGGGACGGAGGAGGTGGTGCTGCCCCGTGTGTCTCCACAGCGGCCTCCTGGCTTCCGGGAGGCTTGCAGAGAGGGATTTGGAAAGCAGCTGGCGGGCAGTCCCCTTGTCTGTGGGGACTGGCTTGTCTCAGTCCGGTCCCTGGGGCAGGTCAGTGACGGATGCCGCTGGCTCAGGGCTGGGAGAGCTCTGCGCTGTGGTCCTCTCTGACTTCTCCGCGACGGAAGCCACGTGCTTCTCTTCCCCATCCTTTTGCTTCCTCAAGATGGGAGGGGGCTTCTGAAATGTCTGTGTCCACTTGTTCATTGCTCAAAATGCTGAGGATTGACAAGCACAGTTCTCAACGTTGAGAAGACAGAGGGGACAAAACCGATGCAGTGCCTGTCCTCTCAGAGCTTCTGCTCTGGCGGAGGGACAGATGCAAACAAGTGAGAAAGTACGTAGGAAGGTCAGGCAGTGCAGTGGGAAAAAGGAAGCAGAACAAGGGAATGGAGGGTGTGGGGAGGGTGTGCCCGGGAGCCCTCGGTAGTAAAGTGACCCTGGAGCAGAGACCCAGTGCAGCGGAGGAGGGTCCATGTGGCTGTCTGGGGGGAAGCCGTCCACCCAGGAGGGGCCCTGAAGCTGGAGACATTTTGAGGTGTCAGGGGTAGCCCTGAGGTCAGGCTGCCCTTCTTCAAACCACTGGAAAATTTTGAGCAGAGGACTGACATAATTTCGATGGAAACGGATCACTCTGGCCGCCATGTGTGCGGCAGCGTTGAGAACACCTCCAGGAGGTCTGCCTGGAGGCAGTGACCCTGGCGAGAGAGGGGGTGCCTCGGATTAGGGTGGGAGCAATGGAGGGGTTAGTGGACAAATTCTGCATATATTTTGAAGGTGGAACCAGCAGGATTTGCTGATGAGTTGAATGTGGGGTTTGAGAGAAAAAGAGGTTCTAGAATGACTTCCAAGGTTTTTAGCAGGAGACGGGAAGGCTTGTGGGGGGAGCAAACTGGGGGAAAACAGGAAGGAAGGCGTTTGTCTGGGGAGATGCCAAGCATCTAAACGCAATCCACCAGTCAGCAGGATGATGGGTCTGGGGTTGAGAGAAGAGTTCTCTATGCTGGAGAAAAATCTTGGGAGTTGTCAGTGTCCTGATAATACTGAAAGTGTGGGACCAGATGGGATCACCTGGAGAGTGAGTGTGGATAGAGAAGCTCTAAAGCCTGGGTTCTGAAACTGCCGTATTTAGGGGTCTGGGATAGGAATTGGCCATGTTTTTCTTAAAGGGCCAGATCGTAAATATTTCAGACTTTGTGCAATGACTCAATTCTGCCCTTGTAGCACAAAAGCAGCCACAGATGACACATGAACGTGTGTGTCTGTGTTCAGTAAAACTTTATTTATAACAGCAGGCAGCTGCCCGAGGGCCACGTTTGCTGACCCTGGATCTAGGCCATGAAGATGAACCAGCAGGGAGCAGCCCAGGAGAAAAGAGGGGAACCCGGAGGGCATGTTTCTCAAGGGGAGCAATTTTCAGGGAGGGAGTGATCAGCGCGGTCAGATGCTGCTGGTGTAAGAGGAGGATGGAGAGTTGACGCTGGCCACGTGGAGGCCATGGGGGAGCTGATGGGAGCACGCTGGATGGGGCAAGTTGGAGGAGAGGCATGGCGGAGGACGGGGGGGAGCACGGCTTGCTCGGTCTGGTAGACGACTTTGTGGAGGAGTGTGGTTGTAAAGGGTGCAAAGAAGTGAATGGTTAAGTGTAGGGCTGTTTGGTCAAAGTCAGTATTTCTCCCTTAAAATGGGAAAAATATCAGGGTGTCTGTGTGCTGATGGAGATGGTCCAGTGGAGAGAGCACAGAGGTGATGCAGGGAAGGAGGCGAGCACTGCTGGGCGATGGCCTGTGGGGGAGGGGACGGGATGCAGGGATGCAGTGCGCAGGGCCAGGCGTGGCCTTCGCTGGCGGCTGAGGGAGGATGGGTAGCCGTGGTCAGAGGCACTGGCGGGGTGGGGTGGGGGAATCGTCGAGGGCACTCTCTCCTGTAGCTTCATTTCCTCTGTGACTAACATCAAGAGCTGTGACAGAGGCAGGGAGGGACCTCAGCCCGTGGTCCATGGAGAGAGATGCCCCCGGAGCCCCGAGGGAGGGGATGGGAGACAGTGACAGAGAGAGTTTGAGTCTCTAAATCAAAGTTAAAAGGTTTCTGCCCATGCTCTCCCTGTAAAAGGGGCCTTGTAAATTCTCAAGAGTTATGACTGAATTAATAAGGCCAAGAGGAGGGTGTGGATTGAGAGTCCTCAAAACTTAGTCTCAGATTCCAACAGGCCTGGAGCTGTCTGCCCAGGTGGCTCTTGTATGACTGTATTCTTCAAAACTCGAGATGTAATTGACATATAAAATTATATGTTTCAGGCATACAACATAATAATTCAGTATTTCTATATATTGTGAAATGACCACCACAGTAAGTCTAGATAACATCCATCACCACTCACAGTTACCTTTTTTTTTTTTTTGCTACAATTGCATTTTGAAGAAATGGAATGGCTTGCCTGGAGTTATGACAATCCTCAGAAATCAGACAGTTGGGTGAGGCGCCGAGAGCCCCTTGGCCAGAGATGGAGGCGAGCTGGGGGTGCTTACTGCACTTCCTCCTCTCTCCTCCTAAAGCTTTTTTTTTGTTTTTGTTTTTGAGACTTTTTGTTTTTTGTTTCACATCTTCCTATAAGGCAGGAGGGAGGCAGGAATGAGAGGAAGATTCCTCTCTCTAGTTTTTTTAAGATGTTCTGGGGAAAGAAGGGGGGACCCAGGTCACATGATCTGGACACGGGGTGGGGCTCAGGATGGGCTGAGCGCGCGGTATCTCCTGTTAGGAAAGGAGGCCTTGGGAAGAGTGAAATGCAAATATAGACTGTGAAGACATAGAATATCTTTTTCGTTCTCCTTAGATGTCTGTCGGGAAAGAGACAGGAAAGCAGCCCAGGCAAGGGGTGGGATTACAGGGTGACCTGGGGCTTTGGCAAAGAGAACAGTCCAAGGTCGTCACAAATCACCAGAAAAGCCGGGCATCTGAACTTGACCCAGGCTGTGCTGAGGGGACTGAGGACAGTCACAGCAGTGGGGGTGGCAGTGTTTGCTTAGGGAGCTTCAGAAGAGGTGCCTTGTGTACTGTCATTGCAGCCAGGAAGGGGGGTGGCCTCGGACGGGACACGTGACTGGCCCTGGGCCTGTCGGATTTTCTGAGGGGCCGCTCTTCTTGGATGGCAAAGGGTCCAAAACGTCGTGCTCACCTAGGGGACAAAGTCCTTTGTGGGAGCGATAAAGATAGTAAGGAGTTTGTGGTTCAGGGCTGATCCAGGAAGAGGGATCGCCCATCTTTTCTCCAAATCTTGCTCCTGGAGGTTCTGTTTGAGATAAAATAGAGGATCTGGAAGCACAGAGGTGTAGGGACCCCGAGTTTATCTAATGCAAGGCATTTCTGCAGACACAGCTCACATCGTCCCAGTGGCTCTGCTCCAAACCTCAGTTTCCCAGCTCTGCAAGACCTCCTGGTACCACCTCGGAGGTGTGTTGTAGGGATTAAGTGAGTATTAGCTGTAGAGTGTCCAACACAGCACTGTAATGCAGCGAGGGCTCAATGAGGCCTGGGAAGTTATACAAGGTGATGATGGTAGTAGGGAGGTAGTTTCTCTCTAAGGATGGCTCAAGGAGAGCCAGGGTAGTGGGCTGGGGTCAGGAGAAGCCAGGCGATGGATTCTGTGTGGTTCCACTACCGAGATCCCAGAGTGCTTAATAAAAAGTTTGGAATACCTGTTTTAGGGTTTCAGAGCTCAAGCCCTTTCTCCCAAATATTGCTGGTCAAGGTACCAGAGAAGAACACTGTAGCATTGCCAAATAGTGCAGTGCCTTCAAAAAATAATCCTGGGCAGGAAACTCTGAAAAGCTGCAAGAACCATAATATTGAGAGAGATTTAGCGGAACCAAAAATCCCTGCAATGCTTAGAACAGCAGGAGCATAGATTTCTCATACAAATCAAGTGATTTGTGTGAAAATCCTATCCATCTCCCTCACCTGAGCTGAATCAAGCAAATGATCGCTGTGAATTGCAGAGTGAGCTCTGAGGCAGGCGCAAGGCTGGTTTATGATCCTGCAGAACTTTTCTGCAGCATGAATTCCTGGGTCAGCAGGTGACTTTGAAGGAACGAAGCTCCCCCATCCCGGCTGGCCTCCCTTCCAGCTGCTTTGGTGCAGGGCTCTTTTTTTGGGTGGAGGAATGTCCTCTGACTGCCTAGGGCAGAGCTTCCTGGCTTCCATCCTTTGAGGGGATTCAGCCAGTGGAGGGGGACTGGCACACATTTCCCTGGGCCTCTGAGGAGTGGCCGTGGTGGGCAGGTGCTGGCCTGGCTGTGAACTTGAGCATAACGGGCGCTGTCTGGCCAGGAGATACTCCTACCTCTGTGTGGAGAGACACATTCATATCTCGCCTTGCCTCCGCAAGGAAAGGAATGGATGGTCCAGTAGAATGGGCCCTTATGAGTGCTGTGCTTTCAAGCTGGTCTATGTTATGGGTCCTGTAGAGTTGATCCTTCTTTGACTGTGAAAGGATATCTCCCACTCGAGGTTAAGTTCCATTCCAGGGCATTCTGACTAACCTCACGAGGGCTCAGGTGAAGCCAGTTTAAACTCTTTTCTTTCTTTTTTTTTTTTAAACATCTTTATTGGAGTATAATTGCTTTACAATGGTGTGTTAGTTTCTGCTTTATAACAAAGTGAATCAGCTATACGTATACGTATATCCCCATATCTCCTCCCTCTTGCGTCTCCCTCCCACCCTCCCTATCCCACCCCTCTAGGTGGTCACAAAGCACCCAGCTGATCTCCCTGTGCTATGCGGCTGCTTCCCACTAGCTATCTGTTTTACATTTGGTAGTGTATATATGTCCATGCCACTCTCTCACTTCGTCCCAACTTACCCTTCCCCCTCCCCGTATAAACTCTTTTCAATGTAGAGGGGAGACCCTGTGTCATCCTTGACTTGTGGGGAGATGGGTGGCTGTTTGGGTTGGGCTGAGGCAGCGAGAGGTGTGGGTGATGCGTGAATCTCGGTCCAAGTGTGGAGTGTCAAAACACCCGAAATGCTGAGGGCTATTTTTCTACACAGACAAATAAATTTACTCCAGTTCTGAGAAGAAGAAATACAGTGGCTAAAAACACATGGGAAAATGTTTGACTCCGAGAATAACCAGCACGGTAGAATCATTAGATGGATGGGCTTTGGGCTTTGATCCTGGCTCTGAGAGATGGTTGTTTGACCTTGTGAAAGTCACTTAATTTGGCCTCAGTTTCTCCCTCTGTAGAGGGAGGATAAGGGGGCCAACCTTCCCGGGATGCCATGTGCAGCTAAGGTGAAGCATTCAAGTCAAGCCCCGACCACCGATAACAATCCCGGTAATAACAATAATAAAAATGCTAATTAAAATGTAAATGAGATGCCCTTTTTCTACCTCTAAAATTACTGAAGGTTAAAAATGACATTGCTCGGTGTCAACAGAGATATGGTAGATTGCTATAATGTCCTGTTACTTAGAACTACAATTGGTGCAAACTTTCTGGAAAGCATGATTTGGGGGGATTTTCATACTTTTTTTTTTAAGAAATTCACGTTCTTTTTATTTATTTATTTATTTATTTATTTATTTATTTATTTATGGCTGTGTTGGGTCTTCGTTTCTGTGCGAGGGCTTTCTCTAGTTGCGGCGGGCGGGGGCCACTCTTCATCGCAGTGCGCGGGCCTCTCACTATCGCGGTCTCTCTTGTTGTGGAGCACAGGCTCCAGACGCGCAGGCTCAGTAGTTGTGGCTCACGGGCCCAGTTGCTCCGCGGCATGTGGGATCTTCCCAGACCAGGGCTCGAACCCATGTCCCCTGCATTGGCAGGCAGATTCTCAACCACTGTGCCACCAGGGAAGCCCGATTTTCATACTTTGATTTACTTCTAGGATTCTATCTAAAGGAAATAATCAGAAATGTGGGGAGATAGGTGTGCACAAAATTGTTCAATGTGGTGCTATTTATCTTTCTGAAAAACTGGACTCAACTTTTCGCAGTAGCAGGGAGCTAGTTAAGTAAATTACGGTACATCCATACAATGCAGTAGTAGGTATCCATATAAAACTATTTGAAGAATGTTAATGATATGAGACAATGCTCATGAAATTGTATGCTATTTATTTAAATACATTTATTTATTTGTTTTTATTTTTGGCTGCGTTGGGTCTTCGTTGCTGTGTGCGAGCTTTCTCTAGTTGCATTGAGTGCAGGCTACTCTTCGTTGCGGTGTGCGGGCTTCTCATTGCGGTGGCTTCTCTTGTTGTGGAGCACGGGCTCTGGGTGCATGGGCTCAGTAGTTGTGGCTCATGGGCTCT
Source organism: Balaenoptera acutorostrata (assembly GCF_949987535.1). Classification (NCBI taxonomy): domain Eukaryota; kingdom Metazoa; phylum Chordata; class Mammalia; order Artiodactyla; family Balaenopteridae; genus Balaenoptera; species Balaenoptera acutorostrata. Next base: position 9,331,232 of record NC_080084.1, on the reverse strand, counting down.
AGAGCTCAGGCTCAGTAGTTGTGGTGCACGGGCTTAGTTGCTCCACAGCATGTGGGATCTTCCTGGGCCAGGGATCGAACCCGTGACCCCTGCGTTGGCAGGAGGATTCTCAACCACTGCGTCACCAGGGAAGCCCATGAAGCTGTATGTTAAATAATTCTAAACTGGCTAATGAAGCGTGTGTGTGTATGTATGTGTATGTATAACATAAATAAAATATACTAAAGTGGTAATAGAGATTCTTTGTGGATGATGAGGTTATGGATGATTTTTGTTTTCCTTTTTGTACTTTTTCCTACAGTTTCCAGATATCTTACAATGAGCCTTTATTAATTTTTATAATATAAAAAAACATTAAAAGTTACAGAAATAACATGAGATCCAGTAACCCGAGCGGACCAGGTTCTTGCCCTGTTTTGGAAGTTTTTCTCTGTGATCAGGGCTGGCGTGGATTCCCTGGAAGCTTGTCGGAAGGCTTTATATGGCTCCTCCTCTTACCCTTCCTCGACCAACATGGAAGAAACAAGTGTTTTGGGGATTGGAAGAAACATTTTGGAACAAAGAGGCAGAAGTGGGGATGTGTTGGAGACAGCGCCAAGCACAGTGGGTATCCTGCCCGGGTTTGCTCTCTGCCCTGAAATCCATTAGCTTCTCGGAAGCCACAGACACGGTAACAGCCTGTGTGTTTAGTCACTGCCAAAGGCACAGCCAGACTGGAACGGGCTGCCCTCTCGCCTGGCCGTTGTCACCAGGAAGCCAGGAAGAGGTGTCTTCAAACAAAGAAGCAGCCCTGCCTCCACGCTGCTGCCAGGATGTGGGGCTGGACGCGCCAGGGGTGATGCAGCAAACATTTGGCAGAGGTAGTGGGACCCGGGCCGGGGGCGACTCCCAGGACACAGCTGTTCCCAGGCCGGGCCACCTTACAGGGTGTCTCACCCGTCCCACCGTGCGTGTTGGGGAATGGGGCACACGAATGGACTATTTGCAACTTCTGTAACTCATGAAGTATGGCGATGGAGCTGGCTGTTTAACAGAAATAATGCTTTTATTCAACAAATGCCTTTTGAATGTAACGTGCCTGGTCTTGACCTAGGTGCAGGGCGTTCCCTGGTGAATAAAGCTTTTGTAGAGCTTGCTCTTTTTTTTGTATGTTGGACAACTTAGTTCTGATATATATGTTTTTAAAATCTGGATTTTGTGTGTGTGTGTGTGTGTATTGGTTTTGCTTAAAGTAGAACACTTGCTTTAGATCTGTGAAATATTGTAGAAATAGTGATTTTTTTCCTTTTAGTGTAGATGTCCCAAGTGTTATATAAGTTTAAATATTTTTCTTTAATTCATCCTTAAGACAGCTCTGTGAGGTGGGGGCAGGGAGAGGATGCCGTTTGCCTTTAGGTGAGGAGCAGAGGATGGTTTGGGCTTGAACTGTGGCCCCTCTGAGAACCTTCCAGGGCAGCCGCTGACTTCAGTTCAAGGGGGCTGCCTCCCGTGATTGATGGTCAATGGCCACTGGCCACTTGGAGGCCCTTTGCTGAGGAGGTGCTGGGTTTTCTGCTCTCTGGAAACCATTCATTCATTCCCTTCAGAACTTTTTGAATTGTGACACATATGATGGCTATTGTGTTTTTCTTTCATTCCACTTGGTGCCAGAATCTGGTTCCCTAAGATCCTCGGAGGCACAAGATTATGCTTAGCAAATGTAAATTATAACTTTTGTAAAGATGCAGTCTTCCGCTGTGTAATATGTTGTGACTTGGGTTCTTCCTCTCTGCTTTGGAATGTGGCCAGATGTTTTGCTTCTTTTAAAGATCTGACATGGCCATGGCCGGCTCTATAAATAGTACCAAACATTAGCTATAATGCTGGTATGAGGCTGATTTTTTTCCCCTGCCACCCACTGAAAGTCTTGGGAGAAAATTCTCTCTCTTTCTCGCTCTCTCTCCACACACACACACACACACACACACACACACACACACAGTGTCTACGGTTATATTTAGACATAAGTAGAAATCTTGAATGTGTTCAAACACGTATGTGTTTTTGCTTCTTTTGTTTTTTAGGAATTAGGTAAAAAGGAGTTAAAGAGCTTTCAACAATAACGGGAAGCAAAATGACTTTCCAAGTACCTACTCTGTACAAGCACAGTGGTAAATTAAATCAGTCCCTGGCATCAGAATGCACAGTCCTGCGAGAGGGAAGCTTTATGAGTAGCTAATTGTACCAGGCTTCCTGGGCATAAAACGTGAAAAGATACCTCTTATAAACTCCTGGGGACTTTTCTCGGCTGCAGAGCGACTTTCTCACAGTTGCATTAGTTTGCTAGCACTGTGGTAACAAAGTATCACAGACTGAGTGGCTTAAACCACAGACATTCACTGTCTCAGAGTTCTGGAGGCTGGAAGTCCAAGATCAGGTGGCGGCAGGGTTGCTTCCTCCTGAGGCTGTGAAGGAAGATCTGTTCTGGGCCTCTCTCCTTGGCTTGTAGATGACCATCATTCTCCCTGTGCCTCTTCATATTGTCTGTGTGTCTGTCACTGTGTCCAAATGTCCCTTTTCATAAGGACACCAGTCTTATTAGATTGGAAACCACCTTAATGACCTCATTTTAATTTGATTACCTCTGTTAAGACCCTCTTCCCATGTTCTGAGGGGCTGGGGGGTTAGGACCTCACATGAGTTTGTTAGGGGGCTGGGGGTGACACCATTCAACCCTAACAGAAGTCTTTCAGGTAATAGTTCTACCTTGGGCAATAACTTGCCTTAAGCCATCCCAGACTGCCAGATTGAGAATATTTCTCTCCCTATCCCCTCACTAAGCAGTGAGTTTCCGCAATTCACGTTACTTTCAAATTTGATTCCGTGAACCCCATACTCCTTCTCGGAGCCAAACCCAGTTCCTCTTCTGTGAAGCCAGCGGAGAATGGCCAGGGACCACGCTTGATCTAGGGCAGAGGTTGAAAGGAAACAGCTGAGGAGCCTGTGTCTGAAAAGTATTCAACAGAACCCAACATGTTGGTGCGCTTGCAGCCCATCGGCTAAAAGGAAATGAATGAGCCTGTGTCTGAAAAGAATTGGATGTCCGCTTATTGATGCTTGCAGCCTCCCAGGGGCAATGAAACTACCCGTTATCACCTACAGGATTTCCAAGTTCAGAAGCACAGTGGGGAAAGAGGGTAATGTGTGTGGTGCGTGGTGTCTTCCCGGGCGTGGAGGAGGATGTGAGAAGTGGCAGAGTCAGGGCTTCAGCCACGGAACACAGTCAGGCTGTGACAAGTTCAAGTGCTCCTTGGTCCCGCCCCTCCGTGCATCCCACTCTTACACCCATGGCCAGAGCCCTCACACTGGAGGGGATGGTGCTGAGCAGAGGCGAGATATTCTTTTTTTTTGCCACACAGCATGCGGGATCTTAGTTCCCGGACCAGGGATCGAACCCGTGCTGCCTGCAGTGGAAGCGTGGAGTCTTAAACCACTGGATGGCCAGGGAAGTCCTCCAGAAGTAAGACAGATGCAGGGAGAGTATACATGTCTGGATGAGCCCTTTCATGTAGACTCTGGGCAGGGAGCCAGGGGTCAGTTACGTTTGTTCAGGAGGAACCTGGGGTTCCTCTGCGGAGGGTTAGGAACCTGAAGCTGAGGAACAGAGCCTGGCGTGACAGAGAAGTAAGACTTCAGCTTCACCCCCGGCTGTCCTGATCCCTCCCTTAGATGCTGCGGGGTTGTACTGGCCAGTCCCACGGACCGGGCGTCGGCACATTCAGCGCGTACGGGATGAACGGGTCCAAGTTCTTTATCGTGCTGTTTCCATCTGCCCTGTTGTTGACATTCTGAGCAGCAGAGACGGAAAATCCGGGAGGAAAATGGCAAGAGGGGAGGCAGTTTTCTCCTACTGAGTTATGAATACAGAGACCCCCACCCTCCCTGCTTTTGCTCCCTGAGATAAGCCGGGTCTGAAGCCACGTCTGCTGCAGCCCAGTTCACTCAGCCTGCGAGTTAAAATTAGGAAAGGCCTTGGGCCACTGATCAGACAAAAGCGCACTACGGAAAGGTTCCAGAGTCAAGAAGCATTCATGTGCGAAAGTGGGACCCTTCATAAATTGTGTTTAAATTAGGTATGCTTAGCTGCCTTGGGAAGGGCACAGGGGAACAATGCCAAATGTTAAAGCGGACTTTTACAATTTTCACCTGGGGGCAAGGGTGAGGGGAAAGCATAGGAAAGATACACCGTGTTAGCTTGGGCGGGGTGGGGGGGGGTTGTTCTTATCTATGGGGATCGGCCAGGGCTGCATTCCCTCAACTGTAAGATTTGAGTGGCTGGATCCTTCCAGCCACAAAGTAAGAAATTGTTAAGGAGGATGCTGAGCTTCACTCTGCCTGGGGTCTCCTCTGTGTACATTGTGCCCGTCCCTTCACAAACAAACCAACAAACAAGCCTGTACCTTCCACTGCCCTCATATTCAGGTGAGCCCAGAATGTAGCTCTCAGGCTCTCAGAGGTTTTTTTCTTCCAGAGAGCGCCTAGGGGTGATGATCTTAGCAGTGGATGTGAGGGGCACACTCACTACAGATCCTGCACTGGGTCAGACTGGTTCTGCGTCTGGAAGGGCACCTGAACACAGACACGTCATGCCACACCTCCTACGTGCTCAGAACTGTGCCGAGGCCACAAAAGAGGCCCAGGAGTTGCCTAGGATGTAGACTTGGAGACAGAACACACATCAAATGACCAGAGAACAAGGAAGGTGCAGTGGGGTACAGGAGGATGCGGTGAACGTGCAGAGGAGGGGATGACTGCTGTGGCGATCAGAGCAGGAGGCAAGTGCAAGGGCGAGGAAGGTGGAACCAGGGCCAGTTAGTCTACGGGGTAAAAGAGGGGGGAAGGACGAGGCTCCTGGCCACTGGTCTGTAAAGGTCAGTTATGCTTTGCCAACAGTCCATAAAGCAGAAGTGGCCGAAGGGAAACCATCCCTCCAGCTCATCACAGAATCCTTAGCAACTCCATCATCAGAGTCCTTTCCCTGGACCTCAAAGCCATGGCTCCAGTGGACCCAACTGAGCTCTCAGCACCTCCTCGCCCCCTGCTTGCCCTGGGCCCAGTGGAACCGCCTCTCATCTCAACAGGCCCTCTGCTGGCCTAGGACACACTGTTCTCCTCCACCTAATGCCCTTCCCGCAGCCCTGCGGGTTCAAATCCTCCCCATCCTTCAAGGTTCAGTTCAAATGTCATGTCCTCTGTGGAACTTTCCCTGATTCTCTCCTGTTCCTGGCTCTAAGGGATGCTCCGAGTCACGTATATATACTTCTCTTTAACTGTGCTTACTACTTAGTAGTAAAATATTGATTGAGTAGTGTACCAGGCACTATTCCCTGTACCTTGGATAAATCAATGAATCAATCAAAGACTTCTGCTGTCATTGAGTTTATGTTCTAGCTAGGGAAAACAGATAATGAAGAATAGAAAGAACATGTAAGTAAATCGTATGAAGTATCAGGTGATAACTGTTATGGAGAAAAAGAAAAAGAAGAGTGGGAGAAGGGCGTTGGGAAAGCGGATATGGGAGGAGTGTGTTAGGTTGTGATTTTAAAGAGGGTGGTCTTTCGATAGGCCTCCTGTGGAGGCTTACCTCCGTGTGAAGGCTTGTGCAAAGGCCCTGAGGTAGAAGTGTGCTCCAAGAACAAGGAGGCTGGAGTGGTTGTAATAGAGAGAGGAGTGGAGAGAGTAGGCAATAAAGTCAGAGAAGTAATGGGGGGACATCACATGGGGTCTTGTTGGCCATCTTAAGGACTGAGGGAGACAAGGAGGATTTTGAGCCAAAAAGTGATGTGATAAGATTTATTTTCCGTAGGAATTGATCTGGATGCTATATTTAGAACAGAGGGAAGGTGAAGCAGGTGGAAAGCGGAGACAAACCTGGAGGCTACGGCAGTGGTCCAGGTGGCTTGGGCCAGGGTGGAGGCGATGAGAAAGTGGTCAGACTCTGTATGTATTTTGAATTTGATGAAAAGTTAGTGAAAAGATTGTGATATATCGGAAAGGGTAAGGACTCAATGACTGGGAGGATTTGGGCCTGAGCAATTGGAAGGCTGCAGGGTCCAACACCAGTGATGGGAAAGGCTGTGAGAGGGGCTTCGGGCAAGTGAGGGGCTTTGAGTTGGTCGTCTTTGGACCGGAAACTACTTAGGAGTAGGAGGCCATATCATCATTCATCTTGGCTGTCTCCTTTGGGACTCAGGAATTATCTATCACTGATGGATGTATCCTGTTTCAAGAGCTGTTCTGATTGCAAAGAATACTTGCATTGGGAAGACATCGGTTAACTTCCGGTGATTGTTCAGGTCAAATGTCTCCATCAGCTGTCTCTCCAGCTGGGCATTCTGCTTCTTTGACTCCATCCAGAGGTTCAGTGACAGGTCTCCTCCAGTGGAGCGGGGTTGTTTGATGAGGGTCTGATTTAGGGTGGGTTAATCTTATGAGCTGCCAGAACATTTGATAGGAGTACAGAATATTTTCTTGGAACTAATCTTTTCTCTCCCAGTCATTAGCACACCTAATGAAGATGATTAATTGGTGTTCATTGGTATGCTATCGGAGTGTGAGTACTACTAAAAATTAAATGTTCCTTTGGATTCTGGAAACTAGAGTGTGGATGGGGAGGCGGGGAGGACTATCTGTATGACCCCAGGCTTTGGAGTTTCTGGTCAGGATCCTGCTTTGTTGGTAGAAAGATCTGGTTGAAAGAGTACCCAGGCTGACACAGAGGGTGCTTAGTTAAAATATTCCCAGCGGGGTTGTCCTGGTGTTGGGAATGGGTTGACATGGAACCTGCTTATGTCTGTGTCATCGCAAGAGGGAACTCTTTACTCCACAGGTGCTTAGAGGACATCTACTCAGTGCCAGTCACCAGGGCAGGAAAAAAGATACCTGACACACAGCGCCTGTCTTTTATACCCGGTCAACTAGAAGAGGCAGACGTGAATGCAGCCAGAGGTCAAGTTGGGCCTTGGAAGAGATAGAGGTCCGTTGCCCAGCTGGACCTGGAGGAGTTTTCTAGAGATGCGAGTGTTGAGTTGTGTGGATAAGGATGTGAAGTGGTTCTCCTCCCAGATAAAGTGGGAAGGCCATTCTGGGCACGTAGGAGCAGCGTGATGGGAGGTGACCCTGAAGAGAGTCATGGACCGACCATGAAGAGCCTTACAAGGAGTTGGACTTTATCCCGTAAGGAAGAGATAGATATTAAAGGTTTTTAAGTGGAAGAAGGATATAAATCAATGACCAGGTCCTGGACCCTAGAGTGGCATGAAAGAGGGGTTGGAAGGATGGGATTATGGAGCCTGGGAGACTAAAGGCTTTCACAACAGTCCAGGCAAGAAGCGATGGTGGCCTGGAGTAGGATAATAATGATGGAGACCCGTGCAGAGCGATCGGTACCTTTCTGCACCTCGATTACTTATGATTTTAGAAACTACTCTATAATGATAGTGATGGCATTTACTAAGACACTTGCATCATTTAATCCTTCCATCCACCCTATGAGGTGGGCACTATTATAGACTCATCCTATTTGTGAGGGAAACCGAGGCCCGGATTGGAATAAGTTGCCCAGCATCTCACACGGCCAGGGATCTGAGCATCCAGCCCTTAATCATGGCATGGTGACTGCCTCCAGGGTAGCAAAGATCACCCCATTCCATGGATTGAGAGACTGAAGAAGAGAGCGGGGTCTTTGGGGGGCTGAGGGGAGGGAGGAGACCAGGTTGGCTCCTAGCTTTGAGGACCCTCGGTTCTAGGGAACTTTGGAAACACTGCCAGTGGGTCCGAGTGTTCCCTCTGGGGTAGTGTCTGAGGTGGAAGTTAGAGAGAAGAGGCACGTTAACGTCTGTGTCTGTGGGAGAGAACCTTCCATGTGAGAAAATGCAGTTCAGTTCCTAGCCGTCTCACCTTTCCCGAGTCTGAGGGCGGGAGCCGTGGCTCGTGGTGAGTGTACAGCACCCCGCTTCATGTGCCTGGCTTACCCGATTCATACTGACTACCGTGACCCTCCTTGGGCCCCAGGGGTGAAATCTCAGGCTGTCAAGTGGAATTGACATCGTCAAAACCAGCAAAAGTGGAAAACAGTGAGCAGGACGCATGGTCTCCTTAAGGTCCTGTTTTCCTGACACCCAGTGAAGGTGAACTATTTTCAGGCTTTCTGGGACTCCTTTGCAGGGGTGCCCGTATTTGACCAGATTCTGGGTGTCTGCGTCTTCCAAAGGCAGACGGCTTTCCGTGGGGGGCCTCGCTGTGTCACTGGATGGCCTGGCTTTCTCATCAGAGGTCAGGCAGCTGAGGAGACAACCTCCTGAGGAGAAAGCATTCTGTCTAGGGTGGCCACTGGGACTTCTCTGTTAAAATGAAGGACGTGGCTCTTCAAAGGTGTGTGGACGTTTGGGGGGCTTTGCCCCGGACAGCAAAGGTCCACGTTCCTCTGTTCCATCTGGGACCCCGCCCTGAGCCAGGCCGTCGGGAAGCCGCTGTGGATTTGGAAAGGTCCACCCGGTGACAGGGCAAGGTCATAGCAACAGCTTTCAGTGACTCATTTGCATCTTGGATCATGTTCTAAAATAGCTTTATTTCTGAGAGCCATTAAATACTGATAAGTGGGCATTTTGGTTGACGGAAAAACAAATAAGGAGCGACATGAACATTATCTTTTCTGCACACATGTGTGGGTAAATCCAGACAGGGCTGGCTGGGGCCTGGCTTGCCGGTCAGGTGATGCCAGGGAGGTTTCTCTGATGGGCCAAAGGCAATGCATCCCTGCAAGCCGCAGCTGCCCTCTTTGTTATCCCGAAGGAGTCTTCATCTAAATCTCTTTGTCACCTTGCATGGAGGATTTTTTTTTAACCTCTCAGGGTTTCAGAGACTGAGGCTGATTGGTACTGACAACCCCTGATTATTTAAAATCCTGGAGGCCACGGTTTCTGCTGTGCTGGTCCATGGAGAGTTCAGCTGGCCTGGCCCTGCTGATAGCTCTGGCAGCTTGGGCTCTGAGGGCCGCATGGAATAGCAAATGCCCCCTTAAATTCTAAAACAGTCCACAGAAATTCAGAACACACAAAATCTCCTTTTTTCCTCCCCCCAAGTCCCCACCCAGCAGTGCCCCTCTCCTCAAATTCAAGTCTAGTTCTCTGGCCTCAGTCTTCTCATTTTAAGCACAGAAATCTTGCATTCTAAGAGCGGGCCAGAGTCTGCCTTCCCAGGAGGGGGCTTTGAGGACACCCCGGGAGCACTCACCAGGTTGTACATGGGCTTCCTTGTCCGGAGAGGGAGGGCTTGGGGGGGGAAGAGAGGAGGGGATCACTGTTACCTAGCAACAGCCACGTCCTACAACAGGTCTGCTGCTGAAGGAAAGATGTTTCCACAGGCACCTGGAGAGAACTCCCTGAGCCTCTCTGCGAACTGGGGAGCTCTCGAGGTGCTCTGGGGGGCCCGCCTGCGGAGTTCCTCACTGCGGGGTGCCTTTCTTACCCCTGCAGACTCTGTGTGCGCGTGTGTGTGTTCACGTGTGAGCACGTCCGTAGTGCATGTGTGAGCACAGTGGCGGTGATGGGAGTGCAGAGGCCGAAGAAGCATCAGCTCAGTTACAGGGGGTTCCAGAGGATGCCAGATGCCTTGGAAGTTGCCCTCCACTTTCAAGTAGAAATCCCCCCCACCCTTGGGCTGACTACTGCAGCGACCAGATTGGCCCAAATTGGCCCAAGTTGGCCCTGATTTCAAAATCTCATTTTGCTTGGAAATCATGTCATATATATATTTTTTTCCCCTGAAAGCCCAACATTGAGATGAATGTCTTTCCTGTTAGGTTTTAATCCGAGCTGAAAACACATACATTTAGGGGTGTAATTTGTGAGACTTATATCAGTGTAGACTCATCAAGGGGGCAGTTTATCACATCCTTTCCTGAGAGCACCTCCTGGATAGAGGAGGAAAGAGCACGAGGGAACTGGGCCCCCAGTGGAAGGGCAGGTTTCTGTGGCCAAGGAAGAGAAGGGCTGTAGGAGATGGGTCAGTCCACACTCAGCCTTGTCCTGGGCTGGCTGGAGCGCCCCATTCATCCTGGGAGACCGAAGCTCACAGCTGGTGATTCTCATTTATTTGTTGAGGTATAGTTGATGTACAGTATTATATAAGTTACAGGTGTACACTATAGAGATTCACAATTTTAAAGGTCATATTCCGTTTATAGTTATTATAAAATATTGGTATAGTCCCCACGTTGTACAGTGTATCCTTGTAGCTTATTTTATTTTTTAATTTTTTTGAACCATAGTTGATTTACAATGTTGTGTTAATTTCTTCTGTACAGCAAAGTGACTCAGTTATACATATATACATATATATATTCTTTTTCATATTCTTTTCTATTATGGTTTGTCACAGAATACTGAATAGTTCACTGCGCTATACAGCATGACCTCTGTTGTTTCTTGTAACTTGTTTTATACATAATAGTTTGTACCTGTTAATCCCTTACCTGTACCTTGCCTTCCCCCTTCCCTCTGTCTCCCCACTGGTAACCACTACTTTGTTCTCCAGATCTATGAGTCTGCTTCTTTTTTGTTAAGGAACCTCTTTTTCATGTCGTTTGTCTACCACCCTTTACTTTCACCCCTCTGTGACCTCTGCAGCCCCGTGCAGGTTCTGGGAATTCCCTGTCCCTTGCAACATAACGCTTTTGCTATTTCTGGATACAAAGGTGGAGGAATATGGTGATTGTCTCCAGTGTTCCCAGTTACCTCTAATTGTGTTTGTGCTCTCGTAGAAGAGGGCAGAGCAGGTGCTTCAAGACATCCCTTCTCTTCGTCATCCTGGTTACCTGCCCTGTGACATCCTTCAGCAAATTGTGCAGCAACTTTTGTAAAATAGATATTCTCGCCACGTGTCTCTGTGGGGCAGTAAGACGTGAGCTCTGTTTTCACCTGACAGTGGAGTAATAATGCGCTTCCTTGGAAGTGTTCACATTCCCTGGGGGTAGAGAAGCTTTCAAGGTGAGCTGTCTCATGCATCCACCAACCTCCTTGGAAGGTCATGGGCTTGCTTTACAAATAGGGGAGCTGGAGAAGGGAGCTAAGAGTGGCACATGTGTCCGATAACTGTAAAAAGGTCAGATGGCCCAGCAGACAGGAGCCCCCTTTTTGGAAAGAGAGTGTCTTAAGCCTGGTTTGCTCCAGAATCCTCTTCCTTAGCCTGGAAAGAAGTCTCCACTTGATTTGCAAGACCACAATCTAGACCCATTTCTGCCATTACTTTTTAAGGTCTGCAATAATCAAATCGGCTTTAGTCAATCAGTGCGTTCATTCAGCTACTCAACAATTATTTTTTTCAGCATCTATTATGTGCATGGTGTTGGAGGGACAAACACGTGTCAGAAACATTCTGTAGGTCTAAGAATCCATCCTCAATCTGGGAAGGGGACGTCTGACATAAACAGATGAATACAGAGGCCTTTAGCAGCAAAAGCAAGACATGGATGAAATAAGTAATTAACTTCTAGGGAAGGATAATCTTCCCTTCCAGAATTAACCAGACTTCTTAATTTTTATCTTGTGGGAAAGTTGGAAAGATCTTCAAGGAAGGTGATGGAAAGATTAGGGAAGGAGATCAGTGAGAAAGAGCTGAGGGGCTGGGCTGTCTCCCCCAGGAGAGAAGGTGGGGAGAGGTCATGCTGGTGGCCGTCGGTGTGTGCACTTCTTTAGTGAGTTGTCCTGCGTCTCTCTTCAGTTTGCTTAAGAATAAGACTGTGGACAATACTTTTTTTTTTTTTTTTATCATCTACCACACACCAGATTATATGAGGAATTGTATGCACATTATTCACTCACATTTTTTATTACTGAGAACAGTGTGGCAGTTACCATCCTGGGCACCGAGGTGAATAAAGCCAAGTTCCTGCTCTAATAGAATTTGGGGATCATCTCATTTTGTCCTTCTGTTATCCCTGGGAGGAAGAGGTTTCTGGTCTTTTGTAGTGAATGAAGTCAAGACTAAAAGAAGTTAAGTAGTTTAGCCAAAGTCAGGCTGGAGGTTTAAGATCAAGTCCCATAGTACGCTCCTTCCCCACGGGCAAAAAATAACCCCCTCAATACCAGTACCAAGGCAGTAGACACCTGCTAACTGGTCAATATTTATTGGGAGGCTTGTCTGTGCTCAGTAACGTATTATATAAGAGATTTGCATTATGCAGACTGACGGTGTTTAAAGTTTCATAAGAGAAGTTGACTTTCTTGGTGAAAGTGAAGGTTGAGCCGGACCTTCTAGAAGCTTCAGTGATATTTGTGGGGCTAAAGGGAGGGCCTTCCAGTGAAAAGGAATAACACAGACATAAGTGAACGGAGGTGGGACATGTATGAGACGTGTCAGAATGAAGAATGGGGTCCCATCCAGAGGGTTTGGCTGGGGGTCGGGGGGAGCATTGTCAAATGGGCTGGACGGGTAAGGCAAAGCCCATCTCGTAAGGCTGTGAGGGCAGGAGGGGGAGCTTCAGTTTGGGGTAACGGCTAAAACTGCAGACTTTTTAATTGGGCAGCTGCCTGTGAGTGATGGCGTTTGGTCGTGAATCTGGGGTGGAGAGCAGAATAGATCAGATAGCAGAGCCTGGAGCCAGGAAGGCTGACTCATGTGACTGCTTCTGGTGGCCATGGAGAGGGATGGACAGACCTTCCATCTGTTCTTCTTCTCAAGGTCAGCGTGGAGCCTTAGAGCTCACCTGTCAGCTTTAGGGGCAGGAGGGGTTAGTGGTGCTCATTGCTTGAAGCTGGGAGGAGGGGCAGGTCCAATCAGATGCCCTTGGACTCTGTTCTGCCTTGATGATCTGACGCAAACACTTTCTCTCCTTCTGCTTCTTGTCTTGAACCCCACGGAGCCCTCATGGTGCCCACGTACAGTCTGTGATTAGAGGGCTGGAAGGTGTGGTGTCCTGAGTGTGGGCAGTGCGGGCAGAAGGTGAGCTGGTATCATTCTCTCGCCAGAGTTCTGTAGCAGAGCTGAGCTGCTCCTTCAGGCAGAGTCCTGGAGCTGCTAGAAGCTACAGGCAGAAAGGCCAGGAGGGCGACCTGTTCTCCTCCTAGACATTCCCAAGCTGCCGTGGCCCCTGGTCTTTTGGCCCCCTGGTCTCCTGATAGCCCATGGCCCTCTGGATGTTGTCTAATTTTATTATTTTGAATACAGGAGGTTTATAAATGCCAACCTAATGGGATTATATTTTTGTATATGAATATACCTGCAAATCAGAGCAAATCATTTGTTCATTCTTCATTCAACAACTATATTAAAATGATTGTTATATACATTATGCAAATATATTAATAATTTATTTGTGCCAGACATGGTGCTAGCCTCTGGGGTACAGCTGAGGACAGTAATCCCTTTTCTCATGGAACTGACAGTCGGCTAGGTGGAGATAAACAAGACAAATAAGTAAGCAAATTCCACAGTATTTTTTAAGATGGTTAGTGTGGGGTGGAAAAATAAAAACCAGGTAAGATGGATTGGGGATGCTGGGAGACAGGGAGGGTTGGAAGCCTACATCTGAGGGTTAGGTGACATTTGGACAGAGACTCAAAGGAAGTGAAGAGGGAGCTACGGGGGTGTCTGAGGAAGAGCCTTGCAGGTAGAGGAAACAGCAAGTGCAAAGGCCCTGGGGCGCAGTGTGCCCGGGGGGTTTGAGAAGCAGTAAGGAGGCCATGTGGCTGGAACTGGAGAAAGGGCAGAGCAATTGGGGATTCGGACAGAGGCACAGAGGGAGGAGGCTGGGATCCGGCAGATCACGCAGGGCTCTATAGTCACTGTAGAGACTTTGGCTTTTACTCTGAGAGAAATGAGAAGCTGTTGGGGAGGCCTGAGCAAAGGAATCATAAGATCTGACTTCTGTTTATCAGGATCGCTCTGGTTGCTCCTTTGAGAACAGAATAGGGGGCAGGAGAGGGCACAGAGGGACCGGCGAGGAGACCAGGTAATAATGTAGATGAGAGGCGAGGGTGCCTTCTGACAGCAGAGTGTGGAGATGATGGAGGGCTGGATACATTTTGCAGTTAGAGCCAGAGAAAGAGAAGCAAGCGTTCAGGACGACTTTGCCAGAACATCTTGTCTAACCTCGTGCCTGCAAACCAAAGTCACTCTTTGGGTAGCCTTTGGGTTGACTGTGCCCTGAGGGCGCCGCCTAAATGCAGACCAGGGGGATAATACTGTTTCTTCATCAGCATGCCCTATGTGTGTGTATAAATGTGCACATGTGGACGCGTGCACATGAGAGTATGTGCGCATGCGTGTGGTGCCCTTCCTGTTGGACGCTTACAGCCCCAGCAGTGAATCCATCCGCTGAGACCAGTATCTCTGGCTCCTTGGGCTCTCGCCAGCTACTTACATACCAGACAGAGCCAGCACCCCCGCCACGGCATTTTGCTTGTACATTTTGCAGGTGTTGCCCTCCTTTTAATTATCCACCCACTTCCCTTCCCAACCCCCTTCTTTTTGGAAGTTGTAAAAAAAAAAAAAAAGAGGAAACAGCCAGATGTGAGCCGCGTCTCATCAGTAATCCATAAAAAAACCAAGCATTCCCCGCTCATCTCTCATGCTTTATGAAAAGCTAAAATTAAATCAGGGCAGCGTTATTAAGCTAAGTGATTTTTGCTGGATTCGGATGAATTCCTGTGTGTTCCACATCGTTTGTTGGAAATGTGCCTGGGGTGCCGTAGGCTCTGACTGCACATCCACCAGCTATTAGTGGAAATGTATCTGCTCACAATGGGGCACGTGAGGTTTTCCAGACCTAGGACATGAGCACTGCAGGCAGAACCCTCATTGCGCGCAGCTCTGGGTCCTCCGGTCCCCACCGACCCTTAGCAACAGACAGCGAAGACAAGAAAAAAGAAAAGAAGTGAAGCGGTAGATGGCATGGCCCCTGTGGTGATGGATTCGAATTCCAGAGGGAGGACCGTGGGGGATCCCCTTCTTTCTGGGAACCCGGGAAGGTCAGGGATGGAGGCACTATATTCTGAGAATGCTGAGTTCTGGGGATGCTGTGAACTAGAACTGTTGATCTCTGCTTTCACCCGCGAGACAGACGTTTGGAAACACTGAGCTGGCTCTGAGCGTGGCTGTCTGAGGTGGCCCCTGGGGCTGAGGCTTTTTTATACCCATTCACCTGCTTCCTGGCTTTCTTTCCTTTTGAGAAACTTGTGAGTTGGTTTGGCATTCTAAAATACAAAAATTTTGTTGGGAAAGTCAGATTGCTGTTCAGCCAACGGGTTGGAAAAGGGAGAGTCTCTTTTCGGGCTCAGACTTTCACGTTCTGCCAGGTGCAGTGAAACAGGATAAGATGGAGTCACGAAGTCTGGGATTGAGCCTCTACTTTATAAACTGAGGCTGTGAGGCTGTGTGGCTTTAGGTGACTAACTTTCTAAGTTGCAGTTTCCTTCTGAGTCCCGGTACAATAAGAATGATGTCATCTCTTCTAGGACTGTTGCTGGGGAGAGATGAGCCCTGTATTTAAATCATCCAGCTGGGGTTCAGCCTGGAAAAGATGCTGGGTCAGTGTCAGTGGTCACTGCACATCCTTTGTGGACCCGGAAGGAGAGAGGCCTGGAGTCCCTGGCAGGGTTGCCCTGGGGGCCAAGTTCATGTCCTGCCTGGATGGCACTAGGTCCCCATCCTCTCCGCTCCAGACGTGCCCAGCTCCCCTCACACCCCGGAAAGCAGTGCAGGTGGAATTGTATGGAAGATTTTATTTGAAGGGGACATTTTCTGAGGGGTGTCAGTCTTGGAGTGTATTGGCATGTTTGATTCTGCATTCATGACTTGCTTTTTGTCTTGGATGTTGTCATACAAAACATTGTGTGAAGGTCAGAAATAGGAGAACGTGGCATTTGTTGCTCTTTCTACGAGGTATGGAGAACTTGTGAATTCAGCAAAAGGTTGATTCTTTCAGCCCTCTCCTTTGCCAAGAGATATCCACACACAAACCCGACATTTTTAGGGGAATCTTGCATCAGAATTTGCCCGTAAGATTTAATTTCACATTTTTGCCTGACACTGTTCCGAATTCATTCAGAAAATTTCTGTGCTGTGTGAATGTCACTCTTTTATTTAAAGAACCGACTTACTAAATAGAGGAAGAATTTCAATACGTGTTTCAGTGAAAGTGCTCAGGATTTTATATTTTTAGGAAGTCAGCTCTTCATAAATATTGGAATTTCAGATGATCCAAATCAGCTTCAGTGCATTTTCAATTTTTGATATGTTGTGACATATATTTCAGTTTTTGAGAAATATAATTTGGTAGACTTTTTACAGTCATCTCCTAACATGTTGGGGGCTGTCTCTATATTTGCTCAAATCTGACTTACACCATCACGGTGCATAAGAATACCAGTCACTTGGGCAAGTCACAACCCACTGTAGTCAGAGAGATGAAAAATTTAGAATTGAGACGCTGCACCACTTGTGTCACCTGTGTGACCTAGCGTCATGACGTCATCACCAGCTCATGGCTGCCAGGAACTGTGACAAGTACCCAGGCCACACAGGGTAACTGTGACACTTGTTCTCCTTTGCCCTTCCTGTTAAGATGCCTCAACCATTATCTTGGTCATTAGAATTGTCCTTTCCCACTTAGATGGCATATCCAAGGGCCACCTCACCACCACCCCACCATTAGAGATTTACTTCTCTCAATTTTTCTCCAACTTCTTTTGAAATGCAAACACTTTCAGGTCTGTAAGATTTTAGCGCTGTGTTTGATCTGTGGGCATAGAGCCAGTGTAGTAAAGGGAGAAGGAGAAATTCTCAAAAGGAAAATGAATCTAAACAGAGGCCATATTCTGCAGATTTTCCAGACACTGGCAGATAGACAAGTGCCTTTCCATTCAGGGTGAAGCGGGCCAGACTTCCTCAGCCTGGGACAACACAACTCTGGTTTATTCCATCCAAGCAAAAGTCAGATGCATCCATTTGCTGGCAGAGGAATTCAGAAGGTCATCATCAAGGCACGCAGTCCCATGCCATGCACAAACCATCTGTACGTTGGAATTGTGCCAGGCATGAGAGATGCAAATAAAATATGGATAAAAATATATTCCCGGGGGGGCGGAGTCAAGATGGCAGACTAGGAGGATGCGGAATTCGCGTCTCCTCACAACCAGGGCACCTACCAGGCACCGGTGGGGGACCACGGACACCTAAGGGGACGGGAGGAACCCCCAGCAGCCGGCTTGCAAGATCTTGCTTCCCAGGCTGGAGGTCAGGCCCGAGCTCCAAGTCCAAACCTCTGGACTAACAGAGAACCTTAGACCCCAGGGAATATTAATCGGAATGAGGCCTCCCAGAGGTCCTCATCTCAGCGCCAGACCTGGCTCTATTCAACTGCCTGCAAACTCCAGTTCTGGACGTCTCAGGCCAAACAATCAGTAAGACAGGAATACAGCACCACCCATCAAAAATAAAAGAAATGACAAAAAAATGTTACAGATGAAAGAGCAAGGTAAAAACGTATAAGACCAAATAAATGAAGATGAAATAGGCAACCTACCTGAAAAAGGATTCAGAGTAATGATAGCAAAGGTGATCCAGAATCTCAGAAACAGAATGGAGAAAATACAAGGAACATTTAACAAGGCTCTAGAAGAACTAAACAGCAAACAAACAGTGATGAACAACACAATTACTGAAATTAAAAATACTCTAGAAGGAATCAATAGCAGAATAACTGAGGCAGAAGAATGGATAAGTGAGCCGGAAGATAAAATGGTGGAAATAACTGCCAGGGAGCGGAATAAAGAAAAAAGAATGAAAAGAATTGAGAGCAGTCTCAGAGACCTCTGGGACAACATTAAACACATCAACATTCGAATTATAGGTGTCCCAGAAGAAGAAGAGAAAAAGAAAGGGTCTGAGAAAATATTTGAAGAGATTATAGTTGAAAACTTCCCTAACATGGGAAAGGAAATAGTCAATCAAGTCCAGGAAGCACAGAGAGTACCATACAGGGTAAACCCAAAGAGAAACATGCCAAGACACATATTAATCAAACTATCAAAAATTAAATACAAAGAAAAAATGTTAAAAGCAACAAGGGAAAAGCAACAAATAACATACAAGGGAATCTCCCCATAAGGTAAACAGCTGATTTTTCAGCAGAAACTCTGCAAGCCAGAAGGGAGTGGCAGGACATATTTAAAGTGATGAAAGGGAAAAACCTACAACCAAGATTACTCTACCCAGCAAGGATCTCATTCAGATTCGACAGAGAAATTAAAACCTTTACAGATAAGCAGAAGTTAAGAGAATTCAGCACCACCAAACCAGCTTTACGACAAATGCTAAAGGAACTTCTCTAAGCGGGAAACACAAGAGAAGGAAAAGACCTACAAAAAACAAACTCAAAACAATTAAGAAAATGGTAATAGGAGCATACATCTTGATAATTACCTTACATGTAAATGGAATAAATGCTCCAACCAAAAGACATAGACTGGCTGAATGGATACAAAAACAAGACCCATACATATGCTGTCTACAAGGGACCCATTTCAGACCTAGGGACCCATACAGACAGAAAGTGAGGGGATGGAAAAAGATATTCCATGCAAATGGAAATCAAAAGAAAGCTGGAGTAGCAATTCTCATATCAGATAAAATAGACTTTACAGTAAAGACTATTACAAGAGACAAAGAAGGACACTACATAATGATCAAGGGATCAATCCAAGAAGAAACTAAAACAATTGTAAATACTTATGCACCCAACATAGGAGTACCTCAATACATAAGGCAAATGCTAACAGCCATAAAAGGGGAAATCGACAGTAACACAATCATAGTAGGGGACTTTAATGCCCCACTTTCACCAATAGACAGATCATCCAAAATGAAAATAAATAAGGAAACACAAGCTTTAAATGACACATTAAACAAGATGGACTTAATTGATATTTATAGGACATTCCATCCAAAAACAACAGAATACACTTTCTTCTCAAGTGCGTATGGAACATTCTCCAGGATAGACCATATCTTGGGTCACAAATCAAACCTTGGTAATTTAAGAAAATTGAAATCATATCACGTATCTTTTTGGACCACAACACTATGAGACTAGATATCAATTATAGGAAAAAAACTGTAAAAAATACAAACACATGTAGGCTAAACAGTACACTACTAAATAACCAAGAGATCACTGAAGAAATCAAAGAGGAAATCAAAAAATACCTAGAAACAAATGACAATGAAAACACGACCACCCAAAACCTATGGGATGCAGCAAAAGCAGTTCTAAGAGGGAAGTTTATAGCAATACAATCCTACCTCAAGAAACAAGAAAAATCTCAAGCAAACAACCTAACCTTGCACCTAAAGCAGTTAGAGAAAGAAGAACAAAAAACCCCCAAAGTTAGCAGAAGGAAAGAAATCATAAAGATCAGATCAGAAATAAATGAAAAAGAAATGAAGGAAGCAGTAGCAAAGATCAATAAAACTAAAAGCTGGTTCTTTGAGAAGATAAACAAAATTGATAAACCATTAGCCAGACTCATCAAGAAAAAAAGGGAGAAGACTCAAATCAACAGAATTAGAAATGAAAAAGGAGAAGTAACAACTGACACTGCAGAAATACAAAGGATCATGAGAGATTACTACAAGCAACTATATGCCAATAAAATGGACAACCTGGAGAAAGGGACAAATTCTTAGAAAAGCACAACCTTCCAGGACGGAACCAGGAAGAAATAGAAAATATAAACAGACCAATCACAAGCACTGAAATTGAAACTGTGATTAAAAATCTTCCAACAAACAAAAGCCCAGGACCAGATGGCTTCACAGGCGAATTCTATCAAACATTTAGAGAAGAGCTAACACCTATCTTTCTCAAAGTCTTCCAAAATATAGCAGAGGAAGGAACACTCCCCAAATCATTCTACGAGGCCACCATCACCCTGATACCAAAACCAGACAAAGATTCACAAAAAAAGAAAACAACAGGCCAATATCTCTGATGAACATAGATGCAAAAATCCTCAACAAAATACAAGCAAACAGAATCCAACAGCACATTAAAAGGATCATACACCATGATCAAGTGGGGTTTATCCCAGGAATGCAAGGATTCTTCAATATATGCAAATCAATCAGTGTGATACACCATATTAACAAATTGAAGAATAAAAACCATATGATAATCTCAATAGATGCAGAAAAAGCTTTTGACAAAATTCAACACTGATTCATGAGAAAAACTCTCTAGAAAGTGGGCATAGAGGGAAACTACCTCAACATAATAAAGACCATATATGACAAACCCACAGCCATCATCATTCTCAATGGTGAAAAACTGAAACCATTTCCTCTAAAATCAGGAACAAGACAAGGGTGCCCACTCTCACCACTATTATTCAAAATAGTTTTGGAAGTTGTAGCCATGGAAATCAGAGAAGAAAAAGAAATAAAAGGAATCCAAATTGGAAAAGAAGAAGTAAAACTGTCTGTTTGCAGATGACATGATACTATACATAGAGAATCCTAAAGATGCTACCAGAAAACCACTAGAGATAATCAATGAATTTGGTAAGATAGCAGGTTACAAAGTTAATGCACAGAAATCTTTTGTATTCCTGTACACTAACGATGAAAAATCTGAAAGAGAAATTAAGGAAACACTCCCATTTACCATTGCAACAAAAAGCATAAAATACCTAGGAATAATCCTACCTAAGGAGACAAAAGACCTGTGTGCAGAAAACTATAAGACACTGATGAAAGAAATTAAAGGTGATACAAACAGATGGAGAGATATACCATGTTCTAGGATTGGAAGAATCAACATTGTGAAAATGACTATACTACCCATAGCAATCTACAGATTCAATACAATCCCTGTCAAACTACCAATGGCATTCTTCACAGAACTAAAACAAAAAATTTCACAATTTGTATAGGAACACAAAAGACCCCGAATAGCCAAAGCAATCTTGAGAAAGAAAAACAGAGCTGGAGGAATCAGGCTCCTTGACTTCAGACTATACTACAATGCTACAGTAATCAAGACAGTATGGTACTGGCACAAAAACAGAAATATAGATCAATGGAACAGGATAGAAAGCCCAGAGATAATCCCACACACATATGGTCACCTTATCTTTGATAAAGGAGGCAAGAGTATACAGTGGAGAAAAGACAGACTCTTCAATAAGTGCTGCTGGGAAAACTGGACAGCTACATTTAAAAGAATGAAATTAGAACACTCCCTAACACCATACACAAAAATCAACTCAAAATGCATTAAAGACCTAAATGTAAGGCCACACACTATAAAACTCTTAGAGGAAAACATAGGCAGAACACTCTATGACATAAATCACAGCAAGATCCTTTTTGACCCACCTCCTAAAGAAATGGAAATAAAAACAAAAATAAAGAAATGGGACCTAATGAAAAAATCTTTTGCACAGCAAAGGAAACCATAAACAAGACGAAAAGACAGACCTCAGAATGGGAGAAAATATTTGCAAACAAAGCAACTGACAAAGGATTAATCTCCAAAATATACAAGCAGCTCATGCAGCTCAATATCAAAAAAACAAACAACCCAATCCAAAAATGAGCAGAAGATCTAAATAGACATCTCTCCAAAGAAGATATACAGATTGCCAGCAAACACATGAATGGAGGCTCAACATCACTAATCATTAGAGAAATGCAAATCAAAACTACAATGAGGTATCACCTCACACTGGTCAGAATGGCCATCATCAAAAAATCTACAAACAATAAATGCTGGCGAGGGTGTGGAGAAAAGGGAACCCTCTTGCACTGTTGGTGGGAATGTAAATTGATACAGTCACTATGGAGAACAGTATGGAGGTTCCGTAAAGAACTAAAAATAGAATTACCATATGACCCAGCAATCCCACTCCTGGGCATATACCCTGAAAAAACCATAATTCAAAAAGAGTCATGTACCACAGTGTTCATTGCAGCACTATTTACAATAGCCAGGACATGGAAGCAACCTAAGTGTCCATCGACAGATGAATGGATAAAGAAGATGTGGCACATTTATACAATGGAATATTACTCAGCCATAAAAAGAAATGAAATTGAGTTATTTGCAGTGAGTTGGATGGACCTAGAGTCTGTCATACAGAGTGAAGTAGGTCAGAAAGGAAAAACAATACCGTATGCTAACACATACATATGGAATATGAAAAAAACAAAAAGTTCTGAAGAACCTAGGGTCAGGACAGGAATAAAGACACAGTCGTAGAGAATGGACTTGAGGACACGGGAAGGGGGAAGGGTAAGCTGGGACGAAGTGAGAGAGTGGCATTGACATATATACACTACCAAATGTAAAGTAGATAGCTAGTGGGAAGCAGCTGCATAGCACAGGGAGATCAGCACACTGCTTTGTGACCACCTAGAGGGTGGGATAGGGAGGGTGGGAGGGAGACACAAGAGGGAGGGGATATGGGGATATACGTATGCATATAGTTGATTCACTTTGTTATGCAGCAGAAACTAACACAACATTGTAAATCAATTATACTCCAGTAAAGATGTTAAAATATGTATATATTCCCATTTTCTGGACTTTATGATCTAATTGTTGAGCAAGTAATAATGTGTGACTATTACTTTGTATAGGTAAATGCTGTAATAAAAGTGCAGGTGTGTGTGTATGTAATCTTAAATGAATACCAGATTGTGAGTATTGGTGATAGAAAGCTTTACTTTGGTTTCTTACATAAATTAATGATTTTCACAATGTCTTCCATCATCGGTATCTCGTAAAAATATACTATTCTGATGAATTTGGGGGGGAGCAATTTCATCTAGTCTCCTGCTTCAGTGACTGTTACTAGATGGATTTGTCTTGGATCTGTATCTCCAGTCTAATTCTTGGTCTGGGGCGCTTTACTCCGATGTATCCAGTTACCTCCTAGGTATTTCCTCTTGGAAGCTCAATAAGAATTTAAACTCACCTGGTTGTAATTGAATCCGTCACCTCCATCCCCATCCCAGCCTCACCTCCCACCTCCTCCCGGGTTGTTCTGGCCACAGTAAGTGGCACCCCATTCGAGCCAATGCCAGGACTAGTTCTTTCTTTTCTTAAATTAATTAATTAATTAATTTGTTTGTACCAGGTCTTAGTTGCGGCCGGCGGGCTCCTTAGTCGCAGCTCCCGGGCTCCTTAGTTTCGGCATGCGGGCTCCTTAGTTGCGGCATGCATGTGAGATCTAGTTCCCTGACCAGGAATCGAACCCAGGCCCCCTGCATGGGGAGTGCGGAATCTTATCCACTGAGCTGCCAGGGAAGCCCCAGGGCTAGTTCTTGACTGTTCCTTTCCTTCAACCACTTCTTTCAGAGACCCTCCACGTATGCAGATTCTGCTTGCTGCTGACTTCTTTTGTCCCTTCATCTCCAATGCTAGAGCCTCCCACCATGACCTTTCACAGAGTTTTATACACAGACTCCTAACCCATTTCCCACTTCCAGGCTTCGTCCTTCCCAAACATTCCTGACACCATAGCGAGAGTAATACGGATCTGATAACCTCACTTCCCTACTTAAGTTCTTCTGAAGTCCACATTGTCCTTGTGATAGAGTCCAGAGTCTTTCATAACCGTCTGGTTTCTTCACTGCTTCCTTTTCCATACTCATCTCTTGCTCGTGTCCTGGCCCACAGATGATCTCTGTGTCACCTGAATGGCCTCCTGTTCCTCAAATGCATCATCTGTTTCCAACCCTCAGTCCTTTGCATGGCCTAGTCTTCCTGTCTGGAATGGTCATCTCTGCCCTGATTCACCCACACATACATACAGAGCACCTAGATTTGTGCCAGGTCCTGGACTGAGGGCTGGGACACAAGAAAGCCTTGGTTTCTCCCCTTGGAGGGTTTCAAGCTACAGTGAGTCCCCTACATACAAACAAGTTCTGTTCCGAGGGTGCATTCATAAGTCCAATTTGTTCGTAAGTCCAACAAAGTTAGCCTAGGTACCCAACTAACACAATCGGCTATATAGTGCTGCGCTGTAATAGGTTTATAATACTTTTCACACAGATGATACATTAAAAAAAAACACAAAAAATAAAACATTTGAAAAGCCAGTAGTACAGTACAACAGCTGGCACACAGGGGCTGGCATCAAGTGAACAGGCAAGAAGAGTTACTGACTGGAGGAGGGAGAGCAGGTGGGAGATGGTAGAGCTGAAGGATCGTCAGGAATAGGAGACGGAGGGCAAGCTGCAATTTCATTCATGCCTGCCGTTGATGGAACAGAACGCACGATCACATCTTTGAAAGCTCGCAACTTGAAGGTTTGTATGTAGGGGACTTACTGTACTTGAGGAGGCCAATTATGATGTGAATATGTAAATGCCAACCGTGACAAGTAAGGGAAGGAAGACGGACGACAAGAGTGTGAGAAGGGCCTGATTTAGATTGGGGGGGTGGTCAGGGAGGGCTTCCTGGAGGGGAGACCTTTTCCTCTTGGGGGCTTTCTCCCGCCATTTCCTCCAGGAAGCTTCTCCTGTTTCCCAGCTGTGGGTTTATTGGCCGCCTTAGGGCTCACGTAGCACTGCCCACTTCCCTGTTAAATTGTTTTGTTATTTTGCTGCCATCACCCCTCCATGTCTAGACTGTCAGCTCCACGAGGGCAGGGTCAGAGCCTGGCTTCTGCATCTCTTGATTTCAGGCACACAGGTAGTTCATGAATATATCTTGATGGTTTGGGGTAAAGTTGGAAGGTCTTTCCAGTCACATGAGAGACAATGTAGTATGTGGCCCGTGTCCTCTGCCAAAATTCTCCATGGGCTGAAAACTCTGGTGACTCCCGGCTGCCCATCCCCTGACGGACCCCCTGCCTCACCTCAGGCTGGTACTAAAATCACACCAAGGAGCCGTTTATTTTGGTTTGGAAGATCTCTAGGTGAAAGGCCTCTGTGGCAGGGGTCATTACCAAACAGTGCCTGTGCAAATATTATTATCCATATTTTCAGATGTGGACACTGAAGGTGAAACAATCTGTGACTTGCCCCAGGCCCGTATCCCAGAGCTAGGATTAGTCTTGGTCCATCTTTGGTTATGTTGAAGGCCCACTGAAGATGATAACAAAGTCTTTATTCTCTTTGCTTTACTGCATATGGTGTTAGGAAGTGTTCTAATTTCATTCTTTTACATGTAGCTGTCCAGTTTTCCCAGCACCACTTATTGAAGAGGCTGTCTTTTCTCCACTGTATACTCTTGTCTCCTTTATCAAAAATAAGGTGACCATATGTGCGTGGGTTTATCTCTGGGCTTTCTATCCTGTTCCATTGATCTATATTTCTGTTTTTGTGCCATTACCATACTGTCTTGATTACAGTATTTGCTTTGATACCTGACAGGACACAGGTAGCAGAGTCACTGCCTCTTACCTTGAGCTCTGCTCTTTTTTTTTTAAACTATTTTTTCTTTTATTAAAGATATTTTCATTCATTTATTTATTTATTTTTAAATTTATCATTATTTTTTTGGCTGCGACGGGTCTTTGTTGCTGCGCGCGGGCTTTCTCTAGTTGCGGCGAGCGGGGGCTTGTGGTGCACGGCTTCTCATTGCGGTGGCTTCTCTCTGTTGTGGAGCACGGGCTCCAGGCATGTGGGCTTCAGTAGTTGTGGCATGCAGGCTCAGTAGTTGTGGCTCGTGGGCTCTAGAGCACAGGCTCAGTAGTTGTGGTGCACGGGCTTAGTTGCTCCGCAGCATGTGGGATCCTCCTGGACCAGGGCTCGAACCTGTGTCCCCTGTACTGGCAGGTGGATTCCCAACCACTGAGCCACCAGGGAAGTCCCTTGAGCTCTGCTCTTAATCAGAGGGTTCTTTTCTTATGTTCAAGGCCCTCTGAAGATGGTAAGTGATCCTATAATCTGCCTTGTCTGACGAGTAACTCAGAATCCTGCAGATGCACGTGTGTGTTGCTAGCTCCTCCCCCTGCCGCTGTCAGGGATGTTAGGATGCTGAGGATCTGCATTTCCACACAAGTACTGCTTGTGGGGAGAGGAGGGAAAGGCCATTCACTTTTCTTTCTGTGGGTTTGTGCCCCTGGTTAAGCCTCTTCATCCGCTGATGAGGGTGGGGCGACCACCGCTGGTTCCCTCCTCCCCGTAGCTTCTGAGGCAGGAGGGAACCAGGGAGGCCTTGAAGGCGGGCATGTGACTTTACTGGGTATTTTGCATAAATCTAATTTCCTGGGAAAACACAACCGTTCTGAAGTCTCTGAGGTCAAGAGTGGCCAGGCAGGCAGGGACAGCCCTGGCCCTGCTGGGGAGGAAGCAACATGCACGTAGTGTTGATTCTGTGGTCAAGGGCAATTACAGAGGCTTTCTCTGGACCCCAGGAGTCATCTTCTCTGCCTCCCAATTTAATTAAGTGCAAGTAAAATGCATCTAAACGATGGGAAGATGCCAGGACATGACACGCTGCCCATTGATCATAAACACAGCTGGCCTGTCCTGCAGGGTCACCTTTAGCCCCATGGGGCGGGTGACTGGCAAGGACCGTGTACAGTGAGTGTGGGCTGATTTCACGTGTTCACGATGTTGACAAGGAGGACAGGGGCCAGCAGATGAACATGATGGAGGAGAACAGAAGAGGAGCTGAGAGGAGAAGGAATTCCTGATGAGAGAGTTTGCTGGGACCTTGAGAACTGACCTGAACTCTTCATTGGGGGACAGATAATGTGAGCTGAGGCTATGGGAAACCCTCTCATATGATCTCTGCAGCTGGTCGTTCATGGAGCCTACATCTTCTAATTAACCTTTCCTCTGGGTGAAGGCATTGAACTTCTTTGAGACCCATAGAAATGAAGCCATCTTCTCTGGCAGAGGTAACATTTTGACCCGTCATCGTTCAGCAGGGCTTCCCTATACTTGCTTATTAAGCCTGTTCATCTTGGGATCCAGAGAAAAGAGAAAAAAAATCATCACCTGATCTCAAGGCCAAGGCAGCACCCAGTGACGGAGGGTCTGTTCTGCCCAAGATCTTGCATTAAGGAGATTTCAGGGAGCTTATGATCTAATAGGAGGCAGAAGACAAAACCCAAATATTTCCAAGTATAAAGAGGAAGCTTCAAAGGAGGGGAACATGAGCACCGTCTCACTGCCCACTGATTCCCTGTTTCATTCATGGAAAACTTCTTCTTGTCTGTCCAGGTGAATTCAAGTCACCTTTGACTTTCCCTTTCTCCAGTTTCCTCGGGTGAAAAAAAAATCATTGAAGTATATTTCAAAGCATACAGTGAAATGCCTGTATATTAAGTGTAGAGTTCAGTGAGTTTTGATAAATGTTTACATTGTGTAACTCTCACCCAAATAAAAATATACAACCAATCACCCCTGAGTGTTCACTCCTGCCCTTTTCTAGGCAATAACTCCCATTGCCTGTTCTTGGACTTCATATAAGTGGAATCATACATTGTGTCCTTTTATGTCTAACTTCTTTTGCTTCACATACTATTTTTTGAGATTGTTCCTTACGTGGGTAGTACATTCCTTTTTATTGTTGAGTTGTGTTTCATGGTGTGGAGATATCAAAACTGGGTTGTCCATTTTCCTGTTGATGGGCATATGGAAAAGTTCCAGTTTTTTTCTCTTGTGAGCAAAGTTATATATATTCTTATATGGGTCTTTTTGGGGATATATGTTTTCATTTCTCTTGGGTAAATAGGAGTGAAATAGTTTTCACGTTAGCAAATATTTCTACACAGTTTTCCAAAGTGGACGCACCATTTTCCCTTCCACCATCAATGCATGAGAATTCGAAAGACTCTTGTCACCTCCCAGCATTTGGTATTGTCAGCCTTTTATTTGGAATCATTTCAGTGGATGTGTAGTGAAGTCTTATTGTGGTTCCTCATGTAAAATTAACCATCAAGTCCCAGTGAATCCTTTCTTGATGTTGCTCAGATGCATCTTTTTATTTAATTTTTTTCTTTTTTTTATAGTCATACCCCAGTCTTGATCAGCTCTCGTCTGAACTAAACAGTGATCTCTTCACTTGCCTCCCTCACTTCCCGGACCAGGCTGCCAGCGTTGCTCTGGTGCCTTCCTGATCGCTTCAGGACTTTACTCCCAAAGACCTTGAATGACTAACACGAATATCACAAGTTTTTGAACTTTTAATTGCAGCAGAGAACTCTTTCTTTAGAGCAGAGCTAGTCTTTTGAAGGGAGATGGGAACCTGTTTCTGCATCCTTCCCATCTATCCCTCCCTGTACCGTTGCAGCACCTGAGGTTCCTTCGTGACTTGTGCTCTTTGGAGCGTATGTTGGAAATTGCCCACTGCCCCCCCCCCCCGACCTGGTGCCTGGCCACACCTAGAGCCCCAGTCCCCACAGCTCCCTCACGTCCCCTTCCAGCCATATCTTAGTGCCTGTAGTCTTCTGGATGCCAAAATACTGTTCCAAGCCTTAACACCTCTGCCTGTGCTGTTTCCTGTCCTTGGAAAGTGCTTCTTTCCCATTCCCCAATGTCCTCCTGGGGAATATGACATCCTTTGAGCCAAGATGCTCCGGTATCTGTCCTTCATGATGTCTTCAGGGTTGGTGTCTCCTGCTCTGTGGACCACCTTCCCTTTCTACACACCCTGCTGGGCTGCGGTCCCCTTAATCACCCTTGTTTCCCCAGTTCCCCGCAGTCTGATGTTCAATTTCCTTTACATTATGGGCTCAACCTACTTTTCTTACGTGATCTTCATTGATTTCCATGCTTTAACCTTGCACTCCTGCCAGAGTGGTACACATTCTGTACCGTACAAGCATCTCTCTCCATGCCTTTGCCCATAGTGTCCTCCCTCACCTGGAATGCCCTCTTCCCTTTGTCTTCTTTTTCCAGTCCTTCCTGCCTTGTGTTGGCTCCTCAATTCTGCTTCCTCCATACAGCATGCCAGGACACCTAGAGGAAAGGTGTCCAGAAAGACCTCTTTCTCCTCCAAATTATCCTTAGTATTTCTGAATTCCTTTGTCACTCATCATATCCTTCCTAAAGGCTCAGTGTCTGTTTAGAGAGTTGAGAAAAATGCAGAGGAAGAGATAGTAGCAGTGTGATATAGAGTTCATTATATCCCCTCCCTGGCCCACATTGTCCACGTGGATTGTGACTTACTAGGGCTCATTCCCTATTCAGAGCCTGGGGGTCTTGTGGACGGGATAACTAGGTGGAACCTCTCCTTAAAAAGTAATGCTCAGAATCACGATAGCACCAAATGATGGAAGGATAGACCTCTCCACATAAGTGGTGGGTGGACCTGAAAGACATGGGTCAATTCTGTTTGGAAAAATGCTCCAGCCTCCATGAGAATTGGTTCTGATTGCATCAGTGCTTTTGGCTGTGTGGCGGAGAGCTGTGGTACCCCACGCCTGCGGATTTGCTGGGACAGAAACAGTTTTCATCTCGGCTGAAGATGTCTCTGGCCCTCTGCTTCACATCATCTGAGCCTAGCAACTGAGAGCCTGAGGGGTTTTGAGTCATTTGGCACCAGGGCCATCAAAGCAGCCAGCAGAAAAGCCTCTGATGGGCTCTAGTGGGGTCCACTGGGATTCAGAACATCCTGACTCTGCTGGGTAAAACACCACAGCTTGTTAGAAAAATAGTGCAGGCGTGAACGGCTCTGGTCTGGGCCAACCATCGTTTACAAAGAGCCTAAGTTAAGTGGGTAGCTGGCCAATTTTTGAAGTCTAGTGTCATTTGAAATGAACACAAACAGCGGGGGACGGAGGAAAAGCGTGAATGCCACTGTGTTCAAATTAGCTGTGGGAGTTTTGGATGATGTCGGTGTACAGTATTCATCTGGTATAAACTTCATCTCAAAAATGTCCTACCTGTCCTTGGATTATGATCTTCCATTAAACCGACTTTATGCTTTTTTTCCCAACAATCAGCCCCTTTGGAGCATCCCACAGTCTTCCCTTCCTTCTTTCCCTCGCCCAGATGTAGACATTGGCCACCACTGGTATCTGGCCAGGGTCTGTTGTCTTTCTCCTCTGCGTTGTGTAACTTGCAGAGGCCATTTTCACTCATCGTGCTGCCATCTTTCCTCCCTGCCTGGGATGGTTCCAACACCACCGGCAGTCTTTGGGCCGAGGCCGTGATCTTCAGAATTTACATTAGCTGGATTGCTGGGCGTGAGGTTGGGGAGAAATCCAGAATCTGAAGCCAACTCTGCCAAAGGACTGACCTTCTGGAATCCCTCCCTACCTAATCCTCCTGACTCCTTCAGGTCCACAGTCAGCATCGCCTTAGCACTTTGAATTCTCATTTGAAAATGAAGTCACGTTGAAATATGTTTTGTTACACTGTTATCACTGTCATTCCTTTATATTGTTTGGGGTTCTTTTATTGATGCATTGTTTATATAACCATATTTTGAACTCCTAGGGAAGGGACTTTGTCTTACTCCTTTTCTGCTGTCCTAGCCTCAGTCTCCACACGAATTTAGAGCTGGGTCCACATGCGGTGGGTGCTTTTTATTTTTTTTTATTTTTATTTTTTGGCTCTGTTGGGTCTTCGTTGCCACACGTGGGCTTTCTCTAGTTGCGGCGAGCGGGGTCTACTCTTTGTTGCAGTGCGTGGGCTTCTCATCACGGTGGCTTCTCTTGTTGCAGGAGCTTGGGCTCTAGGCGTGCGGGCAGTAGTTGTGGCACGCAGGCTCAGTAGTTGTGGCTCGTGGGCTCTAGGGCGCAGGCTCAGTAGTTGTGGTGCATGGGCTTAGTTGCTCCGCAGCATGTGGGATCTTCCCAGACCAGGGCTTGAACCGTCGTCCCCTGCATTGGCAGGTGAATTCTTAAGCACTGCAACACCAGGGAAGCCCCGTGGGTGCTTTTTAAATGTTTGCATTTTGGGGGATCTTACTGATAGATCATTTAGAACAGTGGTTCACAAAATGTGGTCCGAAGACCGCTGGGGTTTCCTGAGACCCTTTGCAGGATGCCTGTGAGGTTGACATTATTTTCATCATCCTATTGAGGAGTTCTTTGCATTTTCCACTTGTTGAAATTTGTGGAAACACATGTGGAAAGTGTTGGACCAATGAGGCAAAAGCAAAGCGGTAAAACTGTAGGCGCCTTAGTCCAAGTCAAGGCGATGGCACTGCACTGTGCTAGAAGTCAGTGTAGCAGGCACACGCTTGTGGCAGTAAAACAAAACCCAAAACTGTCAGTTGTACTTCAGAATGTCCTAACTGAAGTTTTAGAAATTAATTGTATTAATTATCAACCTTTGAGTACACATCTTTTTAACATCCTGTGTGATGAAGTGGGAATGATATACAAAGGACTTCTGTTCTATACCATGGTACAAAGCTTGTCTTGAGGAAAAGTACTTGTGCAGTTGTTTGAGTTGTGTACTGACCTAGTGCTTTTTTCATGGAATACTATTTTTACTTGAAAAAAGGGCTGGTAGATAAACTACTCTTTGAAAATATGGTTATTAGATTTAAATATCTGGGGGGACATTTTCTTAAAAAGAGTGAAATAAGCCATTTCAAGGAAAGTATTTTTTGCCAGTGATAAATTTTAAGCGCTCAAGTGAAAATTAGAATTTTGGAAAATTTGCATCTATCATGATGAACTTGACAGCTCCCCAAACCTTAAAGACTTTCTGACGAGATGGTTGATATTAATGAATGTTCTTTTTTTTTGATATTGTACAATGAAATTTGTCAAAATTTGAAAGATCTACATAACTCAGTGAACTGTTTTCCACATCATCAATGCATGTTGTTATGAAATCACTGATGGGTGGAAGATCCATCCAAAATGTAAGAGAGACCGACAGTTTATTATAACAAAGTACAAAAAGTTCACTGATAGCGGTTTCATATTTCACATTGCAACTAACCTTTAAGAAGTTATCCCTCATCAAATTTTGACGTAGTATCACGGAAAAAAATATCCATAATTATGTGATAAGGCTATTAAATCCTCCCTTTTCCAATGACATATCTGTGGGAACTGGATTTTCTTCGTGTATTTTAACTAACAGCACATCACAACAGATTGAATGCAGACACAGACACAAGAATCCAGCTCTCTTCTACTGAGCCCGACATAAAAGAGACTTACAGAAATGCAAAACAATGCCCCTCTTCACACTAATTTATTTTAAATCCAGTTTTTAAAAACAACTCTTGTATTTTAAATTAATTTTACATCTATAGAGAAATTCCAAACATAGTACAAAGAGTTTCTGCATTCCCTTCATTCACTTTTCCCTTACGTTGACATCTTGCATTACCATAGTGTATTTGTCAAAACTAAATATTTAACATTTAGAAATTATTATTAGCATTAACACAATTGTTAGTGTTAGTACACAGTTATTTTCTTTTGGCCGTGCCACGGGGCATGCAGGATCTTAGTTCCCTGACCAGGGATCGAACCTATGCCCCCTGCAGTGGAAGCTCAGACCCCTATCCACTGGACCACCAGGGAAGTCCCAGGCCACAACTGTTAACTAACCTATAGGCTTTATTTGGATTTCACCAGGTTTTCCATGAATGTTCTTTTTCTGTTCCAGGAGCCAATCTAGGATACCACGTGACATTTAGAATACAGTTAGTTTTATATAAATACGGAATGTATGTGAAAATGTAATGGTTTATGATTGTTATTTTTAAATGAGTTAATAAGTATTTTTAAAAATGTCTCACTTTAAATTTCTATCACATTCAATACTGATGGATTTGACCCACGTAAACAAAAGCCCCTTTAAATTCTCAACAGTTTTTAAGTGTGTAAAGGGGTTCTGAAAACAAAAAGTTTGAGAACTGCTGACCTAACATATTCTGTAAGAAAAGAAGCCTCCTGTTTGCAAACTGCTCACCTGGGAGGGTAGTTACAAGGTTGGGGGTTTACGTAATGTCTCTGGAGAATATGTCCGCTCCTCCTCCCCACCATGAGATCTATAAATGTACATACGTGTGCAAAACTAAATTCAGTGAGAAAACAGCTGGGTACTAGAGGCAGTACTAGATCAAGCCACTTAATTTAGTCAGCCCACAAATGTTTGTTGAGGACCGACTATGCACCTCGCGGCATTGCAGACCCTGGGGATCTAGCTATCCATAAGGCAGAGGAAGTCTCTGTCTAAAGAGCTTAAATTCTTCTGGGGGAAGTTAGACAATAAACACACAAACAAATTGCATCACTTTATGTACTGGTTCGAGCACAGACAACAGGGTGATAGGGTAGAGAGCCATGTCAGCGGTGGCGGGGGGGTTGCCTGCACACGTGGGGGCTTGGTCATATTTGGAAGAAAGCAGCCAGGCAGAGAGCTGGTAGATGCACCTTCCAAGTATGAGCTTGGTGCTTTCAAGAGGGTGGAGGGAAGGCAGCGAGGCTGGGGGGTGTGAGTAAGGAGGAGAGTAGAGGGAGACGTGGCTGGAGAGACAGGCAGGGTCAGGTTGGGTAGGGCTCCTGGGCTGGGTAGCGGGTTTGGATTTAATTCTCGTTGCCTGGGAAGCTTTGCTAGGCTTTAAGCAAGGAAGCGGCAGTGTCTGATTGACGGGTGAGATCATCCAAGCGCCTCGAAGGATGGACTATGAGATAGCAAGATGGAGCCAGGAGAGCAGGGAGGGGATTTGCGGGAGCCCAGGTGAGAGACGATGGAAGCTTAGGCTCCAGATGTCCTGTCCAAGATGGTAAGACATGGTCTGATTTAGGATCTGTTTTTGAGTTAGAAGCAGCATGTCTTGCTAATAGATTGGATGCGAGTGGGAAGGAAAGAGCAATCATGGAGGGATCTTGGGCTTCTGTCCTGAGCAGCTGGGTGAGTGTTTTTGTACCATTTACTGAGCTGGGGAAGCCCTGAGGGCAGTGAACTCACAGATGGTGTTCAGTAGTTCTCTTTGGATTCGAGTTAGATTTGAGCCCTGTTGGGTAGATAGCCAAGCATGTAAACTACAGTGTAATTGAACAGATATTGATCAGGTACCTACTCTGTGCAAGACACTGATCTAGGTATTCAAGGATTTTCTCATGAATGAGACACACACACACAATCATGTGTGACCGTCTCTCTCATCACAGTGCTTTGGAAGCAGAAAAGATGGAGTGAGTAATGCCATCTGGGTGAGTTATCCTCTTGCGACCCCATTCTTGGGAATATATTGAGAATGGCTTAGGTACAGGAAAATCCAGCAGTCAGAGTAGACGTGTGTTC
Organism: Balaenoptera acutorostrata; assembly: GCF_949987535.1. Classification (NCBI taxonomy): domain Eukaryota; kingdom Metazoa; phylum Chordata; class Mammalia; order Artiodactyla; family Balaenopteridae; genus Balaenoptera; species Balaenoptera acutorostrata. Next base: position 9,297,008 of record NC_080084.1, on the reverse strand, counting down.
TCTGGGGACAGGTGGCATGATTGGGGAAGCTTTTTGCAATTTGGGGGGACCCCAAGAGATATATTGTCTTTTATCTCTTTCTCCTGGGAAGCTTAGCGTTTCATCAACTCCTCCTTCCTGTAACTGTGGGAGAGAGGTGGGCGGAGGAATCTCATTACTTGTAAATATATTACAAGTCAGTAATGGAAATACTCGGGAAAGTAGAAAAGAAGATGGTTCCTTGTGGCATGTCTGGCCACTTTTGCTTGGGTTAAAGAAGAAGAAGACAGGGCAGTTGTGGGTTGAGAGTGGCCTGCGGTCAGCCGTGGCCGGCGCGGCTTCGGGGAAGAGGCTGACGGGCTTAGCGTCTTCCTCCCCGCCTTGTTTCTAGGTCCGCAGGCTGGGTTCTCTGACTCTCTGTAGGCAGCTGTGCCGCCTGACCTGGCGACTCGTGATGCCGGCGTTGGGTGGTACCCGCCGGCCCGCTAGCAGCTGGTCCTCCTGCCGGACTCGCCATCTGCCAGGGGCAGAGAGCAGTGACCTGCAGGGGACCTCTGCACTCTCCTGGGTGCCGAGTCTGAAGTCCTCTGAATCTCTGAACAGATTCTTTGGGGCTGGCTGGAATGATGCAGGTGCTTACTTGGTTTTTATGATCAGGAATCACAGTGAAGGGACTTTTGAATTGAGGAAGGGAATGGATGAAGAATTATACAATCCTCCCCAAAGCTGTAGTCTTTAAAAAACTTATTTATTTATTTTTAATTTATTTTCAAAACAAACAACTTTTTATTGAAGTGTAGTTGATTTATAATGTTGTGTTCGTTTCAGATGTACAGCAAGGCAATTCAGTTATACATATATATGTATGTATATATACATTCTTTTTCAGATTATTTTCCATTATAGGTTATTACAAGATATTGAATATAGTTCCCTGTGTCATACAGTAGGTCCTTGCTGTTTATCTATTTTATATATAGTAGTGTGTATCTGTTAATCCCAAACTCCTAATTTATCCCCCCCTTCCCCCCAACCCAAAGCTGTAATCTCATCAGTAGTAATAAAAGAAAGAGTCCGCTACCATTTATTTAATCCCTTCTATGCACCAAGCTTTTATGTACTGTATGTTCTTTGCTCTCCACACAACCCTGATATGATGTGGTTATTATTATTCCTATTTATTGATGAGTAAACTGAGGCTCAGTGATTAAGTAATTCCCCGAAGTTCTATAACTTTGCAAATGGAAAAGTCAGCCATTGCACCTTTTGAAAACATTTACAGTCTTTAAATTCTTTGAAATTATTAAAAATTATTTTTTATTGAAATATAGTTGATTTACAATATCATATAAATTTCAGGTGTACTACCTAGTGATTCACAATTTTTAAAGATTATACTCCATTTATATTTATTATAAAATACTGACTATATTCCCTGTGCTATACAATATATCCTTGTAACTTATTTATTTTATACATAGTAGTTTGTATCTGTTAATCCACTGCCCTTACTTTGCCCCTCCCTCTTCCTTCTCCCCACTGGTAACCACTAGTTTGTTTTCTATATCTGTGAGTCTGTTTCTGTTTTATTATATTCACTAGTTTGTTATACTTTTTAGATTCCACATATAAGTGATATCATACAGTATTTGTCTTTCTCTGACTTATTTCACTAAGCATAATACCCTCCAAATCCATCCATATTGCTGCAAATGGCATTATTTCATTCTTTTTTATGGCTGAGTAGTATTCCATTGTATATGTGTACCACATCTTCTTTATCCATTCCTCTGTTGATGGGCACTTAGCTTGTTTCCATGTCTTGGCTATTGTAAACTGTGTTGCTATGAACATTGAGGTTCCTGTATCTTTTCAAATTAGTGTTTTTGTTTTCTTGGGATAAATACTCAGGAGTGGCATTTTGGGATCACCTTGATGTCCCCAAAGCCTGTGCTTTCCCTACTGTAGAATATCTGCTGCTGCCTGACTCATGTCTAACTCACCTCCCACTTTTCTCCAGAAAGTTCAGTTGCCTTAGATTCCTCCAAAGAACTGAAAAAAATCACTATCTTTTTGGGTGGTGGTGTTGGGTGGTTTTAGTGCAAACACTTTGTTGTGTTTCTGGGGATACTCAGGTGTAATGCTCGGGTGACAGGATGGACACTGGCCCTGAGCGCAGTCTGGGGTCACAGAATGTAAAGTGTGACATCCACATAGAGGAGACACTTTTCCCCTTCAGCGCGCCCTTCTTCCTCATGGCCAGGTGTTGCTTTGGGCCAAGTCATTTCCCTCAGAGTCACACCATGTGAAGCTCTTTCCCCTTGTTTCTCTAGGCTGTCGTATTTCATTTCCCTCTGCTTGGGTTGACGTCTTTTCCCCAGGATGGCTGATGGCACTAGGAGGTAGGCAGAGGGGCACCTACATCCAGAGTCCAGCAGAAAACCCTCTCCTCGTTTTCAAAATTGCTCACTGCCAGGGACTTCCCTGGTGGCGCAGTGGTTAAGAATCCACCTGCCAATGCAGGGGACACGGGCTCGATCGAGCCCTGGTCCAGGATGATCCCACATGCCGCGGAGCAACTAAGCCCGTGTGCCACAACTAGTGAAGCCAGCGAGCCACAACTACTGAAGCCCGCGTGTTTAGAGCCTGTGCTGTGCAACAAGAGAAGCCACTGTGATGAGAAGCCCGTGCACCACAACGAAGAGTAGCCCCCACTCACCACAACTAGAGAAAAGCCCATGTGCAGCAACGAAGACCCAATGCAGCCAAAACAAAACAAAACAAAACAAAACAAATTACTCACTGCCAGAAGGTTGCCTGGTCCCTGGGGTTCTGCGGAAAAGTCTGGGGCTTACATTAGAGGCCGTATCACGTGTGCCTTTGAACTACATTTCCCATCATCCCTGGCGGGTTAGCGCTCTCAGGAGGCCAAGAAGGGCTGACATTGGGTTTTCTCCTCAGTGCCCCACAGGCACCGGGCTTAACTTCAGCCAGTTCAGCCTGCACTTGGCGGATGGACTTAGGCTGCCCCATGAGAGGTGACTCGAGGGGAAACTCCCAGGACAGAAGTCACCTCTGCAGGGACCTTCATTCTCCTCACAACCCAGTTGCACAGACGTGCACGTTATTAAGGGAAAAGGTCCTTTTTCTTGCAGTTGCCACAGCTGTGGAGCAACTTGGGAAAGCAAGTGGTGACGGGGGAGGCCAGCTGGCTGCCTGGGGCCTCCAGCACCTTCTAGAGCCTTGTAAGAGGGACCGGCAAGCTCCTCTCACAGAGAGGATGGTGCGGAAGTTTCCCTGGAAGACCCTTGCCCTCCCACCTCCTCCCCTTCCTTGTCCTTCCTCAGTTCCCCCTACTTTAACCAGAAGCACTAAGTTGCTTTGGGAACCAGCCAAGCTCTCCCTTTCTGCCCTCAGGGAGGCGGGGATAATGCCAGAAACTTGCTGACATCAGTTAGAGCCTGTGCCTGTGCAGTGTTCTCTTGTGTAACCTGCTGTTAATTGTCACGGCATCTTTGTGCAATAAGCAGGGCAAACACGACTGTACCCATTTCCTGGATGGAGAGACTGAAACTTAGAAAGGTGTTTTCTAAAGTGTTTTCTCCCAGGTCAAAAGAAATGGGATGAAATCACCCCATTTCTTTTTCATAAAGGCCTGGGGAAGGGAGAAGCCTTTACAAGCCAAACAGAATAGCCTGACCTCACACTTTTAGTTTTCCCTTGAAAACAAAGACCTACCTGGACCCTTTTCCCCCTCAAAAGGTTGAAAAGACAGGGTCAGTCCTTCCTGAGAGGTCCTCCTCAAACCCCTTCCCCTCAGCCGTGAGGATTCATCCTTCCCCGGGCTCTTGGATTGTACCCACCCCCGCTCCGGCAGCTTCCGACGCGGTCCCCACCCAGAGGGAAGTGGGATGCTCATGAAAACCGGGGAGCCGAGGGTGAATGACGGGGAACATTGCTGCCTTTGTTCGTTAGCAGTTTTCACCATTTATCAAAGGAAATGAAAAAGAAACAGCGCAGGATTTTAATTACTCTGCATTGAGGAGGTGATCAAACACCCACTGACGTTAATTATGGAATCCAGAGGCAGGCAGCTCCGAGGCGGCGGCTGCAGCCCTGCCCTGGGCACCCTCTCCCTCCATAGAACCTGCCTCCACAGCCCCCAGACCTGAGCTCCAGGACGCTGGCTCTCCCTTTGTGTCCTGAAGCACATCTAGAAGGAGGGAGATTTGGTCTTCTTGTTGGGAAGATTGGAGTTCAGGATGAGTGGGAGGGTCGGGGCAGCGGTGGGCTGGATTGAGGAGAGGGAAACGAGGAAAAGGCTGTAAGAAAAAACAAGTGTGAGTGGGGAGCCCTTTTGGAAGAAGCTCACAGGGCGGCAGCATCTCAGGGCTCAGCCAGAGCCAGTTGGCGGGCAGACTATTCGGTGCACCTTTGGCAGATGGACCGCTTTCTCTGATGCCTCAGGAAGCCTATTGCTGAGCTGATCTCCCTGGGCCTTGAAAGAGGCTGAAGTCCAAATGTTGGAATTCCAGGATCCACAGACGAGGAGAGGCCCGCATCCTCCCGGCGTGGAGCCCATATGCCAGTTGGCTGCTCCCTCCTTTTGACACCTTGCCTCCTTGGGGGCTGGTCCTAATTGATGCTAAGCTCTATCCTTGTTCAACACATCTTCACCCTCAGTGACCCCCTCCAACCTTTTTTTTTTTTTTAATTTTTATTTATTTGTTTATTTATTTATGGCTTGTGTTGGGTCTTCGTTTCTGTGCGAGGGCTTTCTCTAGTTGCGGCAAGTGGGGGCCACTCTTCATCGCGGTGTGCGGGCCTCCCACTATCACGGCCTCTCTTGTTGCGGAGCACAGGCTCCAAACGCACAGGCTCAGCACCTGTGGCTCACGGGCCTAGCCGCTCCGCGGCATGCGGGATCCTCCCAGACCAGGGCTCGAACCCGTTTCCCCTGCACTGGCAGGCAGACTCTCAACCACTGCGCCACCAGGGAAGCCCCAACCTTTTTTTTTTTTAAAAACTAACAAGTGCATTTAGCCTGGGAGGCTGAATCATTTCCTAACAGGTTTTTTGAGATTCCCTGGGCAGTGAACACGGCTTTTCACCATGTTCTCCCGGCCGTCTCTTGGGGTTCTCGCCGTGTCAGGACTCTCTTGCCTGAACACGAGCAACTGTCTTGCCTGCAGTCAAATTACGGGAGGCGGCTATGTTTGCAGAAGTTGTCACAACCTGCAGGTCTGATCGAACATCTCACCAACTTTAGCAGAGGCTGCGTTATCTTCCAGAAGCAGCAGAGTTGCCAACTGGCATGCGGGAGACACCAGAAACCCAAGGGCAGGGTGTCTGTAATTGCCTGGAGATACCCATTAATAACTTTCAACTTTCTGTCCTCTTCCGAGGGCAGTCTGCAGAGTGGTGGATCTCGAAACGAGGCTATTTCCTCTGGAGAAGCCGAGCTTTTGAAATTAATAATGAAGTTGCTGCAAATGTTCCCTTTGATGCTGTTTGGCTGTATTGATCTGGGCACAGGTCCAGGGCATCCGCACACTTCTTTCCCGAGATGATCCAAGTCCCAGGGAGATGGGGGAGCATTGAAAGGTGAAGCTATGAAAGGCTGAGGATGCGATATTTATTGGTGAATGATATTCAGCTCAGAGCCTTGCTCAGCACCTGCAATCACGTTATCTGGGACTGAATCTAAGGCAGCCTCTCTCCCACTGCGCGAGCATTCAGTGTCTTTGCTTTTGTCTCATTGACGCACTGAGGTCACCCCTTGGACCTTCCCCTGGAAGAAGCGTTATTTCTGCTCACAGCAATGCCACAGGTGCCCAAGTCCCGACCCTGACCCTGACCCTGCCACGGACAATGTGACCCAAGGCAAGTCCCTTTATTTGTCAGGTCCGCAGTTTCTGCTCTGTCAGGTGTGAGATAAAGACACTCTTACTACCCCAAGAATGTTCAAAATGTGATGGTGCTCTGTGTGATCACTTCCGAAAGTTAGAAAGTTTTGTTCTTAATGCGAAGTCAGCCATTATTTCATTTAACTGCGATGTTTGCTTTCTCAATTTCCCCTTCTTCATCACTTTTCCCTCGTCACGTCTGCTGGTTGTATCCTTGGGCATTTTCCAGAGGCCCCTGGGTGGGGCTGAAGATGTTCAGTGTCACTGGTTGGGCTTTGCTGAATTACATCAGTGCCATTGTGCGCGTCCTGGTTTTCCGGATGCCGTGTCTACACAGCCCGTAAACTCCAGGGGAAGAAAGAAGGGACAGATCCTGAATGTTAGTGCAAGGTCCTGCTGGGTTTGTTTTCCAGTCATGCCCCCAATTGCCCCACCAACCAGAAATCATAATCGGCAGCAAATCCATTCAACCGATTTTTTACTTCACTGGTAGACCAAGAGCCTCTTGTGTCACCAGGAAGTGGTGGTGACTTGCCTGCAGGCACAGATTCCACAGACGGGAGACAAAGAACAGGCTCAGGGGTGACCCTTGAGTTTGTGGAGCTGGCATCTGGTGAATACATGATGCGCTTCTGTGGACTAATTATTGTCGGAGCTGCAGGCTGGTGAAGTGTCAGTGTTGAAGGCTGGAGACTTGCTGCTGCTGCTTTGGAAAGATCAGAGGAGAGGTTTGAGCCCAGCGGGTGGAGGGGATGTCTGGGCCACTTGCAAGCCTTTTCTCCCTGGGAAAATGGCGATCACGTTGGTCTGTTCCTCAGCTCTGCCCCAGTTCTACTCTCCTTTCCCGCTCGCAAATGCAACCTAGCTGGACACAGCGGTCCGTGACATCGAGCTGGGTCTCTGATCCCGCAGCACCTGGTAAATTATACTTTCAGGGCCTTTGTCAGGGAGCTGTGGAGTTCAGCGGTGACTGGAGAGGTGGCCCACGCGGATGTAATGGAATGAAGGGAATGGTTCCAATTTACAAACCTGATGCCAGCAGTGGAGGGCTTTGAGACAATTTGGCTCCCAGTTCGGGAAGGGTCAGAGGGAAACCCAGAGTGTTTCCTGACTTCGCCTTTCTGTACAAAGCTCCCACTTCAGGGCTGGAGCTGTTTTGGAGGAGTCTTTAAAAATGTGTAATTTATAATATTCTGTTGGACTCTAGGTGCCTGAAGACCAGCCAAGGACTAGCCAGATTGGAGCTCCATAATGATTCCCTTCCTCTTGCAGAGATTTTAAAGTGGATTAAGTGATTACAAGTGCCCAATTACTATGGACTCCCTTTATGACAATGACACTGGCAGGTGAAGACAGCTTGTAAATTATTGCTTTCTCCTGACCCCCCACATCAAGTGCAGCAACCCGGGCAGGTCTGTGACAAAATCAGGCAGGTGGCAGCTGCGGCTGTCTGGGCCTTTCCTGACCACGAGATCTGGAATTCCATAAGAGCCTCAAACTCTCTCTCCTTTTGGCAAGTGCAAAGAAAGGAAGGTTTTAACAAGGATCAGGAGACCCCTAAAGCAAAAGCTGAAACAACAATTGATTTCAAAGCTCTGGAAACATGGCTAGACTTGCAGGCAGGAGACACGGATTCGAGTCCCTGGGACATGAATTTGAGTTCCTGCTCTGCCTGTGTTAGTTATGCTGACCTTCCCTTGGGGCTGTCATGTGGGCTTTCTGGGCCTCAGTAAGCACCTCCCAGGGCTGTTGTCATTATGCGTGTGGCATGAAATTCCAGCTCAGCGTGTTAGATTGCCAGAAATCAAGGTGTGAGCAGGATCGTGCTCTCTCGGAAGGCTCTAGGGGAGGATGCTTCCTTGTTCCTTCCAGCTCTGGTGGTTTCTGGCATCCTTGGTTTGTTGACGCTTCGCTCCCATCTCTGCTTCTGGTTTCACATGGTCGTCTCCCCATTTGTCCAAGTTCCTTCTTAAAAGGACACTAGTTATTGGATCAGGACCCACCCTGATTCTTTTTTTTTTTTTTTGACATCTTTATTGGAGTATAGTTGCTTTACAATGTTGCGTTACTTTCTTCTGTACAGCAAAGTGAATCAGCTACATGCATATGTATATCCCCATATCCCCTCCCTCTTGCATCTCTCTCCCACCCTCCCTATCCCACCCCTCTAGGTGGTCACAAAGCACCAAGCTGATCTCCCTGTGCTATGCGGCTGCTTCCCACTAGATATCTATTTCACATTTGGTAGTGTATATATGTCAATGCTATTCTCTCACTTTGTCCCATCTTACCCTTCCCCCTCCCTGTGTCCTCAAGTCCATTCTCTACATCTGCGTCTTTATTCCTGTCCTGCCCCTAGGTTCATCAGAACATTTTTTTTTAGATTCCTCCACCTCACTACAAAAAACTCAATTTCGTTTCTTTTTATGGCTGAATAATTGCTTTACAATGGTGTGTTAGTTTCTGCTTTATAACAAAGTGAATCAGCTATACATATACATATATCCCCATATCTCTTCCCTCTTGCGTCTCCCTCCCACCCTCCCTATCCCACCCCTCTAGGTGGTCACAAAGCACCGAGCTGATCTCCCTGTGCTATGCGGCTGCTTCCCACTAGCTATCTATTTTACGTTTGGTAGTATTTATAAGCTCATGCCACTCTCTCACTTCGTCCGAGCTTACCCTTCCCCCTCCCCGTGTCCTCAAGTCCATTCTCTACGTCTGCGTCTTTATTCCTGTTCTGCCCCTAGGTTCTTCAGAACCATTTTTTCTTTTTCTTTTTTAGATTTCATATGCATGTGTTAGCATACGGTATTTGTTTTTCTCTTTCTGACTTACTTCACTCTGTATGACAGACTCTAGGTCCATCCAACTCACTGCAAATAACTCAATTTCGTTTCTTTTTATGGCTGAGTAATATTCCTTTGTATATATGTGCCACATCTTCTTTATCCATTCATCTGTCGATGGACACTTACTTTGCTTCCGTATCCTGGCTATTGTAAATAGTCCTGCAATGAACATTGTGGTACATGACTCTTTTGAATTATGGTTTTCTCAGGGTATATGCCCAGTAGTGGGATTGCTGGGTTGTATGGTAGTTCTATTTTTAGGTTTTAAGGAACCTCCATACTGTTCTCCATAGTGGCTCTATCAATTTACATTCCCACCAACGGCGCAAGAGGGTTCCCTTTTCTCCACACCCTCGCCAGCATTTATTGTTTGTAGATTTTTTGATGATGGCCATTCTGACTGGTGTGAGGTGATACTTCATTGTAGTTTTGATTTGCATTTCTCTACTGATTAGTGATGTTGAGCATTCTTTCATGTGTTTGTTGGCTGTCTGTATATCTTCTTTGGAGAAATGTCTGTTTAGGTCTTCTGCCCATTTTTGGAGTGTGTTGTTTGTTTTTTTGATATTGAGCTGCATGAGCTGTTTGTATATTTTGGAGATTAATCCTTTGTCAGTTGCTTCGTTTGCACATATTTTCTCCCAATCTGAGGGTTGTCTTTTCGTCTTGTTTATGGTTTCCTTTGCTGTGCAAAAGCTTTTAAGTTTCATTAGGTCCCATTTGTTTATTTTTGTTTTTATTTCCATTTCTCTTAGAGGTGGGTCAAAAAGGATCTTGCTGTGATTTATGTCGTAGAGTGTTCTGCCTATGTTTTCCTCTAAGAGTTTTATAGTGTCTGGCCTTGCATTTTGGTCTTTAATCCATTTTGAGTTTATTTTTGTGTATGGTGTTAAGGAGTGTTCAAATTTCATTCTTTTAAATGTAGCTGTCCAGTTTTCCCAGCACCACTTATTGAAGAGGCTGTCTTTTCTCCATTGCATATTCTTGCCCCCTTTGTCAAAGATAAGGTGACCATATGTGCGTGGGTTTATCTCTGTGCTTTCTATCCTGTTCCATTGATCTATATTTCTGTTTATGTGCCTGTACCATACTCTCTTGATTCCTGTAGCTTTGTAGTATAGTCTGAAGTCTGAGAGCCTAATTCCTCCTGCTCCGTTTTTCTTT